>NC_048277.1:26051616-26373759 GCF_009762535.1 Notolabrus celidotus
CTGTAAAACAAAAAAAAAGCTGTTGTTTATATGATCTTTGTTCCATATAAAAGTAGTTTCTCCCACATCCCCTCCACACAACTTACAGAGGTGCTGAAACCCTGACTAACTCTGAAGGGTGTTTTTCTCAGAAAAATCTCTTCAGAGAGGAGTGTGAGCCAGTGGCCGACGGTTGTTGACAGTTCCCAGATGTGAATGTGTGTTGCTATGAATGTGGTGTAAGGCAGCAGTAAAAAAAGAGCATGTATGCTTAGGGAGCCGTTTAGAAGTAAGTCATTAAACACGTATACAGCCTCACTGGGAGAGTAAAATACATTGAATTAAATCAAAGCGTTTAATGGAATTTACAAATACTGCAGATGTGTCCAAGGTAAGAACATTCGTCATAGTGCTTAAAAAAATATTGAGAGTTTTGAAGTGTTCCAGCATAACATCTGTCTAAAAGCTTTTTTTTTCTTTGATATTCAGTGCTTTTCCCAGGCAGAAATCCCTCTGCAGGGTTCATTTTAGATCTAAACCCTTAGCAAGTGAAGTCTGCTGCAACAGAGGTGGCCATGGGTGATGAACGAAAGTGATCATCTGTCCTGACAGGAAATGCTTATGTAACCTTGTTATATTATGTAACATACTCACAGTTTGATCTGTTACAGGAGGTCCACTGGTGACTTCAAAGTTTAAGGTTACAGATTGTTGGAAGATTAGGAATATCCAGATGATATCTTCAAGCCAAGATGCAACCTTTAAGAGATTCATAAAAGCCTGAGCCAGGGATGGACAAGACTCTACATTCTTTGTCCTGCTTTGTATCATAGCTCTAACAAGTATTTTGTAGACTAGTTCAGAGGGAGGAATTGTAAAGGTAGCTAGGTTGTAATAGCTTTTATAGTGTGACAGACAGATATTGCATTTCAAGTCATTGTAATGTAACATTGTAAGTCAAAAAGAAGAATTCAATTTTAGAGGAAGCAAGATACCCACCGTGTGTTAAAGCCCATGTCTCAAATGCCACACATGGATGCAGCTTTTTACCACACTGTGTTTCTCGTGTCAGGTTTTGAGCATGTATGAGCTTGCTCAAAATCTAAACTCAGTCCAAAGACATTAATTAATGTCTCACCTTTCATGGCATTTAAGGTCCAGTTGTTGTGTGAGTCAAGCTTTGTGACACATGCCCATCCTCCTTACAGTTGTCTGGTTTCATGCGTATATGTGTTGCATGATCAGGATAATTTTCTGTGTTTGTTTAAGGCCAATGTCAGTGTACATTTGTGTCTGTCTTAGTGCATGTTAATTATGCTTTCACTCGTCTTCTGTTTTGGCTTTGGTGTGAGAACTAGAGTTAAAGTTTGCAGGAGTTGCACATACGTTTCTGTGCATGTTTCAAGATGCAGAGAAGGAGCCAGATGGCCTCCAGTGGCTTTCTTCCTTTCGAACCCCCTCTTTAGCAAACTCCTAAATCAGCCTGCAAATGAGCTGAGAGACAGGTGTTTACATCTTCTCCTCACAGTGTGCATTAGGAGCACGGTATATAGGAAAGGGGAGAGGGAGGAGGGAAAGAAGTTAAGATGAGAAAGAGAGGAGCACAATAGTCGTCTGTCCAGAAATGTTCCATCAGCTGCCCCGCAGGACGTCTCCTTGCCTGTGGAAGAGATTAGTTCAGTCCCTGTGCTGGTCATGTGTCCCATTTTTCAATAAATGTGTGTCATCATGGAGGAATGCCATCACACCTGGTGCACACGCCTTTGGAATCTTTGCAGAACATCAGGATACTTATAAAAATAAAGTGACTTATCTGATGCGACAAAACATAAACGTGTTGCTCAACCTCTTGCCACTCAGCCAGCGTAAATGGGAGAACTGTGAGGGCTGTAGCACGATATAGGGGGTGAATAATCTGATAACATTCTTTGAGAAAGAAGGGATCTCATGAGCCAATTCAATACATTTTGCTCACAGCCAACAGTAACGTGTGTTTGGTTGTTTCTAGTCATAGCAAGGGAGTGTAGGCTGTGAACTTTTCACTTTGCCTTGCAAAAACAAGGCTGGATCACACTCAATAGTGCCTCAAAGCTGTGAGGCAGACGATCAGATACAGAGAGTGTCTGTTGGCCATTTGAGGGGTCAGGAGTGAGGAAGTCAAAGGTCAGGCTCTAGTTGAGACATTGCTAATGAGTCCATTCATTAGGCATCAAGTATCGCACAGCTGTGCCGAACATGTTTCACCTCATGTTGTTGTTCTGATATCTGAAAAGGTGCAAGTATGTCACCTTCTACCACTACGAAGTCACACTCCCAGCTTCATCCAATGTTTTTCTTTCTCTGCACTTAAAGGAGCCTCATACGGAGTAGAATAAACCTTTTGATGTGTGAATGGATAGAAGTGTGCACATGTGTGGTGTGATACCTCAAATATAATACTCTCTACAGCTCTTGGCAGTGTCTCAGTCAGTGATTAAATATGTCCTCTGTAGTAGTGCTCCAAAATCAATCTGCTATTGTTTTCCTATTTTCATTTTGTTCACTTTGGCTATTGTTTGAGGGTAACATTGGCTTTATTTTGCTCCATGTTGCTTTTTTCTCTGAGATAAGTGCACTTTTGAGAAATGATTTGGTCATGGCCTTGTGCGATGTCATTTTTCTGATGTGTGAATAAAAGAATGTTATATTTTGCGGCTGGACATCAAGCCTCCCACATGCAGATTGTGGTAAATTCCTCATCACTCTTTGTTGTATCAGCTGCAGTTGTAGCTGGATAATATTATTTTATAAGTAAAGAAACACTAGTGGTAAAACAAATATTTATAATTATGAAAACTGTAGTTAGAAATATGTTAGAATTATCCACAGTAAGTCATGCAGAAGTGTCCTGTGGTTCTGTGCTAGAATATTTGATACATTAAGATGCAAGCAACATTTAAAAATAACTCAACACTTTACTTAACACCAAGGAAGCTTTGTTCAATGAAAGTGATTTCTGACCCTACCTGCACTTTTTGCTCTGAGAACGCCTCCAGTACTTTTGCACACATGTTTTGGGAATGCCCTCCGGTGGCCAGTTTTTGGGGGATGGTTGCCTCCAATCTATCTAAGATGTTTGATATCAAGTTACTGCTTTCGCCTGCACCACTTGTATTAAATGATCTTGCTAATACAGGCTTAACAATTAATTAAAAAAGGTGATATTAGCTGGTCTCACAGCAGCGAAAAAGCTAATTGCAACGCGCTGGAAACCCCCACATACTTCCTTTCAAGTATGGGTTCTAACATACTTAGATATCGTGTACCTCGAACTCTCAACAGCCAGAGTTCACGGGGAGAAAGAGGCAAATATAGAGACTTGGCAAATGATTTATACGAAACTCAAAACCCTTCTACATTGATTATGTTGATACATGGTGGCCTGGAATGGGGTGGGATGAGGTTTTTAGGCTTAATTGTCATTTATTAATATTGTATTATTATATTGACTATGGTTTGTTTTTGCTCTTCTCCCCTTATTTGTGTGAGGTCAACTTATTGCACAAGCATGAAGTTTCTGCTTGCGCTGATCAATAATTTGCTTCTAACAACCTGCATACAAATATAAATAAAGTAAAAATTTGATCACAAAAAAAAAAAACCCTCAACATTAGGCCAAAAAAACATGACTTCCCAAGATTTAAGTCACTTCAAATGCTCTTCAATGTTAAAGGTAGAATAATTATCTTTGTAAACAAAAGCCAAACAGAGAAATTAGAAACTGGAAGTATCAGTACATTAAAACATGTGAATCAACATGAATCTGTTCAGCCCCACTCACAAAAAAGAAACAGAGGAAAGCACAGACATCATGGACTGTTTCTAAAAAGTGGAAGTAGGCCTTAGTCGTATGTAAAGTAGGGCCACTTTAGAAATGTGTTAAATCAGCACTCTTCCCAGTGGCAGGGGGCCAGGGGCACACTGGGTGACAAAGGTAGTCAAAATATACTGGAGTCTATGAGAAAATGTTCCCAGGTTGATTTATTACCTAGCTAAAGATGTTCTAACTGAGTTCATGAGATCATCTACTCATGCCAAGTCCTTTTTAATACAGCATAATGTTCATTATGATAATATAGACAGATATAACAGATCCAAATAGATCAATTATCAATGAATGATAGATTAGCATGTGCTTTGGAGAAGGGATGAACTGTGAGTGATATTTTGCTGCAATGGCAACTTTGCTTCCAAGCCGCAACCTCCAGTCTTAAAATATGAAGCCAATGTAAAAGTGTTAAAACAGCAGTTCTTTGTGCGTCCGCTTGTGGCTGGCTTCAGAAGCACCAGAAGCCACATACACACCCATTCAAAAAAACAGATCTTTACAGCAACATAAACAAGTTAAAAACCAGGCGGTGGTTTTTGTTTGAATAGTTCATTTCTTTATCGGCATACACTGTACAGGAAGTTAATTTTTGTGTTACTTGTTATTATTGAAGATGTTAAACTTACATGTTTTGCATAATTAAGGGCAATGCTGATTTGACTGAGAAGAAGGCAAACTGTAGCTGTTAGCAAGGAGGCTTAAGGCCCGCCTCGACTCTTCCTCTTGCATAATGCTAGGTCGACTAAAAGTTATGTTGAGTCAGCGTTTCCAACAGCAACTGCTGACGATAGGCTTCAAAACTCAGCTTCAGAAACAAATGGGTGATGTCACAGAGACTACGACCATGTTTTATACAGTCTATGGGAAACTTTAGTCAGGTGATAATTTCCAATTCACACAACTCCCATGATGCTCAAGTCTTGTTTCTCTGTCCTCACAGTCGTCAGGCACCTCTGTCATGGTGGACATAGCAGTGATGGGAGAGGCCCATGGACTGATCACAGACCTGCTGGCTGACCCAGCTCTGCCCCCCAACACTTGCACCTCCCTGCGGGCTGTCAGCAAACTGCTCACCACACAGCTCACCTTCCAGCCCCTGCACCGGCCACGCCCTGCTCCCCTGCTCAACCCCAGTGATGCTTATACCTTCTCCGACTCAGAGGAGGGACCTGAGAAAGGAGAGAAGACATCCATCCACAAGGTAAGGAAACAAAACAAGATCAAGTGATGATATTTTGTAATATCAGGGGTCAAAGTTACAAATCTTAAGTAGTTCTTCTAGAAGTATCCTTGGATGGAAGTGCAGTCCAACTTGTTCAGGCCAAATTATTTATACCCCATGCAGTGCTCCACATACATGTTAATATTTCAGCCCATGTTTCAGCTAATGAGTGTTTCCTGCTCCACAAGCTTTTAGCATCAAATGGAGGAGTGAATTTTCATACGTTGAAAAATAGAGAGCGTCTACTGCTCAGAGTTCTGTTCTCTCTTTCCCAGCCACAGCTGTGTCAACATGACAGATGTGCAGAGCCAGACAGCATATACATATATATATATATATATATATATATATATATATATATACTGTGTGTGTATACCTGTGTGTGTGTCAAGAGGAGAGGCAATATGAAGGTGAATGCTCAAAAGTTAACAAAGATGGACGAGTGTGTGTCAAACAAGCTGGACCCCTGCTGTGGTTATGGATCAAGTTATTTCTCTGAGGAGGATACCGATCCCAGGAAACTCGTGTGCTCAATCGCTGCCATGCCATCAAGCCAGTCACTTGGCTGACAGGTGTATTTATTCAGCGTCTGAACTTTGTAAAAGTAGCTAAGACAAACTGAGCCTGTGGAGTGGCCAGTGAGGCTGCACTCATTAAGACTCCACTCCTAAGGGACAAAGTGCCCGGCTCTAGCTGCCCGAGAGGAGAATAGAGGCAGGAGTGGAAAGTCCTGTGCTTGCTTTTCTTCCTCCTGGCTAAAGAGTTTGAAGTTCATCCTGGTGCATACTGATGCCTTTCAACCACTTTAAAATAACTTGTTTTCTATCCAACACCGGGTATGTTCTCTGTGCTTCAAAAGGCCAGTGCATCAGAAAAAAACGTGTTTCTGCTTCAGAAAGTATAAATGACAAAGAATAGAGTGGCTTTAATCATCTTTGAAGTTATAATGTTTTCAGTCCAAACGGTTGCAGTTTCAAAGTGACTCATTTCTTAGTCACTTAAACTGAAATTTGAATTCCAACTCACTGACAAATCTAAGCATAAGAAAGCATTCAATATTAAGCACAATTTATTTAACATGGCTAAATACAGGATCCTGCATACACATATAAAGAGTAGACACCACATCGACCACTACTACCTATTGGCGCTGACGAGCCGTGGGGCCGCCATCTTGGTCCGGTCACCCGCTCCACTCACTGTAATCTGTTTGGCAGGTGCAATTAAGTGTCAGCGCATTTAAACAATCATAACTCGCTGAATACTAAACTGATTTTCATGCAGTTTTTTTTTTCTGCAAACGTCGTACATGTAGGTATGATACAGGACACATGGTTCGACGTATTTTAATATTCATAGTGGGCTTAACAGTAATAGAATATTCTGATATGTGATATATGTGATGTATGATAGATATTTTGCTGCACAGTGCTCTGGCATCTTGAAGTCTCTGCTGCTTCAGTTTACGTTTACAGTTAGGATCATGGGTAGGATGACCGGAACGAGATGGCGGCCGTATTTCTTGCGCCCCAGCAGCCAATGCGGCGTCTAAACTCTATATACAGTATGTCAATGGGATGCGAAGTCTGTGGGCAAACAACGTCAAATGGTTTGCAGGGTGTGGCTAACAATAGCAGAGCTAGCATCACCAGCCTTCAGTCCTTTTTGCATGCTAACGTCCACATGCCCACGCTGGTTACACATCGCCCTGGTCAGGTCGATGTATGCCAGTTTATACAAGACGCAGCCTACATACAACTTTGTCTCCACTTTCTAAATCATAATAATCAAAATACCGCCGAAACAAATCGCACAACGAGTTGCCACCTATCATTTGAGTTTGTTTACATCTCAGTAGAGCATTATAGCATTCTGCCAGTAGCTCTTTCCAGGAGTGTTATGCTGCGCTACAGATATGACACATCATATGAACAGCATACCAGACCTAGGATAATAAGAATATTAATAATAATTTGTTTAACCGGCTTCTAATTCTGGTGCAGAGTAGCAAAGGGACACTGTTTAATCGTTTAGTTGACTTAATCTGCACATCCCTAGTTACAGGTATGTCCATTCAAAAACCACATCAACATCATGGATGTTACTGCTCTGGTAGTATAAGTCTCAAAGTGATAGGGATACTTTGACTGCTGTAATTCACTCCTCTTCGGTGTCCCTCACAAATCCCTCCATAAGCTTCAACTGATTCAGAATTCTGCAGCCCGCATCATCACTAGAACCCCCTCCTTTCACCACATCACCCCTGTCCTCCAGCAGCTTCACTGGCTCCCGGTCAAAGTCAGAATCTCCTTCAAAATCCTCCTGTACACATTCAAGGCCATCCACAACCTCGCCCCCCTGTATCTGTCCGATCTCCTCCACATTGTCACCCCCTCTCGCTCCCTCAGGTCTTCCTCCTCCCTCCACCTCTCTGTGTCCCCTGCCCGTCTCAGCACCATGGGGAGCAGAGCTTTCAGTCGCTCTGCTCGCCAACTCTGGAACTCACTCCCACCAGACATCAGAAATATTGACTCTCTACCCCTCTTCAAATCAAAACTCAAAATCCATCTGTTTCAGTCTGCTTTCTCTGTCTAATTTCCACTGCTTCATTTTTAACTTGGTGTTACTTTGCTTGTTGTTTTTATTGATTTTATCGTGTTATTTTATTTTATTAAATAAATTATTTATATTTAGTAAACACTGTAAATAACACAGGAATAGTTAAATGTTCTATTCTTGGTTTCTTGTTATTTTGGGAGCGTAGACCCTCATTCTTTCAAACTGCATATAGTTAATGTAATTACATATGTATAAATGTGTCAGTAATTGCATATTTGTGTTCATTTAGTATGCACTGTTTGTGTCAGGCTGTCAATTGTGTGTGGTGTCTTTGTATGTTTACATTTGCATTCACAAACTGGTTAAAATTGTACTGAATAAAGCCAGAGCTGCCTCTATTATTTAGCTGATGATGAAGCCTATATAGAAAGTGTATGCTGGTGAAATGTCCACTTGAGAGCCCCCAAACAAACAGCATTTATGAGTGTATGTGCCTGCACTCAGTGTATGACTCTTTGCTGTGAATAGGCTCATTCAGGATTCTGAGGCGACTTTACTAGGTCACCCTGCAGAAGACTAAGAGAGAGGGAGAGCGAGAGAGCCTGCCATGTTGAGTGCGGCTGTGCCAAGCTGCTGCATGGCGCTGAACAGATGGAGGCATCACAAGGGCACAGAGCTCTGGGAATCCCACAGAAAGAGCAAAGAAAAGACCGATACAGAAAGAGACTGAAAGAGCCAGGCAAAAGAGAATTACAGAGAGAAAGAGAAGCAGAGAGACTGTGGCTCTATGATGAAATGTATCTATGCAGTGCAATACTTACATTCAGTCCAATAAAGTGGCCTGAGGGGCATCTTTGGCACAACTGCCTGCCAGTATGCCGCAGTCAGTGATGACCACAGTGCTTTCTGAGGATTCAGAAGAGGGAAAAAAAATCAAGTGTCTGCAACCATGACATATTAACCAGGTTATACCTCCTGCTTCATTTGATTCATCCGTGGCAGATTTAGAAAACACAACTGTCTCATTCAGATGATCCATCTGACTGCAGACAGAGTGAACAAGCATCAATTATATCTTGCAGGTGGGAGGACTTTTAGGGCTTTTGTTCTGGAACACAATGAGCAGCCATATTTTATTTTTCTTCCTGCTGTAAGATGAAGATTTTGCACATTTATTTAAGAAATGGATGAAGATGACTTTCCTCTAGTGTTAGCTAATTCTTTCTTTGTGTGTGTGTCTGTGCAGCGTATAAGGCGAAGCCTCCACCCTGGTCTTCTGCGGAGGATCTCTTCCACGTGGACCACCACCACCTCTGCCACCGGCCTGCCAACCATCGAGCCTGGACCGGTCCGAAGAGACCGCAGCGCTAGCATCAAACCATACCATGAAACACTCACCTGCAGGTACTTGTCTTAGAGTCTGATGTGTTATGCTCCAGTTGAAGATATAGAAGATGCACATTCATCCTCATTTCTCCTTCTTATTTTTATTTCCCTCTTATTTGTTCCTTTTTCCATCCCCAAACGTAAAAATATGGAAAAAAGTTTGCTATTTTGGAGGAACAACACCAGAATCACAAATTGTGCGATATACGACTGTGGTACAAATTCCTTAAGGAGGACTCCTACATAGGCTACCACTGTATGACGCATCATTTTGAAGAGGTTTATTCCCAGCAGTGAGGCTGCAGTTTTACCGAAGATTTCAGCTTGAGTGAACAGTAGAGACACAGCATTTCGGGAGAGAGATGTGTGCGCGGGGGGGAGCCAGAATGGGACAAAAGCCCCACAGGCGAACGCATTAACCTGAATAACTAAGGCTCACATCATCTTTCTGCACATTAGGGCACAAGATAGCATGAAACTCACGCAACATGGAGTCGGCATGGTTCAGATCTGTTTGCATGTTATAAAATGGACCTTATGGGATTTGGTTTAAGGCTTTTTTTAGGGAAGGTGTTGTTAGATTTAGAAGTGTGCAGGTTATGTGTGGACTCTGATGCTATGGATTTGTGTGTGCGCGAGAGTACGTTTTTGTGTGGCGAGGTTTTATGGCTGGATGCACTTTGTTTCGTAACAGCTGCTAAGAAAATCTATCGTGATGATTTCAGTGTGTTCAGACAGGACTAATACGGATGCAACGATGCGGCAGGCATGTCATGTGTATAGTTGAAAACACAATGAAAATACAGTGCCCTTTTCAGCTGTTTTTGTTTTTCTACTAAATCACACTGATGAATTAAATCCAGAGTAAACAAGGGGGCTCAATTTATTACAGTAGTCATTATCACTAAGTGAAATATTTCAACATAATTAACTGTGATCAGTGCAGAGATTGCATTCCATACAATTACTCTGTGATTACTGTGACGTTATGTTTTTATTATCTGAGAACAACTCGGGGAAATAATGTTTATATGAATTTTAAAGTGGCAGAAAATGGAGATTCAGCTTGAAGTGTTTCAGCTGCGCATGTTTGCGTGCACTCAAAAACAACTTTTCGTGCATAGAGTTTTCTCTTTTTTTCTTTTTTGATGATGTGGGTGCACAAGCAGCACCAGACATCTCCCTGTCTTTAAAATATTAAATACGCCTCAACAAGAAATAGTCTCTTCATGTTTCATCTACCTTCTTCAGTTTCTCCCTTGTTGGGTTTGTGTCATAGGCACGAAGGTCTTCAGATAGCTGCCAGAATTTGTTTGCAAAAAAAAATCTGACACTTCTGGGAGTCTGTCTGCTGCAGAGCGCCATCACAGATGTCTGTGATGTGCCGAACTAGATGGACTGTTAGTATAGTGTAAGATTTGTGTTTTTTATATATATATATATATATATATATATGTGTGTGTGTATATTCAAATGTTGCAAAGGAAGATTTATCTGATCTCTAAACTAAAACTGGAGCTTAAATATTAATGAGCAGTGGAACTTCAAAAAGCCATATTTCATGTGTGATTCAGACACAGAAAACAGCCTGCATGATTTAAACAATACAGTTTCAACTGACAGCTGCTTTTGGTACTTTTTTCAGATGCAGTAGGTGAAAGTGTGTGTGTGCTGACACAAAAAAACAAAAAACATGTCTTTTGTTTCTTGCTGTCTGTATTTGGAGCTTGTGTAAAGACATCCCTCACTCCCAATTTTGCTTTAAAGACTTTCAGTTTGAGCCTCATAACGACAGAACATCTCATGGGATTAGTTTCCGCTACAAGCTTTACTTCTGCTGCTTGAGTTTTGTATCCACACACACACACACACACACACACACACACACACACACACACACACACACACACACACACACACACACACACACACACACACACACACACACACACACACACACACACACACACACACACTTTGGTTGTTGAGCATTTCAGACAAAACATAACTCATGTATTAAAACGCACCTGAAAAGTCCTAACGGTAGTTAAAACTGGGTATTGTGGCTGTAAAATGAGGCATGACTCTGTAACTGCATGGCCTATTTCTCACCTCAGATTAATTCACTGACTAATTTTGGAGCTTGGGATAAAATTGGTACTTCCTGATAATTTGCAATATTTATTTTTTAGTTCGGAAACTAGAAGCGATAGCATTTTGTTATGTGACTGCCTTGTTGTACAGGGTTTAGTTGGTGTACCTTCTTGAGATTTAATCCGTCTCAAGTTAATTCATCCATGTTGTTTCCACAGAGGCAGCCAGCCTTTCTTCAAGTGTACTGTTTAGTATATTTTTTTGTAAGGAGATTTGTTTTATGATGCTATTAGTTGATTATGGCTGAACTATAAAACTGAACCATTTCTGTAAAAACATGTGGCTCCTCTACGGAGGTGGTTGTTAGAGCTCAAGTAGCAAGCTAACAAACCATCCAGACAATGCTTGCAGCTTATTACACACTCACACCCAGCTTTTAACCTTATTGCACGTACAGAAGGAATGGCTTCTTTATGTTTCTTTAAGAGGATAAGTTAAAGGCGTGCTGCTGCATCCATCAGGACAGATCATGTGAAACATAGGTAACCTAATCATTCACAATACTGCTATCATACAGACACTATAAATTCAAAAGTATGTGAACATGTCTGCTCCCTCACTCTAGCATCTGGTCTGTTTTCATGGTTTGGCTTCTTTGTTGCAATTACCAAAACCCCTAATTATTACAGCATGTAGTGATACTTATGACAATAGTCCTTTCCAACTTTGCAGCATGCTTTTTCATATATATTTTCCACAGTGCCTCCCATGTACAAACAAGGTTAATATCTTAATATTGTAGATGGGAGTTTTACATTCCCCTTCACAAAGCCTTGACTTGAACCATATTAACACTCCTGGATGACGTTAGTTACATACGTTCCTCCCAACTCAGCCCCCAACCTCACTTCTCCTCTTGCGGCTGAATAAAGTTGGGTTCCAAAGTCTTGTGGAAAGCTTTCCCAGAAGACCAGTGGCTCATGCAGTAGCAGAGTAATGCTCATGGTTTTGGAATGAGATGTTTAGAAATCACATGTGTCATGTTCAACAGTTTGATTAACTACTTTGTTCAAGTTTCCATGTACATGTGTTGTATCTGGTTAAACCAGTGATGGAATATTCAACATAAACATTTTTGCTTCTGTATGAGTGTTATTATCATGTGGTTGGCTTGGAATTCAATGTGCTTGTTTATGTCCTTTGAGCTGGTTTGCCAGTGTTTTTGTTTTCCTTGCTAATTTAATAGCATTAGTGTGTGTTAACATTATTCTGCTCTGACCTTTAATAACCTACAGATCCTGAGAGTTCAGATCTAGTAATTCAACTGCACTCAGATTTTGGATTTTTTTTCCAAGGAAATAATATTTGAGATGAAGACATAGATAGAGCTCTCCTTGACATGTGACCTTTATACCAGTAAAGCTTAATACTAATGGTATATTTTGTGATAAGTTTTGACTTACAGAGAACCTCAGACACCTACACACTGCCAGGGCAAATTCAGAGAAAACATTGTGTTTGTTTTTATCAAATTATTTTCCAGAATGATCAAAATAATTATGAAATATGCAAAAACATAAAACTTTGGGATGCACATTTAAGACATAAACAAAACACATTATGTGTCTGTGGACAACATTGTGAATGCACTATATTTTGAGATTGTATGCTATGGTTTGTATTTCTTTCCTGATTCAACATTGCATACCATTTTTGACACACTCAACAAATTTTGAATACTATATTGAACAAAAATGGCACAGGATGAAAAAAGAAAAAAATGTTACATCTCAATACTGTAAGGGTAGGAATTTCCGAGTGACTCAAGTTACAATATGATTACATACGATACTTAACAATACAATATGTGGCCTACAATAACAAGTGTACCACCATACATTGATAAGATAAGATATTACTTTATTGATCCCCGGGGGTAAATTCAGTTGTTAGAACAAACCAGAGATAAGTACAATCAAGAAGAAGTTTCAGTAAGTAAAATAAAATAAGTAAAAATAAAAGTAGATAAATAAAGATAGAATACAATTTAGATATATACAATGTTACAAATGGAATTTAGATTAAATAACAGTAATTACAGGCAGTATTAAAAATGATTCAGTAGTGACAGGTTGACATGGTGTGATTATGGTTGGTAATGACGGATTAAGCAATAAATAAAATAAATATGGGTATGTAATATGACCGTGAGTTGTAGTAAACAATAATAATGTAATATAACTTAATATAATATGGCAGAGATAATTATATAATACAATGTAATATGCATTATAATGTCACCAGCAGTGAGAGAGTCAGTACAGGATGAGATGATGAAGTGTGACAGACACTGATTCTGTGATCATCTATATATTTCAAGACATTCATATAATAATACATCATGATATCTGATTAACCGAAGAATACAAAATACCCCTTAAAAGGCAAAGTGCAGGGCTTCTTTCTGGTCTAGTGGTTAATGTACTGCGGCTACAGTTTGCGGCTACAGTCCATCAAAGTGGGCAGCCCAGGTTTGATTCCAACATGTTGCCCTTTGCTACATGTCATTCCCCGATCTCTCTCCCAGTTTTCTTCGATAAAACTACTGCAATATGAGCAGCGCTGCAAGTCTCTACATCACGCTAGTGTGCACACTCCCACTTGCTGTCAATGAAATCGGCAGTCATTATTATCATGTGGGACCCTGTACCTAAGAACTCCACCCATCAAAGGTGAGAGAAACTCTCTACAGACGTTCATCCTCCACCTTTCCTCTTGTATCAGCACAAGGAGCTGGAGTAGTTTTTCTTTCTTTCTTTCTTTCCTTCTTTCTTTCTTTCTGTCTTTCTTTCTGTCTTTCATTCTTTTTGTCTCTCTTTTTGTCTTTCTTTCTTTCTCTCTCTTTCTTTCTTTCCTTCTTTCTTTCTTTCTCATTTTCTTTCTTTCTCTCTTTTATTTCTCTCTCTCTTTCTTTCTATTCTTTCTTTCTGTCTTTCTTTTTTCTGTCTTTCTCTTTTTTGTCTTTCTTTCTCTCTCTTTCTTTCTATCTCTTTCTTTGTCTTTCTATCTCTTTGTCTTTCTTTCTTTCTTTCATTCTTTTTGTCTTTCTTTTTTCTCTTTTTCTTTCTCTCTTTTTGTCTTTGTCTTTCTTTCTTTCTTTCTTTCTTTCTTTCTTTCTATTCTTTCATTTTTTCTTTCTTTCTTTCTTTCTTTTATGGTTTGGTAAGTGACTAGACCATCTCTTACCTTCTTCTTGATTATCCTGCTGTCTTCCTCTTCTATTTTTCTTTCAACTTCTTCTTCAACTAATTTATCCAAGAAATGAATGAAATTGATTTCTTCTCATGGCGGGGACGAGTATGAGTGCGTATCTTATGATCCAGTGAGTCAAATTGGCAAGGATATGTTTAGAGAGCCGTATTTTACAATCAAAATATCTACATTTTTGGTGCCGCAGTAGGCTGTTAATACTTGTATCCCTCAAGTCAGGGTGACAAAATAATGCAGTATTGATATTTTGTCCCACTTCTACTCTATTGTGATCCTGGCCTTCCTGAGATCATAACAACAAACAAAGATTGCTGTCTTCCTCCTCCACATTGTAGACTCTCATGAAACGAATGACAAGTGCACATCGTGCAAGTTTGTCACTCATTATCTTCTGTTTTTATTGACTTTTAAGAAAAAGTCTCTTTTCAAGACCTGTAATAGATTCCCCCTTACACTTAATTCATTTTGTAAAATTGATGCAATAAACTAGAAAACGAATACAAAAGTCTACAAGTACTGACTGGAGTTTATCTGACCTTCAGTACTAAATGATTTTGTTTACTGCTCTGCTCTGCACTCTGTTTTGTTTTGTGTCTCAAGCCCTCCAAAGAAGTGTGTGGGCTGCGTCTGTCAGTGGCTTGTTTGGCTCTGTTTGCACGATGACAGTGTGATACTTGAACAAGCCCTGTAAATGTAAGCACACTGTGCAGATCCTGTACACAAAGCCCTGTCGCCTGCTCCCTTAAAGCTCAGTGCAGCCCAGCAGTGGGCCCCAGCCATCGCCACTTATGGTGGTGTGAGTATAAACAAACACCTGGGTCTCTCCCCAGTCACCAAAACCTCACAATTAAACACACACACACACACACACACACACACACACACACACACACACACACACACACACACACACACACACAAACACACACACACACACACACACACACACACACACACACACACACACGCACGCTTAGGCACAGAGTCACAGCTGCTTCTCCTGGCAGGCTTGTACCGGCACAATAGGAGGGAACAGATAGTCTCTTGGTTTAGTTTAGTGCCGCTGAGAGGGCTCTCTTCTGAGTAACACTTTATTTAAAATGTGTTCCTCGGGATGAAAGCCAGATGCCTGAAATGAAAAAGAGAGCTGTTAAGGCTACAGTTCTGAGCTAAAAGACACGTAAACAGAGCCCATGTCTACTGACAAATACTTGCTGTTGTTGGGATTAAACCTGTGATGGTCTCTTTGCAATCGGCAGCTTGCCAACACATCCTCTCTCAAGTGGGCTTCAACACGACAAACATGAGTTGAGAGGAGTAGAAGCAGGTTTTGTTTTCCTAGTTTAGGTAACTTTCAGTCTTAAGCGTTTATAACAAAAAAAGGAACTTTATTTCTTCTTGATTGGGCAAAAAATCAATAACAATCCCAAATATGAAATGAGTCCTCTCAGAAAAGTGAGCTGCAGAAATGGTTAGAGATAAGGAGAGAAAGAGAGAACACATGGAGGGGAGCACGGGAGAAATGAACACATGGCTTCAATTGCCTTCTCCCTGCTCCATCATCAAATCTGTACAATCTTAATTAGGACATTAGGCTCCTTTTTTTCCTCCCTCCTTTTTCCATCATGTCAGCTCTCAGTGACGTACAGCGTTAAGAAGAAATAACACCAACATCAAAGCTGCAATATCTGCTTTTTTTATCAGACAGACCCAGTGAAAAGAGGGCGACTGAATACCTTCCATTTTCCTCAGCCCCGGCCACTGTGCTGTTATCTTCTTCACGTCATCTGGCTGCAGAGTAGGTAGATTACTGGAAGCAGAAATAATGGCTGCTGTGTTTATCGTGGCTTGGACACTGTCCGTTTAGGCCCAGGACCAAAGGTAATCTGTCAACCTGCTGTGAGTGGCTGAGTATAAAATCTGGGAGTAAACTACAGCGGAGAGAGCAGTCAGGGCTTATTGCATGACTTGATACATTAAGATAAGAAACACGGGCGGAGGAGAGGCAGGAGGGCTGTTTTCAGAAAAAGCAGACAATGCTGCAATTTATACAGTTTTTCGTTTGCAGGATCATTAACTTGATGAAGGTTTGTTCGAGAGAATGCCAAGGTGCATATGTATGAGAGCCCAAGTCATTTTCTACCAAAGAGATCAACAATTCACTCTAGGTGTATTTAGATTTGTAAAAAGAGAAAAAGTGACCTTTGACTATCAAATGAAAAACCCTATAATGAAGTAAATAAAACTCGGTTTCAATTTAATTTAAACGCTCCTATTTTTTACAACAGCTTTTAGATGTTGTTTTTTAATTCATCACTATCAAAATAATGCTCCATATCATCTTATTGAAGATACAATATTTTACAACAAATGATCTGCACAGACCCAAAGGGTTTACACGGAACTGACAAGAGCTGTACTATAAGCTAAATATCAGTTATCGCATATATGAAGTATTTTGATTATCCTGAATCATCTAAACCAGGATTTCCAAGTGTGTGTCGGGACCCCCTGGAGGGTCGCCAGACACTAGTGGGGGGTCGCGAGATGTCTTCCAGAATTATAATTTTTTTGTAAAGTAATCCAAAAATTGCATATTTGACCTATTACTGAAAAAAATAGGGACAGAAATAGTAGTTACATTCGAGGTAAGACCTTGCAAACAAATCATTTCATTAGTTTTCTTTGTCGTTGCCAGATGACTCCTAAGATTAGGGTTTGGGGTTGGGGCTGTAAGCTTGATTAACAAAAGCATCTTCAGAAGCCACATGTGCACGTAGGTAGGCTAATTTTCTGCAGTATGAAGCAACTTGTAATCACTTCGAGGGACAGTGGGGGTCGCAAGTCTTTGGCACTTATATTTTCGGGATCGCAGGCTGAACAGTTTGGGAACCCCTGATCTAAACAACGAATACCTTACATTTACCGCATGTCAATGTAGCCAAAGTGTGAATATTTGCAGAGTCTTTGTCCTCTTAGAAAATAAAAGTGAGAATTTCAGCTAGGGATATTCCAATGCGACTGCTGCTAACATTAGCAGAGCTAGCACCACCAGCCCTCCACATGCTTGTGCTGATTACGCATGCATCGCTCCAGTGGAGTGGTTGTACACCAGTTTAACCCATAGACTGTATAAATAGTGGACGTAGTATCTGTGACGTCACCCATCTGTTCCTGAGCACTGTTTTGAAGCCAATCGATGGCGGCAGCCATATTGGAAATACGGAACTCAACCAGGCAAAGTGTGACGTAAAGGGGCGGAGTTTGAGCCTCCTAGCCAACAGCTATGTGTTCCCGACCGGGAGTCAAGTCAGTCATGTCCTTCTTTGGGCAAAAACTTGTAATCTTAATATCTTCTGAACCATCATGTTAGAAAAAAATCACCCCGTACAGTGTGTGCTGATAGAGAGATTAGCTACGTAGAGCCAAGCCATTTTTTGAACCAGACTGTAAACATGTTTATTAATGCTCCAAAGATCGTCTTTTTTGAATTGGGGTCTATTTGGTTTCCGGTGTTTCTGCAGCCAGCCTCAAGCGGATCCTCGATTTATTGCAGTTTATAACACTTCCACATGGGCTTCATCGTTTGAGACCGGAGGTTGCCGCTTGGTTTAACCACACAACAAATAGGTGAACAGAGTTCATCAAAAGCATGTGAGCTGTTAGTCTGTGAACAAAGACGTTAACTTTGATAACAGTGAATCTGCTAATTCTGTTTAAAATACTGCCAAACCGTGCCACGCTACAAGTTGCCCTCTGTTGTCTGTGTTGTTTACATCCAGGTAGTAGAGCATCATACCATCATGGAAGTAGCTCTTAACTGCAGCCACATCCCAGCAGTTAGTGGGGGGTGGCTTCGGTACAGCTTATACCCAACACTTGACCAGCATTGCAGGCCTACAATGAAAGAAATATTGATAATTCCTCATCTGAATGATAATGTTGCTGACATGCAATGGTGACAGCATTTAATCATCAACTGAAAGCACACATTTCTAATTGTTGCTTAAAACATGCACTTTAGAAATTGTTATTACCCAACATTTATTGAATTATCGGGGATGAAATAATGGCTAGTTACATTTATATTGAAAAAAAAGTTAATTGCAGCCTTGAAAGTATCTACTTATATTGATTGGCAGCATTTTTCTTATTTTCCCTGCAGAGCCTGCTCATATAGAACTAAGGAACCCATGTAGCAACTACATCAACAATGATGTTTCAATGACCTTGTTAAGTTACTCACTGTTATTGGACAAGGTCAGAAAATGTTCAGGTTTGGACACACAGACTTGAAGTGCTATAAAGGACTCATTAACTTTTAATATTATTTTAGCAAAAAAACATGACCTTTATTCAGCTGATGTTTTTGTTGCTTTTACTTTGGATGTTTCCTTCACTGAGGAGACATTTTTGTAGGAAAGGAGACAGGGTTGAAACAAAAACACAGGGGAATGTGTATTTTGTCTTCATATTGAAGATCTATCTCATGGGACAGTTAAATTACTGTAACTACAGCGCCAACTACTGCTACACTTAAGGGTTTTTTCTATGATAAAAGCAGAGTCACTTGATACATGACTGACAGATTCCTCGAGAGAAAATGTCAGTCCTCAGTATTTACATTCTGTGCTGCTCCATGTCAGTATCTGAGGCCTTTCTGCTGCATTAGCAGAATAAGAAGAGTGTCTGCCAGTTCCTCAACTTTCATTAAAAGTAAACCTTTTAAGCCAAACACTGCTGCCTGCCCAGACCCCCCTGACAATAATGTACTAACTGTTCACCCGCCAAACTATCAAACTATTTTATATTCCACACCTGCTAGGCATTACACACAGCGCTCCATCCTGGCCATGCAAACACAACAGAACTGCCTTTGTTGGGGCCTCAGGACCATTAGGCCAGGGTGGGTACAGCTCAAAAGTGTTCAAGAAACAATTTATCAGAAGGAGATAGACACACTACAGGCCTTTGTGCTCCCTGTGACACCATGCTCTGAAGGCAGGCATTTCCTGCCCTGAGAAGGCAGGTTTTACAACATTTAGGGAGAGGTATTTTAATTGGAACCACCTCCAGCCTGACAGAGGCCTCAGAGGAGGAACACGGAAAAGCTGTTGAGAGCAGCTCGGGAGGCTCCCCATGGTGTCACACAGCTAACTAACCAGGCCAGGCCAGCTGAAGGCTCTTTTTTTTTGGAAAAGATAATATTTGCTGTTTGATTTATACTCCAGTCAATTACTATGAATATTTTAATGGCTGTAGCGGTGAGCTGTTTCTGTGTCTCACGCTCATTTGTCATAAATCTCAAAGACGCTGGGCTCCGTCAGTCTCTAATGAGTCATTTATAACAGCGCCATTCAAGCAACTGTTTCACATTTGTTTTCCTGTTTATTCTCCTTGCATTGTGTTAATGTGTGCATCCATTAAATTCATTAATAAGTATTTTTCTTCCAGCATCTGTGCAGCGTCTGTTTGTGCGGGGACAGCACAGTAGGAGTCCCATTAAGTTTTCTTTCTCGACAACTTCTGACGACTGGTTTGACATCAAAGACAGATGTAGTGAATGGCAATATTCCCAATTCTTTGGCGCAGCTACACACAATGTGCGCCCTGCGAACAAATTCCCTGCATCTATTCCGTATACTAGCCTCCCAATGCTCTTTTATTTATTTTTTTAAGTTTTGTGTTGATTTTGGGGTCTGTACTAGTTTTTAACATTTTGTTCTGCCAACGAAACCAGCAGAAATCTCATTACTGAGATCTCCAGAGTAATTCCAATATCATCATATCCTTTAAAACTACAAAAGACAGTCTTTGCTTTGATTTGTAGATTGTTCAACACACATTTGGAGGTAAATGTCTCAGCCAAAAATAAAACACACCCTGGTAATGTGCTGTTTTTTTTTACATCAAAGAATCTCAGTCTCTTACACTGATGTTGTGTACAAATCATTGAAATTCTGGCATATAAATGCAGTGTTCAAAATGCAACATGACTATAGGAGCAAATATCTCAGCATTAAACAGGGGAATGTCACACACTGTGGACTTATATTAAACATTTCCTTCTATTTGGTCCCTGTCTAACCTGTTAAACCTTCTTGTCTACAGCTGTGGGAGACCCTACATCAAACTGAGCCATGGGGAGGGCTCTATAGACAAGGGAGACAGGATACCACGGCCAGGTATGGGCTCAGTCTCACTGTCTATTTACATCTCCTCTATCTGCAAGTGCAATGTTAAGAGTGTTTGTCGTCATACTTACTATAACTCTCTCTCTCTCTCTCTCTCTCTCTCTCTCTTTCTCTCTCTCTCTCTCTCTCTCTCTCTCCCTCTCTCTCTCTCTGAGACTATCCATTATAACGAGCTTACATGAGCTAAATAATATCATTAGATACAAATTACCCAAGAAATAGATAAGATGGAACTCTGAACTATTAAGCTGTACAAAAGTCCAAACAAACAGGACTGACCCAGGATATTTCCACAGTGGGTTACATCTAGAACACTAATCTAATCTATATGGTTACTTAAACACATATGGGCTCAGGTGTTGTGATGTAAAATTAAGATACTTTGACCCTTTTGTTATGTTATGGGTCAAATTGACCCTTTTAAAAGTCTATTGAAGGCAATATATGCCTTTCAAACCAGCTAAATGCAGCATAAAAATCTGGGCAGCAAGTGACAGAAGGTGTCGTGTGACTTTATCAACATCACTTCATAAAAATATATATATATATTTTTTAAATATAATAAACAAAAATCTGTCATAAACCTATTGTATTTACTGACTGTGAAAAAACTCATCTTGCTTTCTTTAAACAGTAAAATGTTTCATTAATAATCTTTGCTGTTCAAAATATAAAAAAATAGGCAGTTTCCACAGCCCACTGTTAATCACCAAGTCTGACACTTACCCCACAGGAGCAGTTTCAGACATTAATAATCACAAAGTCGACATAATCAATCTCTGCTAATGGTTTTTTTGGACTAAACAAGTTAGCTAGTGTAAAATGTGTAAAAACTCACAAGAGCAGGACTAGATGTGATCAATATTAAAGCTGCCAAGTGATAAAAAAAGAAGCAATAGAAATAATTACAAGCTTTGTTATCAATTCATCAAAATTAATTGCATATAGCTAATGTTATGAAACGATGCATCACAAGTAGAATCACTTCTTAGCCCTAGTTCTACATAGTTAATACTAACTTCCATCCTTAACCCGTCATCTTGCCTCACTTCTGATCCCCCGAACACACAGACACACATTCTCCCCATTGTTTATGTCTCCCCCTGTAAGTGTCTGCAGTGTTGACGGTTTTCATTAGTACAGTTTTTTACATGGTTGCAGATTTCTTTTAAATATTTTGAGCTGTGTGTGCAGTGGCGTGTGCAGAGGGGTGGCCCTTGAAATCCAATTGGCCAACCCATGGGCCACCCCAAAATCCTAAGCTATGATTGGCTGTTTGCCTTGTCAGAGGTGGGGTTTCTGTTTTGTAAGTCCCTAAATAATTAAGCTTAGAAGATTTATGCCACTTTGTCATGTTTTTTTTTTAAGTCAACTGTTTAATACTTTAAGGAAAGTAGGTTGTGAAGACAATGTTGTAAATGCACTGGCCACCCCTGCCTATGTGAGAGCCTCAGTTTGGCCACCCTGGTCAAAAAGTTCTGGACACGCCCCTGTGTATGTGAAGGAGGATTGCTGTGAATGTTGTATCAAAGTGACTAAAATAACACAAGTCCGAATTAACCTTTTTACAAGCATTTGAAACAGCGATAACTGAAGTGTTAAGGAAAATAAAAGATCTGATTCCAAGTGTTCGGTTTACCCGGGCACATCTCTGTATGCATTTGTGTGTTTCCTGCTAGAGTGTGTGTGAAGACTTGACAGCTACAGGAGGGATAGAAACTGAGATCAGATTTATTCATCAACCACAGATGATGTTGTTTTCTCAGATGGTAGAATAATAAGAGTTAAAAGCTAATTAATTAACCGCAGTAGCTTTATATCATGTTTACAAAGCTGTTGTGGATGCTTGTATATAATTAGCGATGTGTGACCTCAGAGTGTGATTAATCTGTGCTAATTTTTTCAACATGTTTTTTTTTTTTTCTTCTAATTGACGACCCAGTATTAACCTACCAATCAGTTAAAAATCCAGCATAAAATTGCAGATAAGCTTTTTTTTTTTGTCATACAAACTCATTCTTTCAGACACAGTGTCAGGTTTTAAGTGTTGGTAATCAAAAAGATGTACCAATTTCAACAAAGCAATCCACTCGCCTTCTTCAGAACTTTCATGGTAAGTATAGCAGAAAATTACCCGCTATAACAGAAAGGGATTAGGAGAAGTGGATATAACTGAGACATAAATTAACCCCCCCCCCCCCCCCCCCCCCCCCCCCACAAAACGTGACAATATGTATCATTTTAAGGAGATTATTACAGAGGATTTTTCTTCATAAGCCGCAGGGTGACATCTCTTTGTTTTTCTTCTCCTGGCAGAGGACCAAGTGGTGGTGTCATCAGACTATGACAGCACTCACGAAGCCAACCACAGTGACAGCAGTGATGTAGCACATACAGAGGAGGACACAGAGGAGGGAAAAAACCCTGCCCAGAATGTCATCCTCCACCCACTAATACCTCCGGAGGTAAAGCAAGGACAGAATCACTGCTAATGCAATATAACACTGTTAAAGAGGGAGAGCAGATGTGCAATCACACTGTTAAATTGGACCATACGTTATTTACATTACATCTATTTGTCTCACCACTCTTCATGATGCGTCCCCTGCACAGGACAAACCCATGCTGGCTCCAGAGCCGTTAATAATGGAGGACTTAGAGCCCTTGATGAGTCAGCTAAACAATTGGAACTTCCCGATCTTTACATTGATGGAGAAAACCAATGGGAAATGTGGACGCATCCTCAGTCAGGTGAGCACATTAGGCCGCACCAGTGGCTGAAGTAAGGGGTTAATCCGAGTGTCAACAAAACTAGTCACATTCAGTTTCTGTGTATTCATGATAAAGTAAAATCTGCAAAACCAGCTTAGCATTTACTGATTAAGATGTTTGTATCTTTCTTGCATGTGAAGCAGTGGTTTATCCAAGCTTGGTGGTGTTCAAAGACTTTCTGACAGTCATATTTCTGTGTGTTAAGGTTTCCTACAGGCTCTTTGAAGACACCGGCCTGTTTGAGACCTTCAAGATCCCTGTCAAAGAATTCATGAACTACTTCCACGCCCTTGAGAACGGTTACAGAGACATACCATGTAAGCTTGGACATCTCTTACCTTTTAAGTTTTCATATTGTTTACCTAGTATGTTTGTTTGCAGCTGTAATGATAAAACCAACCCCTAGAGGGAGATCTCACACTATTTTCAAGCATTGGTCATAGCAGCCTTTGTGTCGTTATTGGACACATAAATAGCCCAACAGTGCCCCCTGGTGGGGAAGATTACACACACTCAGCAGGCTTGTTTTGTCATCTGATCTAGATCACAACAGGGTCCACGCCACAGATGTCCTTCATGCAGTCTGGTACCTCACCACGCAGGCTGTGCCTGGTCTGCCCAGCCTCATCACCGACCACGGCTCTGCCAGTGACTCAGGTGTGTCTGATGGCACAGGTACATACATGCAGATGTGTGCATGTCCTGGTGGGGGTGCTGGTGTGTGTTTGAAATTGTTTCTGAACAGTTTTCTTTTTCAAAATGTTGAACTTTTTCAAACTTTTTAAGTCATTTATTCCCTTAAAGCCTGTCAATAAGTAGGCCAGGCTTTAAGATTCTGCTGTGTGCCTGCAGCTTTACAGTGAGTGATCTCATTAATGTCAGAGCGTCAAACCTGCAGGAGAGTGTGTTCTTATCCTACTCACACTTCATCTTATCTCTCTCATGCTTTTGGCACTTTCATTGACACACCAAATACTATTTGAAGTCTAAAACAGCATGAAATTGCAGGCAGATTACAATTCCCTCTCACTCCTATTTTTATATCCTCATCTGTATGCTTAAATAGGGCCTTACCTTTGATCCACATATAAATGTATTTGGGTGTTCAAGTGTGTGTTATTTTGAGGGTGTGTGTTTATGTTTAAGTATGTGCTCATAAAAGTACAGTTATATGTGTTTGTGTAAGTTCTGCCACCCGTCCTCACGCTGTCTGCTCCCCTACGGCCAGACTCTGACAGTGGAATAACTCACAGTCACATGGGCTTCCTGGTTTCAAAGACCTACACTGTGTCAGAGGACGGTTACGGCTGCCTGTCAGGACTCATACCTGCCCTGGAGCTCATGGCCCTCTATGTGGCCGCCGCCATGCACGATTATGACCACCCCGGGCGGACCAACGCTTTCCTCGTGGCCACCAGCGCCCCGCAGGTACTGAGGCTATGACAGCAATAGCTACCGCACAGTATCTGATCAGGACCATTGTTTGAAGAGGTTTACAGTTACTGACTCATCTCTTCTTTGTATTCTACAAGATGACCATTTCATTAGGAATTTTCTCTGATTTTTGTCTCTGCCAAACTGCTTCACTAAGCTGAAGGGAATCATCTGTTTGTGTCCCAGTTTAAGTAATCCCTCCTTTCTTGTCGGGACAGGCTTTCATACAGTTTTGTAGACGTACTGTACTTTCTGTCCCGACCCATTAAAAAAACTATGATGGAGCACATAGTTTGCTCACCTATCAGAGAAAAGCAATGTAGAATATTGGCTTCAATACTTTTTGTATTCTAAGACATCAGAGTCATGTAGTGGCTTATCTAATAGCTTTCTCGTAGCTTTCCTTCAAAACTTTTGTGTCATTCACATCACCCAGTCTTACTTTTTGTATCTATTTTTTGCAATGCATGTGCACAGTTATGTACTCGTTCCTGTAAAGTTTCTGTGTGTTTGCAGGCAGTCCTCTACAACGATCGATCCGTCCTGGAAAACCACCATGCCGCCTCAGCATGGAACCTCTTCATGTCGCAGCCGGAGTACAACTTCCTTGTCAACCTGGACCACGTAGAGTTCAAGCGATTCCGATTCCTGGTCATTGAGGCCATACTCGCAACTGATCTGAAGAAGCACTTTGACTTCCTGGCTGAGTTTAATGCCAAGGTAGTTTTAAAGAACTTAAAATGTCACTACACATGGAAAGAAACATGACATGTTAGAATACAAGAGTATAGATATTGTGAATATTTCCTTTGTTAATGTCAGTTTGACCAGATTGAGTGTAAAACTTCCCAGATTGTTTATGGAGGCTTACCTGTATCTTGAAGTTCTCATAGAATGGATAGTCTGGCTCTGATTGAATCCACAAGCTTAGATGTTCAAAGTATGAAGATGCAAATAACTTGTAGCAGATAGGAATTAGTCTTTAAAGAGTGTGAGAAAATTCAAAGACAAACTGCTGACCAATAACTCCATGCTACCTTGTTAGTTCTTTTGATATGTGCGAAGGACATTAATAACGAGTGTTTCAGAGCCGCCGGTGTTTCACTTTAAAGAGTGACCCTGTTAACTTGTGACTCTCAGCAGGCCTGTCAGTGGTTGTCATGGTTACAACAGCTGTTGGAACATGGAAAGAGTCCTTGTAATGCATCCTAGTTTCTTTTTTATTATCATGTCAAAATATACTCACTAGATATGTCGTGAATAAAAAAATAGAAGCAAATCTGAGAGACATATCCTGCAGGAAGTCGCAACTTAACAGGGTCACTCTTTGAACCAAAACACCCGCGGTGTGTGTGAGGTGTTGATTGTTTCCAACCTCAGTTCAATCAGGTTTTGACTGATAATAAAAAGTATTAACTCCTGAAATTCGTACCCAATTGCCACTGTGCATAGTTAATAAAACAGTTGTTTTTAAGCTTTGATTATCAATAAATTACAACTATATCATCATACAAACAACTACACTAGCGAGCAAGCCAAAAACACAAAATGATTCTCACCCTGATATGCCAGTGTAGTTTGGTAATGAGATGTAGTTCTCTGACCTGTTCATTAGACCCGGGTCTCACACATAGTAGTTTGGTTTTCTAGTCTTTGAAGGATTTCTTATTGACGGGACAGAAGATGTGAGCATGAGCATTGAGTGACTTGTGTCTTTAGTTTCTCCCTGGTGTACACACTTGGTTTCTCCACCAAAAACGTTGTGCCAGTTAATATTTGTCCACTTGCCAGTCTTCTATCCACTCACTGATATCATACTGATCTGTGAAAGTCATTTACCATTTGTCAAAGTCAGTTTGTTTAGTTGGCAATCATGATGTTTGGTGGTTTATCCCTTTGGGTATCCTGACAAATATTTTGTTCTGCTAGACTTCCATTGCAATAGCAAATCTTAGTACGTCATCGTTGTGTACAAACAGTCAGTTGACAACATGTCATCAAGTTTCCGTATAAATGATTTACCTAACAAGTTCTTGTAGGATTACCTAGAAAGAGACATTTTAAATTGTTGTGCCACATACCGATGTAGAGGTGAAAATCAATGCAAAGCCTATGTGATAAATGTATATATGCATTTATTTAAAGCTCCTGTGAGAAGTTTTTAGTTTGATTTAAAACAGACTTAAATAAATACCTATACCTCCATATGACCTCTAAAGGCAAGCAAAACCATGCGTGACAAAACCTGATCATTATCTAAACTTAGTTTATTATCTGTAACTGCTGCCGCTGGAAGGTGTCAGGTAAAGTGAGATACTGAAGCGAGTAACTCACAAGTGAGCTTCCTGCTGAAGCAACCTCAGATTTTCCATATCCACAGTGAGTGATATAATTAACAGTACAAAGAAAGCAGAATCAGACTCTTAAACAGAAAACACAACTTACACATGGAGACAACAAAATCAGTAGAGAGGTCAGAGGCGCTGCTCTGTCCACTGGAGGGGCGCCAAATCAGTTGCAAACGTAAAGTTCCTCGCAGGAGCTTTAATTTAGTCGCATGGGAACCCAAGGCAATTTAGAATAGGAGATTTTGGGTCAATGCCAACATACCAGCTTTTAGTGTCACATGGATTCTGTAGGCTTTTGTTGAAAGCGAAATGTCTGGAGGTTTTCTAGGAGCAGGTCCGTGTGCTGAGAACACTGCAGCACTTGTAGTATGTTCCTGTCAGGTGAAACAACACAAAGCACCCTGCAGCTCTTCATAAACTCATTTAAGTACAGACAGGATGTTGGCTTTGGATTGGAGGGTCTTGTTTTTTGAGGTTTTTTTTCATTGTGATTATTAGTACAGTGGTTGGGCTACATGGCCCCATGGTCAGGGCCTGTCAGCCAGCATTGCTCTCATTAGTTTGGCAGCAAAAGTAACAGCAGAGTGTCTGACTGCAGCTAACCCTGCTCTGCTCTTCCTGGAAGGAAATTAGATTTCTGTGAAGTGCCCATCTAGTTTTGCACTTGATCTCTTCAGCTTCCTGAGTTATTAAGTGAGAATGATAAGACCCTGGGAGTGAGTATTCCTCCTTCACTAGATCTGAAGCTGATTAAGTGTAAGTAGAAATAGCAAATTCATTTAAATGGCGTTGAGGTTAATGCAAGCTTTAACTTCTTGTGTTTGATGAAGCATAGAACTAAGCCATTTTTCAAGTAATGAAAAATACATAACTAGTTCTCTAAGCAGCCACCATTTAATCAAATCACATCCTATTTAAATATTACACTCCCTGTGGTGTGAAATGTAGCAGATTTCATGGAGAAGAGAGTCTGTTAATGACCCTAAAATACAAATAGACTTACTACTAGCATCATATGTCTTGTGTCTCATGCAGCAGTTAAGTGCTGTTGTATTCCCTCTTCCTGATTAATAAACATTTCGGGCATTACCATGAATCTACAATCTATGAACAGCAGATCAAGTGAATAACATTAACATAATATCTACATATCTACCACGCTGTTACTGCCATCACGTTTGAATGTGCCATCTATCAATATGTCTGTTTGTTAATCCCCCAGGTTGGTGATGACCCATCCACGGGTATTGATTGGTCGAATGAGAACGACAGGCTGCTGGTGTGCCAGATGTGCATTAAACTGGCTGACATCAATGGGCCTCTGAAGTGTAAGGACCTGCACCTGCAGTGGACAGAGGGCATTGTGAACGAGTTCTATGAGCAGGTGTGTGAAGCATGTCTGATGGGAACTTAGACCCCATTTGTATCTGTTAAACTGGAGATCAGTGTGCTGTCATGTCTGCAGGCAAGGAGGAACACCTGCACTGTGTAACACACCACAGTCCTACACGCTAACTGAGTCAGTTTTATAAATGTTGAAGAATTTATTTAATCTTTTTAAGTTTATGTTACACATTATTAACCCTCCTGTTATTTTGCGGGTCAAATTGACCCTTTCTAAAGTCTATTTTAGGCAATATATGCCTTCCAAACCAGCTAAATGCAGCATAAAAATCTGGGCAGCATGTGACAGAAGAGGTGTCGTGTTAATTTATCAACATCACTTCACAAAAATATAAAAAATTTAAGTTGTAAAATAAAATAATCAAAAATCTATGTCATGTAAAACTATTGTATTTATATTTAGGGCTTTCCAATGTACATTAAAAAAAGTTTTAACATTAATTTTAATGAAAAATGAGTGAGTTATCCTCATTGAACCATGATCTGTGAGAAATAAGAACACCAATGGACAAAATCTTGATTTAAATGGTTAATAATGGAGTTTAAAATTACATTTAGAAAAATGTGTATTGGGATTTTTTGGGGGTTCTGACACTTTTTGATAATTGAATATGCCCCGGGTCAAATTGACCCAGGAACATTATTGCTGTTCCAGAGAAACGAACATAACAGGGGGGTTAAATTGATATACTGCACATCATTATTAACTCTCCCTCTAGTGACCCAAACTTCAACCTGGGTGTTATAGAAGCTTTGGCAAAAAATTATTTAACATGATCAAGATCTGACTTTTGACCTATTTTATTTGCAAGTCTTTTTGGTTCAGTGAACAAGAAGAATTTCAAAGGATGTAAATGAAAGGCAATATGAAGGCCTGACTAAAGCATTGCAGACAACATGATCTGATAAATATTTATCTCACGCGCGCACACGCACACACACACACACTCACACACACACACACACACACACACATACACACATATATATATATATATAGTATTTGTTATGGACAAAACACAGGCAGACGATACTGGAATATTTAAAGAGTCAGTGGAAGCGCATTCTTGTGTAACTGCTTGTGAGGAATCTTTGAATTAATGAGATAATGCAATGAAATAAAAGTAACAACATTAATTGATAATATTGTCCACAAGAAACTCACAGTTTACTCCTATTTGAGATATTTAAAATATATAATAGTGTCAATTAGCGATGATCGCGCAAACTCAAAACACACTGGTACATTTCCTGTTTTGATATTTTAGACAGAAAGTAGCATAAAACCATAAAACAGAAGTACACTTACAGCTTCTCTCCTTTATGAGTAATCTTAATCTTGCATCCACAACCACAGACTAAAAATAACCATTATTCAATTATTTCAATAATCAAACCTTTGAGCCTGCAGATTAATTACATTTAAGTTCCTCAATGAAAAATGTCCTGCTGACCACACTTTTGACGCCCACATTGAAAGGAGATATACTTCAGCTCACTGTGCTTGGATTTCTCACATTGTTTCTTTAAAATCACTTGAGAACAGAGGAGCTGGAGAGCTCATGGTATCATGTTGTATGTTCTGGACAAATCCATGGTATATTCAAACCTATAGAGACTATAGTACATGTAATAAAAACAAGCCTCCCCTATTTGTTCTCCCTTCATGCGGTCCTTGCATTGCAGCTTGGGGGATTACATGAGCTTTACTACATCTGTACCTTAATCTCACAGACATATTGAGATAATAAAGGAAGTTCTTCTTGTTGGAGCTGTTTACTGAGAAGCTGTCGTAGCTTTCAATCCTGACAGGATTTTTGCATCTGCAGGCTAATGTATTCTTTATTTATACTATAAATCTACATGTAAATAGATGTCATATGAGCAGAAGACTTTACTGTAAGAAATCCAGTCTTGTTTAGCAGCAGTTGCTTCCAGGATGTCTAAAGCGGCACCACAAATCAATGTTTGTATTGGAGACTCAATTAAGACTCAACTTGTTCAGTGGATTTTTCTTTTGTGGCTTGGACTTGAGATTGGACTCAGGCTCGAGATTTGGTGACTCAACTAAAACACTGAATCCTGCACAACAGCTCTGCTATTAATTCTGCCCGTACACTTAAATTGTAACTATTTGCGTATATGTGTGTTATTGTATTCAGTGTTAGTGCTCGACAACATTTTAGTCAGGGGAATTTCATAATCTTTTCAGTCATCCTTTCATACAGGAAGCTTTCTAAATATTAGAAACCATAGGCATTTCTTGCCCATTTTTGGGGGTGCTGAAGCTCCTCTAAATTGATTCCCAGCCCCCTAAAATTTGAGATATATATATTTTTTTAATGTATGTCCTTTTTAACAAGCATAGAAAAGTGTCAAAACTGTACAGTACTTGGTTGAAATGTAATATTTTAATAACAAAAATACAGCAGCTCCACCGCGTTTTAAATGTTGTGCATTTCAAATGAAAGTCCAAAAAAAACCTCCAATGTCCAGTTTTGGTATTTTTGGTACTCACTATAGGAGGCTGGTTTACTCCAGAAACATGCATACTGTTTATGTATATATGTTGAGGAGCTGCTGTATCAAAATGAGTTGTCTTTCCCCTGAAATTAGGGTTACCATATGATTCCAATCCATTTATCTTTAGCTGTGGCTCAGCATTTAAATAGCCTTTATCAGATGTGATGGTTTAGTTACAGACTTTCCCAAAAAGTGTTGTACTTTTCTTTCACAAATGTGGGAATGAAATTACATTAAAATATACAAAACAATGAAATGTATCTTGCCCGGCTCAGCACCCCTAAACATCCGATCCTAGAATTGCCCCTGTTGGAAACACAACTGGGAAAGTTCAGTGCAGAAAGCCCCAACATTAATCATGACCTGAATGCTAAAACATGGAGTTGAATGAACCTCTGTATAACACTTTAAAAAATAAAGACATTATTATAGCCACCATAAAAGCGAACTTTATGGCAGAATAATTGTATTGATTCAAATTAGATTGTCCTAGTACTTAAGTGCCACTGAGTGTACAGTTGTGCTATAACAACAGGATCTAGTGGAGCATTCAGCCTGTAATGCCACCCTCAGTGACCTGTGTAACAATACGTCCTCTTGGTTCTGACTTACTGCCAATCTCAGCTAATTGCCTTGAGGTCAAACTCTGAGCCTTTATGTAGCCTGGTCCTTTAACTGGGGGACACAACCACCTTGTTACAAACCATCGTAATACAGAATGCGGGAGAAATGCTCTTCAATTACAAAAGTCTTCATACTACTGCTGCTGCTGGATGTGGTGACGCATGCAGGCTGCCCCGGCAACTGTCATTCAGCAGCAGCAGCAGCAGCAGCTCCTGATTACAGCTGTGAGAGACCAACAGCCTTGAAAAAAGCAGCAAAGAAATATCACTTTGCTGCTTTTTTCAAAATTGTTGGTGTGCTCGATACAGAATATGTTCAGACATGTATATAAAGAATACAGCCCATAATGCTCATATACACTTTGTCATGGATCAGGAAACATGTCGACATAGCCCTGAGGATTAGATTTATTCACCATGCTGCATGAGAAGCTTTTTAAACCTTAATTATGATGTGTGAACCAGGATGTGGGTGTGTTAAATCAGTATGATAATACAGGATTAATCTCTGGGATTAAAATGCTGATGCTTTAAAACTATTGTAAATCACACTGACACAGGAATATTTGTATATTCATATATTCCCCTTGTACTTATTTGGATGTCTTAATCAGAGTGCCTTTGACCATACAACACCTACACCTTACAATCCTCATCTGTGTAGGATGTTTTAATGGTGGCAGCTGGATTCCCATGTCACACCCCCTCCATATGTATTCCACCCATTCGTGTCTGCTCACCTGTCAGGAAATTCAACCAAGTCTCGAGTCCCTCTGATATCCAATTCTTTGATGACTCTCTTTGTGCTCTAACATTAGCTGCTCTCTGCTCTGCACGAACAAAGACTTTCTACTGTATGGAGTATGGGATTACCCTTGGGTTAGTTGTCAAGGCAACCAGAAAACCTTGCTATAGTGTTTGTTCGCTTGCATACAGGCATCATGTGAAGCACACATGCTGCTGAGTTGTACAGTCAATAACTTATATAAAAAGGATGGTTGAGTAGTATCCTATATACAAGGACAATCCGTACGTTGTTGTAGTTCATAGATGAACATATCCATGCTTTTGGTCAGTGCACAACTAATCAGCCAGAAAACTAAAAAAAGTGTTTGTCATCTCTTTGTCTTTAGGTAAGATACTTTTGGGAATTCAGTTTCCAATAATATAACCCATTTCCAAAGTAGTTTGGATGTTGTGTAAGTTTGATGCTTTTCAAATAATTTAAAAACTGTATTTAAGGGGCGCTGGTGGCCTAGCGGTCTAAGCGCCCCACATACAGAGGCTACAGTCCTCGTCGCATGGGTCACTGGCTCGATTCCCGACCGGTCGACCATTTCCCGCATGTCCTCCCCAACTCTCCACTCCCCATACTTCCTGTCTCTCTTCAGCTGTCCTATGGAATAAAGGCAAAAAGCCCCAAAAATATAACTTTAAAACCTGTATTTAACATATATACGCCCCCTGGACGCACAAAATTCCAACTCTCCCACCACCTTCAAATCCCGCCTAAAAACTCACCTTTTCTGCCAAGCATACTCACTCTACTCTGTCTCTTTGGGACTGGAATGACTTCCCCTCCCCTTTCATTTTTCTAATATCGTATCTTTATTCTGTTGTATTTATGTATTTATTTCTGTTGAGTGTTGCTTTTATTGTTATGTTGTAAGGTGACCTTGAGTGTCCAGAAAGGCACCTATAAATAAAATGAATTATTAATATTAATATTAATATCATTATTATTATTATTATTATTATTATTATTATTATTATTATTATTATTATTATTATTATTATTATTATTATATTAATATTTATATTGATATTAATATTATTACAAAAACGTGCAAAGACATCATATCAGACGTAGCAACTCAATAATTTTATTCTTTTATGATAAATATATGCTAATTTTAAATTTGATGCCAGAAATATGTTTCAAAAAAAGTTGGGACAGAGATAACCAAAATTTAAAAACATGTGCGATGTTGAAAAAAATAACACATGAGGGAGCATCTTCCAACAATTAATTTGCATAAATGATGGATAAAAAGTCAGGTATCAGGATTCCATTGAAACAGTTATGTCAAGATACAGTACCCCCAGCCGCCAATTCCCACCCTCCTGTTTTTGCTCTCTTAATCAGTTGGGGTACAATCCTAAACCTAAGGGCTTTTTCTCCTTTGGAATTAGGATTCGCCCTACTCTAGGCCAAACTCTTGGTATAATTTGTTTATACCAAACAATTCTAAGTAATACTCTACTGGAATCCAAGCACATCTGGGCCACTTTTATAATCCTGGATTGAGGCCTCCATTTGGTTCTGGTGCTGGAGAAGTCTTTGCTTCCCTTGCTACAACCTCTACCTCCTTCCACATGGGTGGCCTAATATCTGTAGTGAACTGTATTTCTCACAATGGGGAAATGACAGGAGGAAAGGTGATTCCTCTTTACCTCCCGGATCCCGGTTCTTTTTTGAATGTTCCTCTACTTCTTATTTTAATACTCTGAGTGGTCCTCCCTTTTCTTGGCTGAACATTCTTTGAGCAAACTTGAATTGATCCCAATAAAATGCTGTCCTGACTTGTTTAAAAAGATTGCTGTGCAAGCAAACATGTTAAAAAAAACCATATATATCTATATATATAGATATAGATATATAAATATAGATATATACATATATCTATATATATATACTAGTTTGTGTAATTAAGTATTTTTTGTTATCAAGCAGGCCATCACTGTCCCTGGTTTCTCATACTGCTATAATTACAGTGAAGCCACGGTGCCTTAGAAAACATAATGTTTTATAATCTGGGAACAATGTTGCTTTGCACAGTACTGTATAGCTTTACAACAATGTCCCAGAGAAAAACCTGAGTTTTTATACATACTTTCAAAAAGAACAGGCAGGTATATGCTGCATGTAGGATGACAGGGCTCAGCAATCCATCCTCTGGTAGAAAGGGCTTCATCCTGTCCTTCTTCTGAGGTTTAACATAGTCTGTCAGTACACTGACTGACATGGGAAACTACTGGTTTATGCCCAGCTGTAAGCCTCCCTCACTTTTCAACCCATTCTTCTGCATATTTTAAGAGGTGAATGGCATTTTCTTTGATCTGGTGGGCGACAAACTCCACATTTTTTACCTAATAATTTCTCATTCCAAATAAGAGGGCTTGACAGTGGCACCTATACACTCTGGCCTGATTGACTCGGTTCTTTGTGAGTATTAAGTGTGTTGAAATATGAATCATGCATTCAGTGGAGCGACGCCTGTGAGCTGGTGTAGGCACACAACTCAAACTGCGGTAATTTCACACTTGACATGTGTCGTTCTCGAAATCACCTGACAACCGTGTTCTCCAACATGTGCAGGCTTTATTTGCTGCAAAGTGTCTGATCTCTCTCTACCCTGTCATTTCCACCACTACCCTTCACCAATAGTGTATTTAACCTTATAGCATCCACCTGCAGGATCTGACTAGAGGGTTTATATATTATCTCACCTCTCCTCAAATTTCTGCACGTGAGATAAAACTGTGAGGACTAAAGAGGTGGGAGACTGGACTCCAAACACAAACAGCGTTCTGCTACTGCAATAAACATTTAAATTCATTGTTAAACATAAACTAAAAACACATTTATTCAGTCTGGCTTTTATGTAGGGTTTAATACAATTGTATTACTTACATTTTACTGTAATATTGATTAAATGCTGCTTTATTATTTTTGTAAATTTAACTGTTATCTTATTCTATTTTTATTTATTTATTTATTCATTAACTTGTTTATTTTATTTATCTACTCAGTTTTATTGATATTTTTAGCCTTAGTTTTATTTCTTATCCTTAAAGTTTAAATCTATTTATTTTAAGTATTTGTATTCTTAATTTTGATGCTTTAACTTGTTTTAATTACACATATTTTATTGTTGGCATGCATTATTCTCTATTTTATTTTATTATATTTTTATTTTTATTAGTACTATTTTTATTTTTATCATTATTATTATTTTCCCCTTATATGTCTTGCCATTGTTTTATTTCTGCTTCTTTCTTGTTTTTCAACTGCTATACAGCACTTTGGGTTGCATTTGATTTGTATGAAAGGTGCTATATAAATAAAGCTTGATTGATTGATTGATTAAAATGTGAGTTGTCTGACTGAGATTAGCCAACAATGATTTTACACTAATGCGTCTCATGGTATGTGCAGGGTGACGAGGAGTCCAGCCAAGGCCTACCCATCAGCCCCTTCATGGACCGAGCTGCACCACAGCTGGCCAAACTCCAGGAGTCGTTCATCACACACATCGTGGGGCCTCTGTGCAACTCGTACGACTCAGCCTACCTCTTACCCGGACGATGGGTAGAACCCAGCCCAGAGGCTGAGGAGCCAGAGAATGAAGAAGAAGAGGAGGAGGAGGACACTGCAGAGGAAGATGCATCAACTAGTTCAGAAGAATCACGTAAGCACAGCGATCTAAAACAAAGTAATAAACCTAGAGCAGCTGTGCAAGCTTTAACAGAAGTGATGAGAAACATACAGCAACCTGTTGACAACCTGTTTTCATTCTGAAGATTTGATTATACAGTAGTTCAGAGGGTTTCCTTTTTTATCATAGATCTGTTCAGTCAATGAGCAGAAGCTGTACCTTTACAGCCCCATTCCCCCCTGCTAGTTATTCCAAGAGTTAACATGAATATGAAAAAAGAAATTCAAAATATGATGTATTATATATTTCAAGGCTTCATTTGATTCTTTTATTTGTAGGCTACTTATTGTGTTGGCAGCCATTTATACTCATTAGATCAGTCCTCATTTCTGGCTTGTGATATCTTGATACAAGAGTTATGTCTGGACTTGCCAGGTCAGTGTGGCTTATACTAAGTGTGATGACATATTTTGACCAGCAACGAGACAAACACACTCATTAAGATCTGAGTTTTTGCAGCGTAGCCTTTATTAAGAGCTTTAATGAAGGCTGTTGAAGTAGACGGGATTAAGGGGAGTTAAACCGTATAAAACAAAGGCATTAAATGCAACATTGTGTTTATACAAGAATCTACTTATCATAAAAATTTGCATTGGTAACATATTTCCTAGCATCTGATGGCTATTAGGAAAGGTAAAAGCTGACCTCTTTGATACTTCAGTTTTTTTTAATCTGCACCATAAATTAATTGAATTGATCTTTTATGAAAAGTTTAAGTTCAACATGAGTTTACAAAGCTCCTGATCAGGTCACACTTTATGTATTGAGAACAACTAAAAGGTGCAATGTTTGATAAGTAATACTGATGACGTAACAGATTTTATTCAAAATTCATACATCATGATACAAACAAATACAGTTTAACATATAATTGAAGGGCCCTGTGATAGGTTGGCGACCTATCCAGGGTGTACCTTGCCTTCTGTCCAAAGTCTGCTGGGATCATAGACTGTATAAATAATGGACGTATTATCCGTGGCGTCAATCATCTGTTCCTGAGCGCTGTTTTGAAGCCAATCAACGGCGGCAGCCATATTGAAAATGCGCAACTCAACCAGGCATAGTGTGACGTAAAGGGGCGGGGTTTGAGAACCGTCACGTTATAAAAAAATTCACCCCCCATACATTGTGTGCTGATAGAGAAATTAGCTACGTAGAGCCAAGACGTTTTTTGAACCAGGCTGTAAACATGTTTATTAATGCTGCAAAGATGGTCTTTTTTGAATTGGTGTCTATGTGGTTTCCGGTGTTTCTGCAGCCAGCCTCAAGCAGATTCTAGATGAACTGCAGTTTATAAAACTTCCGCATGGGCTTCATAGTTTGAAACTGGAGGTTGCCGCTTGGCTGGGATAGAAGGGTTTAGCTCAGTTAGTAGAGCTGGAGCCCCTAAACAGGGTACAGACATCCACACAGTCCTTCTAAGTTCAAGTCCACCTTTGGTCCTGTGCTGCATGTCAAACCCAATCTCACTTCATCATATTTACCTCTAATCGTCACTGTCTTTTTAACATTAAGTCAAAATTAAAGATACATAGTGGATATAAAAGCAAATACATGAGCACTTATCTAGCAATTTCATCACAGGTAAAGGGAATAAGATTCCTAAAGAAGAGACAATGGTATATTTCATAGAAGTAGTCACTTTTGAAAGCAAACAAAACAACATGGGTTCTTATGCAAAGTTTTGTTTTTGAGTATTTATTTATGTACTTATTTATGTAGAGTCACGGTGTTTGAGGCATTAGGAATGCTCTTGTGTATTTGTGCTGTCATAAAGTCTGACCACTAAGTCTGACAGAGAGACCAATTAGCAAGCAAACAAAATGTATTTATAAATCACTTTTCACAGACACTGTTCCCAGAGTGCTACACAGTCAAATGAAAGCAAATAAAATCTAATTTTATAAAACACGAGATAAAATATACAAGGGAAGGGATACAGGAAACGAGCTAAAACTCAAGTTTGCACATGCTAGCTAAGTGGTCATCTGAAAGAAAGACAAAACAAATCTTTAAAAGTATCCTAAAATAGCAGAATGAAAGTAAAATAGTTTTTTTGTGTCACTTTTCAGACACTAATTTAGGTTGCTCAATTAATTTCTCTGTTTTTATTTTCCAGAGAAAGCAGCTCCTAAGAAGAGGAGGAAAGTCTTCTGCCAGATCACACAGCACCTGCTGGATAACCACGAGATGTGGAAGAAGGTGATCGCAGAGGAGGCCCAGAAACAGGGCCAGGGAGCGGAGTCCGTCCATTTAAACAATGTAGCTGAGCCCATCTTGGCTATTCATGAGGAGGAGGAGGAGCCGGGCAGCAGAGAGGAGCTGGTGGAGGGAGAGGATCCCGAGGAGGGAGAGGAGGAACCGGAGTGGCCTGTGTCCCCGCAGGAAGACTCTAAACCCCCAGAGGAACTAGAGGAGGAGGAGGAGGAGGAGGAGGAGGAGGACCCACAGTGAAACGGCTCTTGGGAAATATTGGACCTGAAGATGTATTTCTTGTTTTCTTATCCTATCAAATGAATCCTGTTTTTGCCAGCACGTCACTTAGACACAACACTGTAGATGTTTGGGAAATGTGTGCCTATACAGAGAAAAACAGGGTGGGAAAAATTGTGCTTTACACATTTTATCTGAGTATCTGGTTGCACCAAACATTTAAAGGAGTTTTCCATATTGCAATACAGGATTATAATTTGTGTACTTTGGGAAACAGACTCTTTTGCTACTGTCAAGAGAAGAGAAAGACTGGTTGCACAGACCTCAACCCAATGTGGTAACACAGGACTGCAGAAATTTGCTGCCAATTTATATATAATTATTTTCTGAATGCAATTATATATATAAACACCACAGTTACTAGTACTTGTGTTTCAATTTTAGCAAGAGTTTTTGAGGTCTCACTTGGGCCGTAATATGTTTTTTATATATAAATATATAAATATGGATTACAAACGGAGCCAATCACATGAGGGAACATTTTTTTCATTTCAACGTCTGCCAAAATTAGTTATCACCCACACGTACAAAATCAAATATTCAGACATTTTTTGTTCAATATGTGTTGCCAAACTAAGTTTTTAGTACCTTAAGTGTTGGTTTAAGTAAGGACAGTTGAGGCTACTGACACTGTGTATGTGTATGTATATGTGTATGTGTATGTGTATGTGTGGGTGTGGGTGTGTGTGTGTATGTGTGTGTGTATGTGTGTGTGTATGTGTGTGTGTGTCTGCTGGTTTAACACAGTTCTTTAGAGAACGAAACACATAAATGAAGCAGTTTGTCTGTGTTTGTGCCATCTCTGGTCTTCAGTACCATGATAAATTTAGTCATTCAGGGTCAACCATCCAAGGTGTTGACATCCAAAGGTTTGCACTGAGAAAGCAACTGTGTGTTGATAGAAATGAATCTGTGCTGAAAACAAAACCAAAAGGAAAAATATGGTAAACTAAACATATACTAACATTGACATTGCAAGTGTTAAATAAAAGAAAACAACAACACAAACGGCCATTATATATATTGAAACATTATGAAGGACCAGAAAGAATAATCGGTTAAACAATCACTTCAAAGTGATTGGTGTACTGTGCAATCTGTGGGTGAACTAACCAGTACAGTGTCCTTGGTCTTGTCAGTGTGCTTTGTTATACCCTAGACTTACTGGGTTTTTTTATTTTTAAAAAACTACAAATGATTCTGACCTTTAACCCTCAGGAAATCATCACCTGTAGAAATGCAAAGTAAATGTGATCACCTGTGAGGAAAGGCATCACAAATGTGCAGGGACAGAAAGTTTGTTCAGAATGAATTCATGACAGACTTTGAACAAGGCTAGACTTTTTATCCAATCCTTTCACTTTTTTTTTTTTACTTTTATGCAACAGAATGTTTCAATTAGTAAGTCATAAGTGAGGTTGTATCTTCCTTAGATTGAAAAAATTGTCACCAGTGAAGCTGCAAGCCAGAGAAAGCCAAAGTAATCCCCGGCACTATTAAAGTAGGAAAACTGGTTCTTTCTTTAATGAAGTGGAGATGCAGTTGACAACCTTGTACAAGTCACATCTACAGTAATGGCTGAGATGACAGCGTAGGCAGCCATATGCTTTCTTTAATTAGTTTCACTCTCGGGCTTTGAGTCATCTGGTTTCTTGTTTGGTATTTCCTATCAGCTAATAATTTGTCACTGTGGTAATAAGTTCATGTGAATTTTACTTCACATTCAGCATAAAATTTGATAAACCATCACTTTTGAAAGAATGCTAAAGAAGTACAATGCTATTATGTTGTCAGAAGACATTTTGTACTTAAAATGCCAATCTCTCGGGTCATTGCTTTCTTATTGCCTCGCACCAAAGTGACAATAGAATTAAAAAGGAAGTCAGTGTAGTTAATTTGAGATTCAGATTAGATTACACTACTTCCCATGTAATACAATCTCCCATAGATAAATGATTATACACATAAGTATACATTAATAAAAAAGTCTGATCTTAAAGTGACAGTGCAGCTGGCTAAGGGTGGCACGAAACCATGATAACCAACACATAAAAATGATATCAGCACTTAGGTGATACAGAGATAAATGTACAACCCTGAGATTCTGTGTAAAATGTTGTTTAAAAAATAATTTGATGGTTTGCAAATCATTTAAAGCCTATATTTAATTGTAAGTAATGCAAATACAACATATTAGATGTTGAAACTGAAACATTTTATTGCCTGATGAAAAATTCTAACTGAATCTGACAGCAACACACACACAGCAGTGCAGAAAAAAAGACATGACTCTGTAGTTGAAATCAATGCATGGGCTCAAATTCACACCAAAAAACATTGTGTGCGAATACCGTTTCTCTCTACATCTATAAATGAAGGTTAAAACTTTACCATGCATAAAATAAACCATATATACACAAAAATGATCCAGAAATGCTCTTTCTGGGCCCACTTAAGATGGATTGAAGTGAAGTGGAAAACTCTGTGTGTGGTACAGCAAATTAAATTTGACATTCTTTTGTTGAAATCATGAATGCTGCATGGTTGGCTCTACATTTCATTTTCAAAGCTCTAGAATCTGGCCTCCTCGGTTCCCAAACGTTTACAGAGTGCTGTTGAAAGAAGAGGTGTTGCAGCACAATGGTAAACATGCCCCCCGTCCCAAATGTTTTGAAACGTGTTGTTGAAATCAAATTTAAAATGAGCACAGCGTTTTTATACAACAATGACATTTTTCAGTTTCAACATTTGATATGTTGTCTTTACACAACTTTTTTTTTTTTTTGTAATTCTCTTTTTATTGACATATCTTGTCATTATAACATATTTCAATACATCTTAAAAACATGACATTTTCTTTCTTTTATAACAAAACAAAATAGGTATGAAGTAAAAAAAAAAAAAAACAACCTGATAATAGGGTGTCATTAACACATCTAGTGAGAATTTACTTTAATGAAAATATATATCCAAATATCTCAATTCTAAAATCACTTTTCTTTTTTTCAGTCATATAAATCAACTAGGCCCCTCTTTAAAATTGCATTTCAAGGAACAGTCATGTAAGCCAAGAGACAGGACCACAAGAAAAGTAAATAAAGAATACAAGTAAATAAAATAAAATAAATAAAGTAAAATAAAATACAACAAGATTAATATAATAAAATAAGAATTGTGATAATAATGACAGTAATAATAACATTCCCAATACTGACGATATAACGTACATTAACAATACGAATACCAATAACACTTAGGAATCTGTAGCGATGAACCAAGGGGATGGTAGTTTTGTCTTCACACAACTTTTAATGATATAGGCTCGAAATGATTTGCAAACCATCAAATTCTGTTTTTATCAACATTTTACTCAGGGTGCCAACTCTTGTGGATTAGGGTTGTAAATTAAAATGGTTGTTACTGTTTTTTGCCAAATGCAACAAAATGAAAAAAAGTCTTTGTTCACCTCAGACTTAGAACGTATCTTCTGAACAAGGCAAATTTACAAAACCTTCTTCATATAATCTGATAACAACGTAAAGGTCAGGGTGCAGGATTGTTAAGAAAATGTAAAAGAAAGCTTCATCGTTATGTAAAACCAAGAGTCACATGACAACCTGGCTTGCAGCCAAAAAGACATAAGGTTACCTAGTTACATATCCAACTGCACAGTTGCATGTTTAGGATGCAAAATATGCCTCATGAAAGTCCCACTTTGCTTAAATAATTCACATGTACATAGAAAATGTGTCTTAGGGACCATAAGTAGACCGAGTTAGTTCAGTCCTCAACATGGATTTGGCGAGTCGACTCTCTGTCACACAGAGTGCAGTGAGGCAATATGTAATGAATTATCCACCGCTAATCTTGCCCAGTTCTCATGACCTACATGCACATCTGAAATCTCTTAAGCGCTGGTATCTCATCTTATTCTATACCCCTGCTCGCCTCCATAATCTCATTTCTTTAAACTGATCTGTTAAAAAAAAAAACTGAAGCGCACACGGGTTGGTCTGGAGATAGGATGTGCAGAACATCATGTCCCTGTTTTCTTGCAGACCTTGCATTAACATGCTCAATCACAACACAATGTCCCAGGGTGCTGTGAATTGTGCACTACATCCATAATGGCCTGTTTACCACTGCCCTGACTCTGCTATAGAGTGTAGGGGGAGGAGGAACACAACACTGCAACTCAGGCCACATGAGTTGAGGATAATTGGTCAACCCGCTGATTAGAAAGGCATTACACAGAGAATCATTTACCCCCCAAACCTCTTTATATGACCAAACTTGTTTGAAGCCACTGAATCAGAACAAGTATTCCTTCCATTGTGGGCTAGCATGTTGTCTCACTCATTGTTTCCTATGTACTGTATAACATGCCTACAGCTTTCAATATGACGCCTACAGCTTGTCCCTAATGAACTCTAATCATGCCACAATGGATACATTTTATTTAGCTTTTCTAAAAACCTGATGAGATAGCACTGTTTTATACGAGAGAATTCTTGAATGCAGCTCTAATCTTTATGCTGTGTTCTGGCTTGTATTTGTAGTCCCAGTTTTACTAGCTTTTCAAACAGATATCTGCTTTTAAGTGAAGCTAACATCTGCTCAAAAACTCCATTCTTTCTTCTCAAGTTGCTTGTTGGACTGTAAACAAGCAGAAAAAGAAACTTAGAAGGAAGTCATCCATCTATTTCCTGGCTACAAAGGACACCTCAAAAGTTGTCTGTTGCTCCCAGAGGCATATTGGATGATAGTCTGATAGTTTCCAGTAAAATAATCCAGATTTAGAAAAAGAAAAAGGAGAAAACTTTCACTTTTGGTTTCTGTTTTAAGCTTCCAGGTTGTAGAATTAAATATTAACATCACGTAAAATTCTCCAAAGAATGTATAAATACAGTAAACAGAGTTTGTGTGTGTGTGTGTGTGTGTGTGTGTGTGTGTGTGTGTGTGTGTGTGTGTGTGTGTGTGCGTGTGTGTGTGTGTGTGCGTGTGTGTGCGTGTGTGTGCGTGTGTGTGTGTGTGAGAGAGAGAGAGAGAGAGAGAGAGTGAGGAAGTGTGTTTGTCTATTTAAGTTCTTCCATCAGCCTCTCTAATGTGACTCAGTCCTGTTTTTAGTTAACTCTCCCTCTTGAGTGGAGTAAATGTAAACTAACAAGTGCAGGTGATGAAATAATGATCAGTTAAGTGATGCAGTGACTCAATCCTTCATAGATGAAATTGATATTCACAGACGTTCCTATAGCATATTTCTTCTTGTGCTTCCTCTTTGATCTGAACTACTCATCCTGCAGATCAGAGATCCTCACTGACAGCAGTAGTAGAAAATTCATCACATGACGTCTCCCAGCTTTAAAGGTGTTGGGAGTCTGTCAGTATGCTAATGATGTCACTGTTATAGTGTGGACTCTGCATGCATTTTGCCTCTTGTCACATCAATCTCAAGTCAATACTTGCATTTATGCTAAAAGAGTTTATCCAATTTTTTAGTGTACTTTTCACATCTTGGTTTCATTTGACGCTCTTATTCACACTTGTAGCATAATTGTAACAACGGGAACCAAACGAGCTTTACTATGATGTAAAAAAAAAAAAAATGAGATGAGTATTTTTATATAGTTGACACGTGATTCAAATATTACTTTTTTCTCACTAGTTACTTGCACTTATACCACATGTACTAAAACTTACACAGAGAAGAATATGTCCAAATACACAGCATTTGTGAACGTCAAAGAATTAATTTACTTGCAGGTTGATGCTCCATTTTGTACAATATACATATATGCTGTACAGTGAAGAAATTTTAAAACTTACAAAAACTCTTTTAGATATACATTATTTATTTTTACCATTTTGTAATTTAGACACTATACTGTAGCTTCAATATTGCCAGACTTACTGGAAGTGCCTATATTGGTATTATGTATCATACAGTGAACATATTTGAAGAAGAAATAGAAGTTGTCACAAACTGAACCATGTGGATGTTGTAATGTGAATACATTGAATTACAAGACTATAATTTCTGTGGTATCTTCTGTGCCTGTTGTGTGTTTATTTTTAATTCTTTGATCTATATTTAGAGTCTGATTTATATTAAAAACTACAAAGGTCATCGTGATGAAATGTCTGCTGCTTCATCAAGACCAACTCTGTGCTGTAGTTTAAGTATCAGATATAAACCAACTTGGTCTATTTCATCATAATTTTAAAGTTAAAGCACATCTGAAACGTTTAGCCTTTGTTGACTTGATCAGAAACACACTATAGATACTCAATAAGTCCTATTCTGAGCACTGACATGTTCTTTCTTTCCATGTCATGCTAAATAATTCAAAATGTGAAGATTTAAAGCTCCTGTGGGGAACTTCTATTTCTGTTGATTTTGGCGCCCCCTGTGCGCAAAGTGATACCTCTAATGTCTTTACTGAGCTTGTCTTGTAAATATTTTTTTTTTTTGATAAAAAATCTCATCCCAATGTGTTTTAACAATCAAATGAATAACTCACTGTGAATATTTGCTGGGGAAAAAATAAAACAGGCTCATTCTTCAGCCCACTGTCAATCACCTGGTGTGACAACTACCCCGTTACAGCGTTTACAAGATAGAAAGGGTGAGTTTTGCTGCTGATGGTCTTGTTTGCATTTGTAAGTCATAAAATTACATCACTATTGATTTCAGTGTGTTTTATTACCAGCTTAAAAAAAAGTCCTTGCAGGAGTTTTAACTTGAGAAAAATTGCATCTTTTTGCCACAGTGGAAAGAAGAATGTCTTTCTTTGTTTTATAAGTTATACTTTTTGGAGCCTTTTTCGCCTTTATTGGATAGGACAGCTCAAGAGAGACAGGAAATGTTGGGAGCAGAAAGTGGGAAGACAAGGCCCGGAGTCTAACCAGCAACTGCAGCAATGAGGACCATGGCCTCTGCAGATGGGGCACGCACTCAAACCCAGAAGTAAGTCTTTCTGACACACTTAACCCTCCTGTTATTTTCGTTTCTCACATGTTTAATTATCCAAAAGTGTCAGAACCCAAAAAACATTTTTTAAATCTCACTATTAACTCCATTACTAACCATTTCAATCAATATTTAGTGCAGTGGTCTTTACCTCTCACAGATAATGATCCAATGAGGACAATTCACTTGTTTTTCATGAAAGAATTCATGCTAAAAACTGTTTTAATGTACATTAGAAAGACCTATATATAAATACAACAGTTTTACATGACATAGATTTTTTTTTTGATTTTTTTTTTAATGAAGTGAAGCCCAGATAGTTATGTCGTATTTAGCTAGTTTGAAGGGCATATGTTGCCTAAATGGGCAGCAACCTCTGAATACAGCTAGCCTTTCATCCACTTTGACATTAGGGCCAAGGTTATGGAGTAGTAGAAGTTGCTCTACCCACAATCCCCAAAAAACAATTAGTATTTGACCCTTCTGACCCTTTTTAGCCTCCACTTTGTCTGCAGGTCAAATTAACCCAAACAGTATATAAACATTCAAGGGGGGTTGCAAATACGCAAAATTAACTATTTTTATTTTGTATGTTGATAACACTACTTAAGCCAAGAAGAAGTAGTTTCATACTGAAAAAATACCTTTAACACATTTTTTTTAAAATTTTTGAACTCTAAAATGGGTCAAATTGACCTGCAACATAACAGGAGGGGTTTTGTTTTTTTCAATAATGGGTAATGATGTATAGTTTATGACTCTAATTGATCCCTTTTTGCAGAATGAAGTAGGAAAATCTCCAGGAGTAATAAAACCAAGACATGTAAAAAAGACTATAGGCCCATAGACTCATATCCCAAATATAAACGTAGACAAATATGTGAGGATTTTTTTTACATGAAAAGTGATGTAGGTGAGCTGTAAATCCTAATGATCATATTCATATTGTTTATAATTTTGTCTATTTTAATTTTATTTTCATCAGACTCTTGCCAAAGTTTCCAAAATTGCTGCAATTTTCCATCACTTTGACTTTGAATATGAGGTTAACTATGTCACAATTCAAAGTGCTGGCAATGATCAAACTCTAATGAAGTGGGTCATATGAGATTAGAATTTTAAAACCACAGGATTATATGTGTGGTCGTATCTTCACTCTGTACATATAAACAGCCCAAGAATACTCTATAGACAGTTTGCCTACCTATTTCAGCATCACATACATAATACATTACAATCGTTCTTCATTCAAATGCTTCCATTGTCATCCCCTCTCTCTCTATGTTGATGCAAGGTTGGGGCAGAATGGATTGCTGCCCACTCAGTGATTATACAGCAAAACTGCTAGAAACCTTGAAATAACAATAAGCACTGAAAACATCATCTAGAGATCTTCGAAACTCAGAGAGGGGCTGTTATCTGCTTTAGTGTGGTATTCTCATGTCACAATATCATGTCATGGAAGCAAGTGTGAGCCAGGGAAAGGATCCAAATGCAGACAGTCAGGCCATAAAGGGGAATGGGATGAAATAAGTAAATACAACTAAGCTTACTGCTAAGGTGGAAGTTTATATGAGAAGGAAAAAAGAGATCAAGAATGAGGCAGGTGTAAGGTGTAAGAAGGGATGGGCAGGCACAGACAAAGGTTCAGGATTCAGGTTACAGTGCTGTATATGCTGTAAAGGAAGGCATGCAGCAACACTGACTTCTGGTAGGATGGAGTGCAAATGGGCAAGTATATACAGGTACATATACAGACTGCATTACTGATGAGGGAGAGAGGAAAAGCAGGTGGATGTGAGAGTCAGGTGGCTGGGACTGGTGAGTCTGAAAACATCTAGTGGACTGATGGAGAATAGTAATGCAGGTGCCTGGGGGAGCGGGAACGTGGCTCAGGGCAGAGACAAAGCAGCAGAATTGGCAAAGAAGGGCTGCACCGGGCATCTGTATAAGAATGTTGTTTTAAAGATGCCAAATGTTAATTTTTGGAGTTAATGTCTGGCCACTGTAAATATAAAACAAAGAGTACAGTCTGGACCTGCTCCACTTGTGTGTTTTGACATAACTTTTGTTGGGATTTGGCGTTATGTGTCATCAGCTTGATTTTACAAAGTGCAGTACTCAAAAGTACTCTTGGTCATTTTCTGCCATGACTGCATTTATTTGGGGAAAATGTGTCACTCCAAGTTTGGGTAATAGGTCCAAAATATTTTTAACTGTTTGGCAAAAACTTTTTCTGTTGTCTTAAGAAATGTCATGACCAGCAAAACTACCTTGTGTACCTTGGTTACCTTCTCAGCGGATGATTGTGGGCAATATTGATCTTGAATCAGGATTGTTCCAAATATTTGAGATGAAATCAAGCATGTTAATACTTCAAAGACTTAACTTCCAAGAAATACAGAGAAAGTAAATATTGGTCTGTTTTTTATACATTGAATTGTTCTAATGACTCTGATATGCATCACAATACTGAAATCTGACCTGTCATGTGTTCGGTACAAAAGATGATAACAGCTACCGCTGAGCATGCCCAGAGTTGTTGCCCAGACTGTAATTATCCAGTGTAGAAGATCCTCACTTGTGTTGAAGTATGGGAAGAAAAACAGTAGTACCATGTTTTTATTTTAGTGTACACTTTCATAAACAAATTATGAAGGAAAACCCATCAGACATGTAGATTTAAGCCCTTTTTAACACATTAAAACATGACTGTCAGCACCTTGGTGCATTCTGCATTTGACTTTGTATAAGAGGTGTGTACCACGTTCATACAAGCAGGCCTGCTGTGTATAGACCAGTTATCCCCATGGCAACAGTGAAACTTGAGAAATGAGGTCTGCCTGCCTGGTGTGTCTGGTGTGTATCAACGAGGGAATTATGACCTTATTTCACAATGCATCTTTATTATAATATTAATAATAATAATAATAATAATATTGTTATTATTATTATTATGGTTATGATTATAATGATAATTAGTAGTAGTATGATTATTATTATTAATATTAATTTTATTTTATGAATATTATCATTACTATTATGATTACTACTACTATTATTATTATTGGTATAAATTTATGTCAGTCCCATTTATGGTACTTAACCCTTCTGTTATGTTCATTTCTCTGGAACAGCAATAATGTTCCTGGGTCAATTTGACCCGGGGCATATTCAATTATCCAAAAGTGTCAGAACCCCCAAAAAATCCCTATACACATTTTTAAAACCTAATTTTTTATTCAATTACTAACCATTTAAATCAAGATTTAGTTCATCGGTGTTCTTTAATTCTCTACAGATCATGGTTCAATGAGGATAACTCACTCGTTTTTCATTAAAATTAATGTTAAAACCTTTTTTAATGTACATAGGAAAGCCCTAAATCTAAATAAAATAGTTTTACATGACATAGATTTTTGTTTATTTTATTTTACTGTTTGAATTTTTTTTTCTTTATGATGTGATGTGGAGGTGGAGGGTCGATATCAGTATATGGGTATGTAATATGACCGTGAGTTGTAGTGAAGAAATGTGTAATGTAATATAACATAATATAATTTAGCAAGATAATTGTATAATATTATATATTATATAGTAAAATTAGGATATCCACCCAATTTAAAAGTAAGAGGATAGTTTAAAAACTCCTTTGAACTCCATAAACTGGAACAAAGACCAATACTTGAAGTGATCCACACCTTCTTATTTCGGGACTCTGTTTTCTTATATTTACATGTGACCTCATTGCAGTGTTATGATGTCTGTTTGCATATTTACCATGATTTGAGTCGTACTTGAAAGCAGCAAACACACAGTCTGTGGGAGGCAGACGGAATCATTTATCTATGCATGTTTGAGCATGATGCAGGTCTACCTCTGGGAAATTAAAGCCACAACATGCGGCAGGTCTGCTAGATTTGTCGTCAGTTGTTAAATTCTAAAGCACATTTACGTGTTGTAGGTTCACAGACACACGGCAGACGTTTAGCACTAGCATGCCCCCGCTTCTAGCCGCTCAGACAGGGGAAAGGTGGGACATGGTATAGCGAGTACTTTTCGCAGCTCTTTAAGGCGCATCACGTGTGCAGCTCAGTGAACACAGTGCTCAGTACCCACCCTGTCGCTCCCGGTGAGACATGCTGTTCTTATGTACAGTAAGAGGAGGTGACTCGACCAGACCACGGTCTCTTTGTGCGACTGAAGCCTCGAATGAAACAGCTGGACCCATCTTGCCTTAATTTTTATTTTGAAAATAGGAAGTTGGAGACGTCGCGAGGGGACGGGGTTAAAGCTGCGGGTTGGGTAAGTACCATGATGTTCTTTTTTGGGTAAATTCTTTGAAACTGAAAAAACATACTGATATTGTTCCTTATATATTAAGTGAGATTCTGAGGCTATGATTTAGTGAAGTTGAAGCCATGTGATGTTTAATGTTTGCAGGTCTAAATGACAGACCCAAAATTGTTAACTCCGCATCAGGGAACACTTGAGCGGTGCAGTGCGCACAGCTGTACGCACTAACAGATGGACATTTGGATAATACTTAGAAAGCTTATCTACTTACTACACTTGCATATTCACGAATTCACCTGAGTGCATTTTGTATCATCGATGTGTGAAGCGAGATCAAGTGATTGTTTCCTCGTTTTTATTAAAAGTCTGAAGAATGTTTGTATTTGCACTCCAAACAAGTTTATTCCCGGGCTTTGTGAGGTGTGAAACAAGACTTTTTATTTCTTTTGACAGTTTCCGCTCTATAGTAAATGTTTTTGGTTGTGCACCTCTGATTTTTAGTGCAGTGGCCACACAGCAGCAAAAAAAAAACTTGTGCATTAGTGCCAGGAATGTGATCAGAAAGCAGGTCACGGCATTTAAAGGACAACTAATCATTTTAATTATAGCATCGTTATATCATTTTAAATATATGTAATATATCACATTCACATAACCTTTTAAGCTGCATAGCCAGGTAGTTAGAATAGACCTACTCAGTAATATTGTTTATGTACAGTGCAGGTTGGTGCATTTAACTGAGTTTGAACACAATGTTCATGTAAGAGGGGGGGAAAAACTTCACTCACCTTCACATAACTTCCCCCTCCCTCCCTTCCTTCCCTCTGTATTGAACGGGATGTCTAGTCTAAAACCCACAGTGAATCTAGAGACAATGCAGTATGTCTGTACAAAAGGGGGTGTGTCCCAGTTTTGGAGCAAACACACTTAGCTTGATATAGTGGAATCAAATACACCATATTGGTCTTGGCATGTTTAGGATATTGAAAATGAGAGTAAAAGTGTAATCATACCACTGTATGATGATAAGATTGCATAAATGATCATTTTTTTGTGCATCCCTAATTGCTAAATCAAAACAAAGAACTCCTTCATGCATTTTGGAGAAACATGGAGCGTACTGTTGTTTACAGACTTTTCTTGTTGCCAAAATTCTGTTTGTTCGGGTCAGATAAGCATGAAAGCCCTTATGTCATCTTCCGCAGCTGCACAGTTCAAAAGCAGCGTGTGTGGTTTGTGCCCAGAGGAGGAATCCATAGGGACTTGTCGTGTCACTGAACAAGTCTGGCTTTAAAAAAAACTGTGTCACATCTCTGCTCTTTTCATAGCCCTGGAATTCTATATGTCTGCTTCATTGTGGCATCCCGACATTCAAGGCATTTTTATTTTAATATTTCTGAAACAGGTCTGCAGGTCACACCCACACTAAGACTCCTCCTATAGTTCTCTGTCTACAGTATGTCTCAGTACAAATGTATCTAAGATAAAATAAATTCAGTACATTTTGCTTCTTGCTTACTTGATTATGTCGTGTATCTTGTAACATTTATGCTGTCCCTCTTTTGGCAAAGTCAGAATGAAGGACATATCTAGCAAGTCAAGAGGCAAATTTAAAACACACCTGTCTGACTCCAAATTTCTCATGAGCCCTATAATTTACCATCCAATCACAGCACTACTGTCATCATTGAATTCTTACTCGACCATGTCTTCCTATGAACATTTCTTCACACCTATCATTCACTTCAAAGACTCCTCTTGACGTTAGCCTTTGACACTTCTCAAAGACATCCCAGTGTCGTCTCTGCTACTGAGAAGATAATTAGCAGAATGATATTACAGTAAAATACTCCTCTCCTCTCCTCTCCTCTCCTCTCCTCTCCTCTCCTCTCCTCAGAAGATCTCATTGTCTGGATCCAAAATAACAAGCAATGGCCTCATAGCTTCTCACGGTTGTTGATAATAATACCAGATGATCCTGGTTGTATCGTATGTTAAACACGCTGCATGTGTTTATAAACTAGAATTTCCTGTTCCTGTAGAACAGTTCTGGTATGGTAATTATGTGTGACTACATTCAATTTAGCTTTAATCTACAAAGAACTGCTTCAGCTGTGACACATCTTCACTTTGTGTTCTTTCTTTTTCTACAGCTGTTTTCTTCATGTCACTTTGAAACCCCTATGATAACAATGCAATCCCTTTCCTCTTAGTTATGAAATTGCACATTCACAGTATTTACTGAGCTACACTCATTGACTCATCCAGAGGCTTGTCTGTATTTCACAAAAGGTTCTTGAGTGTACTCTGTTCTGTTAATGTAGACACACTTGACCTATATGCTAAATTAGATGTGCCTACAGCCAGGAATACGAAATTATATGTGAGAGCATCTACTTAAAGTGTTTTTCACATGATTTAAACATCCCTTGCAATCTTATCACCAGTGTATAAGAACACATGAAGCATTTTTTCTCCTCTTCCTGCCTTGTATTTCATGATATTTGCAAGGCTGTCAATGTCCCTGCCTTCATCCAAGGATTTTTAAATGTCATGTTCCAAGCATAACAAGCCAGTAACTCCAGCTAAAGAATGATAAACACATGCATTTATGCTAAAACTGTCTGGAGTTTATTAGTTTAGTTATAGTACCACTCTACCAGGGGTTCCTGTGTCATTAAGGCCTAGAACATCTAAGACACAGCAGATACAGCCCCTAAAAAACAGTCTACACAGGCAGTATCGATCAGCTTCTCTTTCCTTAAATTAAATCATTAGCACAGGTCAGTGTTTCCTTAAGCATTCATTCTGTGTTGCAAAGAATTGCTATCAAGGACATTTTTCTATTGATCAAAAAGATGTGGACAACAAGATTGGAGGCGGTCGTAAGCCAATGGCCAACTTTAGCTTCAAGCAAAAGAAGAAAAAGTGGCCTACCAGCAGCTGCTAGATATATTTAATTGCATGGTTTCAATAGCTTCCCTGCTAGACAAGCTCATTCGATAACGGGGTAGAAATTGCTGGATGACTCACAATACAATACAATACAATACAATACAATACAATTTGTGCAATACATAGGATACGATAACATTCGACTTACTATACCATGTGATACTATTCATTACAGTATGACACAACACAATATGATACATAACCATAGGATATAACAGGATATAACAGGATACAACAGGATAAAACATAAGACAAAATAACAATAATTAAAACCTTTATTCATAAAGCACCTTAATTAACAAGGGCTAAGAAAATGCTTAGATAATAAACAAAATAACCAATTACATGACATGACACTTTATGATACAATACGATGCAATATTATACGATACGATACAAAATGACAGGTTACAATGCAATATGATACTATATGTTATGATACGATATGATATGTTACGATATGATAAACAATACGATATACGATACGATACGATACAAAATGACAGGTTACAGGTCTGATATTCAATACGATGTGCGATACAATGCAAAAAGATGTGTGGCCCAAAACAACAGTAATTTCACGATTGTAAAACAACCTTGCAACATGCATCCTGATACCTGAGTAATGGCAGAATAAGAGCTGGAATTTTTTTTCTCCTCCTCTCTATGGTTTTTAAAAGTTGCTAGTGCATCTCTTAACTTCCTTCATCGCAAGTTTATGGAGGGCACCTTGATACAGCAGTTTGTACTCACTTCCAGTATTTTAAACTACGACTGACACATCCTGGACCTTTCATACTATCTTTTGTATCCACGATATGCCAAGGATAACACTCTCCGTGTAGTTCACATTTAAATCAAAGAAAACATTTAATTTCTCGCACATTGCCCTGTGGTAACGTCCTTCTTTGGTGATACAATATATGTTGTTGAGCTAAGTGGTTACAACATATTCCAAAACCGGACTTCTGTCCAATTCTATCCAACAGGTGTGGATGATCAGCTGCAGTAGATCATCAGAGGAGAAAACATATCTGACGTGAGGTACGGAAGAAGAGCTGTTTAGATGAAAATGGATAACACAGCCTCAGGCAGCTGGACGCTAGAAAACAACCCCACCTCCTCCGCTGTGAAAAACTCCTGCCACCCCAATCTAAAGGTAGGTGACTCTTAAAAAACCCTCTTTTAGAAATCTGTATCATTTTAATCTTATAACACCTTTAGGCAACTGAAATGCATGCTTTGAATTTGGCCTTAATGTAAGTGTTTTTTCTGATGGTATCATGAAAAGTATGGCTATAATTTATCAGATTTACATCTTTCAAGTAAAGACGGTATAATTATTAATATTCAGAGAAATGAAATCCATATTAAACCTTACTTACCCTTTCCACTTCTTCTCTTGAGCTTTGAAGAGTATCTAAGAGTATCTAAAAGCTACAGTACCTTAAAGCATCTCTGCTGTACTTTTCTTTTTTTGTTTGGTCAGTTCAAAAGCTTTTCTTTTTTTTTAGGCAGGATTAGTTAAAAATATGTATATGAACTGAATTCTGTATGTGTTGTTATGAATCCATGAGTTTTTGAACGCTTACAGTTGTTCAGCGTGCTGTAGGTTTCTCATAGGCCTTCTTAGTGACCATGCGAGGTGCTGAGTGCCGCAGCTCACTCTCTGCCCTTTGGACCGGGTATTAAGTTGTGAAAAATTTCTTAAACAAAGTTTGTGCTTCAGTGGAAAAAGGTCAGAATGGAGAGTTTGAACCTCTTTATTGGATTATGCAGAACAGTAAAGGAACGTTGCAAAAAGCTGCTTAGTTAAATGCTTGCAAATACCGCGAGAAACAATTATCCCAGTTTTTCTGCCTTTCTGCCCATGTGAGTATTCTGTTGTGGTAATCCTGCAATGACCTTCTCAGTGGTGCGCTTTTGATGCAACGTTCACTTTATCTAGTGAAAGGCCTTTTGTCTGCTTTTAGCACACGCGTTGCAATCTTGACAGTTTTTTGCATATTTATTGAGCCGACCGTAGGATTGTTGTGATTACTGATTATTCTTTTAATCACACCTTCAAATATTGTTATGTAATGTGTAATGAATAACTATCAAATCAGAATAATTCACAAGATGGTGATTACTCTGTGAAAGCATCAAAATCACTTATTATCCAAATTTGGGAAATATTTGGTTCTTATGTGTATTTGCTCTAATTGCACAAATTTTTTTGATTGTGCACTCCGTTACGACACAACTGAATCTAAAAATGCCACTTTTGTAAACTGGCCTCTTTAACAAAAGCTTTGTGGATTACGTGACGGCATCGTAATCAGTACAAACTAAGTGGAAACTGATCTTATAACAGAAAGATACCAGAGTATTTTAAACACTGTTTGATATTAGACTGAAATAAAAATTATGATTCTAAGAGGATATCGGTTACCCACACACTGCACCATTCAACATTTGAAAAAGTGTTTAAGGTTCCTTTAAGTGAAGGCATTAAGCTAAACACTAAAGTGGTGATGCTGGTAGGAGGTTTGAGGTTCCCTGAAACTCATGTCAACATTGTCAATGCAGTCACATGAGAGGCATCGTGCCTCAGCATTCCTGCAGGAGCATTACATCCACTCAGTGTACACTGTGTGGTATGGAGGGCAATTATGCACTTGACATTAGAAAAGCCTGCACTTGTATTGAGAGAATTATTTATCAGCTGCAGACCACCCAGGTGGTTGCCATAGCTCCTCTGGTCCCTCTCAGCTCCTCACAGATTCAAGCTCCATTCTTTCCTTCCATCACTTTGAAAATCTTGTGTTGTAGAGACTGCTGCTGCGAAAAAGTGTGGGAATGGGTGATTGTTTATTTGGTCAAATAAATGCTGAGAAATACACTTTGTATGGCATAAAGCTCTTATTACTTGGTGTTGGATTCTTTAGGACTTTAAGCTTCTTACGCAGCTCAAATCTGACACGAGGGCAAAGACAAATGAGGTTACATTTATTTTAATCTGAAGTTTGAGCATTTGACAAGTTAAAACCTCTGTGGTTACACCACTACATCAATCTCAAGTCTCGAAAATTTCCATGGGACAGAAAGCTCTTTTTGGTTTACGTGGCTCCATTTCAGTGTCATATGACCTTGAAATCGGTATTCCTCAAGGAATGGTTCTCTGTCCTTTTCTTTTTTCTAAATATTTTTCTCTCATTGGGAGGTTATGGAGGACTGAAGACCTCTCCCTCCAGTCAATATGTGAGCAGTCTGTTCTTAGGCAAGTTTGGAAAGTGTTTTCTGATCCATCTACATCCTTGACTCTGAGTGTAAATGTCGTTTTGTGAAGATCTTGTTCAGAATCGTATCGTATCTTATCATATCGTATCAAATTGTATGGTACGGTATCATTTCATATTGTTTGCATCACATATCAGAAAAGTAGTAATATTTTTAAGCTCATGATAATTCATGACACATATTTGTATCGTACATATTGTATAGTAGCGTTGCGTTTAGAGTTGCGTTGCATTGCGTTGTGTAGCATATCATACATCAGAAAAGTAGTCATCATAGGGTGAAATATTATTATGCTGATGATACACCACTATACATCTCTGTCTCACCAGACAACGACACTGCTTTTAATTCTATCTGAATTACTGTCTCACTGATATTGACCTTTGGGTAAGTACAATTTTTTTTTCTGAAAGTAGAAATCATCAAAAGTCTGAAATCCTACTCCTTGGTCCAAATATGGAACATCAAAGTCTGGAGTCACTTTTTGCCAGCCAGTCTCAGATCTTCCACCTACTTTCTTCTAGTGTCCTAAAGGGAATCTGTTGAGGCTGTTTGCAGTTTGTATGGCCCTTGAATGAAGACGCCCCCCCAGAGGAAACTCCCTTGGGCTTTCAAAACAGAAATTAAAGTTGTATCATAAAATTTGGGTTTAATTTGGTATCAAAATATTATATTGCTGTTGTATACCTTCTTGTTTCATTTAGTTTAGTTTGGTTTAGTTTGGTTAATTTTTTTATGCTTTGTTTTGTTTTTAATTGTTACATTTTGTTGTTGGTAGGCACTTTGAAAATAAATACAGTATATTTATGTATATCGTATTGCTTTGTTACCGCACCCTATAAGGTTGTTTGCTTGTTTTTATATCGCTTTTGTGATTGATCATATGTTTACCTGTTCTTAGTTTGTCAAACACATTGGGCTGCAACTTAAGGTGAAATGTATTATACAAATAAAGTTTTTCAAAACACCTTGGTTATTAAACTGTTATATCAGGCTGAGTCTGGTACAGGCTGAAATTCATGGTTCAGGCTGTCATTCATGTTGTTTGGGGTATTTTAACAATACACATGCTGCTCTTTCAAGTGTCTTATAGCCAATATAAATCACGTTACATGGATGAACCCAAATTATCCATCTGTTACTGCAGCTTATAATCAACTATTATGGAGCCCCACCACCCACTCGAGGAAGCTTAATAACTAATGGCACCTCAGCATTATAACAGTAAAGTCAGTGTTTCGAAGTCATTTGTGTGTTCAAAAAACAGCTTAACAGATTATGAATGTCGCAGGACAAAAAATAACGAACTTAAATCGTGATCATTATTTGTTGGGTACATTTCAAGTTTTGAAATGTATGTACTTTAAATTGACCTGGTGGGGTGCTGGTGGCCTAGCGGTCTAAGTGCCCCACGTATAGAGCCTGTAGTCCTCGTCGAAGAGGTCGCTGGTTCGATGCCAGGCTGGTCGACCATTTACTGCATGTCGTCCCCCACTCTCTACTCCCAACATTTCCTGTCTCTCTTCAGCTGTCCTGTCCATTAAAGGCCAAAATGCGAAAAAATATAACTTTAAAAAAATAAAAAATTGACCCGGTGAATGAGTAATACGATTATAAGCAGTTAACCATAAAACTCACCTGTTGTTTTCTTTGATATGTGGAAACTTTAAGGTTATAAAGAGAAATCTAATCGACCCTGTTTTTATGTTAGTGGCATGTGTCTCATCCGTGCTCAAGCTATTTTCATCTCTGAGAGTGCGAGCTGTGGTTACCTTTCATCTGTTTCTAATTATGTAGCGTGTCGGTAGGTCTGTTAGCTCCTCGAGCAGTGAGATGTGTCTGTGCCCTGGTGGGATTGGCTTCTCTATCCACCCTACCTTGGTTCTAATCCTTCCTTTGTTAGTGACTGTCAGTGTCCACAGGTGGCTTTGCAAAGAGGAAGAGAGCAAGCTCAGTGCACTCTGGTACAAGCTTTAACGGCAAAATTCAGAGCTTTCCTGTTGCATATGTGTATCTGTACTGCAAATTGACATCATGCTTATACTCATACTAAAAACCAGAGAAAATGTGCTCTCTTTAAGTTACTTTATGTTTGCATTTATATTCAGCCTTTAAAATTTAACTTTATTGTGCACTTCTTTGCTAATTTAATTTCTACAACAACTGCCCCATTGTTGACTTTGAAATTAGAAAATTAAAGCACTTATGTAACACTGTGATTGAACTGTTCTCACACTTATTCTAGTATTGTTGCTGAATGAAGAAGTAGTGTTGTCAACGGTTAAAATAATCTCAAATGCCTCTTTTCCTGACACACTGTTCTTTCCTCTCTGTCTGTTTCCTTGCAGATGTTTCTTGCTGCCTTGTCCTTTGCCTACTTCGCCAAAGCTTTATCCGGCAGCTACATGAAGAGCACAATAACACAACTGGAAAGGCGCTTTGAGATTCCCAGCTATCTGATCGGCATCATAGACGGGAGCTTTGAAATAGGTGAGTTTTTTCAATTCCTTTTTTCATGTCTCTCTCTCTCGATGCTCTGGCTATTCATGCACGTTTTGAAGCATTTAGATGCTAATGCAAGTAAGCCGGAAAAATGTCCTCAGCATGTCAGCCAGCTTGACACTATAGCATCCATGTGTCCCCTTTGAGCTTGGAATAGTCACAATGGTCCCATACCTAATTGACTTTTAATGAGCGAGAAAACCTTTGAAGCTACAGCATGTAGGCTTCTTGGAAAAAAGCTTTTTTTGTGATGGTTTGTGCTTTAGCACAGCAGACTCGATATTGAATGTAATATTAATGCATATGTCTCACAAAAAAATAGGAATATTTTCCCGACTGTGTTAAAGACCCTGCAGAGTAGTCTGGCAGGGCTGGCTGTGGTGTAAATGACAAACAAGTCAGGGAGTCATGAGAAACATCTCTCACTACTGTTTAACGATTTTCATAGTGATCCAGATTTCACATGCCGACATGTAGACAAATATTATACATATAAACATTATGTTTTAGTGTCCTAGACTGTATAAAACCATGGACAGAACAACAGCTGTTTCAAGTGATGCCAAAACATTTAGTGCTCCATCCGGTGACTGGCTGCAGTGTAGGTCCTAAAACACGCCTCCTCCATTATGACAGAAGAATCAAGAGTCTAACTAGAAAATTAAAATGCAAACATGCTCTCTGTCATGATAGTTAGTTCTCATCATGTTATTATATGAGAGTATTCATTTTTTGGAGAAGTTTAGTTTAATTAGTTGTTTGATTTCAAAAAGATAATTGATTGACAAATGTGGGCTCTGGTAGTGTTCTTTACTGGATGAGCAGAGTAAGGGATAGGAAGGTTAGAGAAAATGTAACAAACATAGCCAGGAGTGTCCGCTTTACACCAACACATGCCTTGGCTCCACCAGTGCAACATGTCAGCGCACATCAAGTCTGTGTTTTGGCTAGCAGTATTAAACTACACTATTTTGGCATCATTCCTTGGGAGTTGTCATGTCATCAATTTTATACAGTCCATGAATAAATGTAAGCAAGTTTATGGCCTGAAACATAATGTGAAGTATACTTAAAATGATTGATAGATTCTTAACAGATGGTTTATGAATGATGGCTTTGACCCATTTCCTTTTCCTTTCCTCATCCTCACGCCTTCTAGGGAATTTGTTGGTGATTGCCTTCGTGAGCTACTTTGGTGCCAAACTCCATCGACCCAAAATCATAGCAGTCGGATGTGTCCTCATGTCTTTTGGGACTTTCTTAATCGCCATGCCGCACTTCATTATTGGACGGTATGAGCAGTGTAAAGTCTGCATGCATTGAAGTTAACCTGTTTTTTTTATTTCAGTGTTCAAGCCACCTAAAGACAATGTAAAGACTCTTTTTCTCTTACACTTTGAAACTGTAGTCTCCGGTGTATAAATTTGTGCTTCATATAGTGAGTATCTAACAATACTTGATGCTTTCTCCTTCCCTTGTTTAACAGTCACATTGGTATTTTGTACGCAGCTATAAGATCGAAACATCAGTTAGATCTTCAGTGAATTCAACCAATAACCTCTCTCCATGTCCAGCAAGCTCACCTGAGTCCACCAGGGCAGGTGACAGACCCTCTATACTACCTTCCAGAGGTAAGAGTGGACCACATTCTGTAGAACTTTATTTATGATCAAGTACTTTTTCCATGCTTTTGCTTTTGTAGTTGAAAGGTTAAATCAAATAGTTTTTTCCAAGATATGAAAGAACATTGCAAAATTTAGAAAATTAAGTTCTATTACTATAAGTTTTCTCTTTGACATCTGACAGCAGCCAATGTGTTGTGATTTGTGGGGAAACCCGTGATGCTGTCTTCTCATTTTTCCTGTTTTATTTGGGATTGTAGGCTGTGAGCGAGAGTCCAGTGTCTCCATGTGGATCTATGTGTTTCTTGGAAACGTCCTGCGTGGGATCGGGGAGACTCCAGTGCAGCCTTTGGGAATCTCCTATATTGATGATTACGCACAACCTGAGAATGCTGCCCTGTATATTGGTAATGCACCCTATTGCTGTCTGTGTTTGTGATATACACAACTCAACCTCATTTTCAATATGTTCTAATTAGACAGTGCATTATATCTTTATAGAGTGTACTGTGAATATAAAAACTCTACAGTTCTTATTATGTGGCTATAAAATGTGACTTTTATTTTTAAACATATCAAAACTGCTTCTATGAATGTATCTATAATCATAATGCATTTGCACTTTATATTAAACAAAGTTCTCATGGTGTGCTATATTCTATTTGAGCTAATATTAGCTTCACACGTGTTACATTTCAAGTTCATTTTCTCTCACTTTCTTTCAGAGTTTGAGGTAACATAAGAAAAAAACTTAGTTACATTTACTTAACTGTATTATAACTGTATCCACTGGCTCCCTATCAAACAGCGAATGCATTTTAAAATCCTCCTTCTCACCCACAAAGCCCTCCATGACCAGGCCCCCTCTTACCTCACCGACCTGCTCCACCACCACACCCCCACCCGTAACCTCTGATCCTCCAACGCCCACCTCTTCTCCCTACCACCTGACACCTGACTCTGTCGCCGCCCCCACCCTCTGGAACGCCTTACCACTAAACATTAGAAACTGCCCCAACCTGTCCACCTTCAAATCACTCACCAAAACCCACCTATTTAGAACTGCTTTTAACATGTGATTGCTTTTAAATGTATTTTATTCATGTTTTTATTCATCTGTTGTTTTATATGGTGTTTTATCCTCTGTGCAGCGTCTTTGACTTTTTAGAAAAGCGCTTTATAAATAAAATGTATTATTATTGTTATTATTATTATTTTTATTATATAAAATCATTTGGTAGTGTTAAACATTAAATGGGTGTTATAATTACATTCTTTGTTTACATTTCCAGGCTGTGTTCAAACCATATCCATCATTGGTCCTGTCTTTGGGTACCTGCTTGGGTCCCTGTGTGCAAAGATCTACGTTGACATTGGCTATGTGGATATGGGTGGGTGAGCCGTCTCCTGAATCACAGACTATGATTGATAACAGTGGTGTGTTGTTGTTGTTGCAGATTTTCTTATGACAGAATAACACAGACACTCGTCTGTGGACAGATGTGTTTAATGATGGGTTGTTGAACATGAAAAATCTGCAAAAGACACAACACATCTGCTTTGGAGAAAATGAGACAATAAATGAATGTGTGTAAATCTGTAATGAAAAGCTGACTGCAAAGCAAACCTTTGGTGTAACAATACCAGTCAGAAGACATACTTTGACGATAAGTTAGATAAAATCAACAGCTCTACTTTTAAAGCTCATGTAATTTAGCTTGAAACTGAACTGCTGCATATTTTATTTATAGAAAGTACATTGAGAAAATGCAATCAATTCATGTAATATGCTAATGCTATACTTTTTTTTTTTCCTTCAGAGACAGTGACCATTACCCCTAGTGACGCCCGCTGGGTGGGGGCTTGGTGGCTGGGCTATCTAATTGCTGGTGCTATCACCCTCATGTCTGCGGTTCCTTTCTGGTTCCTGCCTAAATCTCTACCCATGCCGTTAGAAAAACACGATACCAACTGCACCCCTGAGCAAACCAGGTTCATCAAAGACTCCCCGACCATGGCGCACAAATTCCGACCTGAAGAGCCGGCTAATTTACATCAAATGGCCAAAGGTATGAATGCTCCTACATGCACACAGTTATTGAAGGGAAGTCATCTGTATGTGGTCGATTGATTCATGAGGGAGGTTCTGCTTTTCCATTCTACCTCCGTCACCTGAGTCTCTTTTGCAAATACTTTCCGGAGAGACCTTTACTGCTTCAAATTGTTCTTACATTAAGAGCCAGAAGCAGGCCGATTTTATTAAAGAACTTTATTTCTACCGCAGATGAACAGTTCCTTTTTTCAGCTTTAATGAGTTTTACTCATTGTGCAGTTGAAACAAAAGTTCACAACAAAGCTGTTGAATTCTCTCCAACCAGATCGAGTTTCTGGTTCAGGCTGAAGAACAGTCCTGAGCTGGACTTAGCTAAATCTCTGAGAAGGTTACAAGAGATCATAAAACATATGATTTGTTTTTTCAGAGTAAGCCCTAGGGCAAGCATGTGAGGGACCCAGCTCACAAAAAGGTTAAAACCAGCGTCTTGAAGCCGGCATATTGGTCAGACGTTTGGCATGACATTTGTCTCACAACCTGATGTCAAAGAACTATATATGAGGAGGAACTGTGCAGACATTTCATGGTAACCTTTAGAGATTGTTTAGGACTGGTGTATATTTAGGGACACATCTGAATTTATATGTAGCTATCTAGAGGAAAAAACTTTAAAAAATGAATGAAAAAATAGAACAGAGTTTGTTCAGTTGGATAATGAAGTAAATACACCCTTTTTTGTCCCACACTCATTTTCAATCTCACTCATGTTAATTCAGATTAATCCACAGATCCCTGAACATTTTGTCAACTTTTTTATGAATTATACAAAGGTTGTGACTAGTTATGCAACACAAATTAATTCTGGGCTAATGCCTAAATACATAGATAAAAATTAAGTGATATTTAATGCAGATATTGTATTTTTCTTGTAGTTTAATTCCTACCAGAAATAGTCAAAAAAACACGTGAACAGTGAAAATCTGATGGAGCACAACAGATAAACATCAATTACTTTCCCAATCCCAGATTTCACAGCCACAGACTCACAGACCAATGGACTCATTGTCCCACTGTTGAATCATCAAATGTGTGAGCTCTCTGATGTGGACTCTACTACAGCAAATACTACCATTAGTCTGCGTTTCTAAGACTGAACTGTGGGACTCACTCAGAGTTCATGGTCAACTTGGCGGTGTAAAGCATTGGTTCCCAAACTTTTTAGCCCGCGACCCCAAAAATATAGTGACCAAAGACTCGTGACCCCCCCTTGAAGTGATAAATGTTGTTTCATACTTCATTTAGCTGGTTTGCAGAAAATTAAGAACATACATGCACACCTGGCTGTATACCCTGCGGTGCTGTGAGTTAACTTGCTGCTACTGATGCTTCTATTAATTCATCGTTAACTTATCGTAACCTTAGGGGTCATCAGACAACAAAGAAAGACAGAAAACTAACAAAACATTTTAATTTTGCAAGATTTTATTTCAAATGTAACTATTTTTTGTCAATATTTTTTAGAATAATGGATAACATAGGCAACTCTGGAAGACGTTTTGCGACCCTAAATTAGTCTCTCGTGACCCCCCAGGGGGTCTCGACCCACACTTTGGGAACCACTGGTGTAAAGGATGTGATTGTCCAACCCTTTACCAACTGTTAGCAATTGTTTGTGTATTGATGCAGTCTGAAAAATAAATGTACATAACACAGGCATAAAGTAAGTTCATTTCTGAGTTACCACATGTAGGTTAACCACTTGTGTTGCTATTCATTCCATGATTGTGAAGTTTTAATCTTCAACAGTTAAATATTGACATTCATTATCATTAATGTCCTTCTGACTTTTGTAAGTTTGCCCAAATACAGAAAAATGTTCTGTCACACATGTATAGTCACGCTGAAGATCAGCTTTTTGTTTGTTTTTATTTGATAATGCATCTTCCAAGCAACGCGTGATGTCAGATACCATCTCAGGCACTAATGAACTCATACACTCATACTGCATGCCGGATACCAATCCAGTCTGTGATGGTTCAGAGTTTGTAATTTAGAGTGGATTTTGGGATTGTGCAACTGACGTCAGTGGTTGATATCTTATCCGTTGATTGGCCAATGGCAGTGGACGAGCATCATTGATTCCAAAGTTTTTCTGATACATAGGTGCATCATTTGCTGTCATATCAAACATGGTTGAGGGTCAAGTTTTAGAATTCCTATGCTTGTCATGCTTGCTAAAATACTGTGTGCATTGTGGAAAGATAAAAAAGAAATGTTTGGATGTATCAAAAGAGGCATATCCTACATTTAAAGTGATATTCATTAACGTCCTCCCACAGAATTCATGCCTACATTGAAGAGTCTCCTTGGAAACCCTGTGTACATCATCTACTTATGTATTACCATCATTCAGTTCAACTCTCTCATCGGGATGGTAACCTATAAACCCAAATTCATCGAGCAGCACTACGGCCAATCAGCATCCAAAGCCAATTTCCTCATGGGTGAGCAGACTGCTTTGATAATTTATGATGTTTAGCTTGTTCTGATGGTCTCTGTCTGGTCATTTTATATGTAAATGAGCTACAAGCATGTTTGAAAACCTGTGTCTCCTCACTGAGGAACACATTCAACGATGCAAAGTGATGAGAGCTGGACGGTCATCATAACTGTTTCATGAGAGAGCTTTTGATGAATTTTTTATGATCCTAGTCGCACGTTGCACTCAAGTAAATGCTACAGCTTTAAAGTGACAACCAGGTTTTCTGACATCTGTCTGAAAAGACAAACATGAACATATAGAAACCGATCAGTGTGAAAAATCATCAGGTCATTCTGATGAAAATAGAGACAGTGGGGGGATGTTAGAGAAAAATAAATCTGTATTCACTCAACTATCAGATTTGAGTCATTGCACTTTGATATGAATCAGACTGCTGCCTTTGCTTTGTGATGTTACCCGTCCACATTGTTTCCTGATCCACTATCCCTTTAAGACTCTATTGTACTCTGTATTTTGGATAGGCATGATCAACATCCCAGCGGTGGCTCTTGGGATGTTTTCTGGAGGAGTGATCATGAAGAAATATAAGCTGGGTATCATGGGAGCAGCCAAATTCTCCATTGGGACCTCCCTGCTGGGTTACTTCCTGTCACTCTTCTTCTTAGCCCTGGGCTGCGAGAACGCCAAGGTGGCAGGCATCACGGTTTCATACACAGGGTATGTGAAGTCTTGACACATTTTTCCTGAGTCTAAGTTGCATAGGTAATAGGTTTTTGGGAATTCTGCCTTTGCTTGCCTTTTATTTTCATATTCCATGCACAGTAATGGCAGTGTCTATCTATTTGATGCATTTTTTATGTGAGCTGTCGATAAAATATGCATCTTTTTCTTCATGTTGTCACATGCAGAGGGGAGAGCCTGTCTTATCAGGATCAGTTTCTCTTCTCTGGCTGTAACTCAGGTTGCTTGTGCTCAAAGAGGGATTGGGATCCAGTATGTGGCGAGAACGGGATCACCTATGTGTCACCGTGCTGGGCTGGATGCAACTCGTCTACTGGATCTGGCAGAAATACGGTCAGACACAGACACAGAGCTTCATGACACACGCATTTTAATAAATGACACCATACTATCAGCATGGCCTAAATGCTCTGTTTTATCCAGTCCTTCATTTAATTGACTGATCAACATTAATGTATTCATACAGTGCCAAGTCATTACAAGTTTTCTCATGTTGCTGAACATATGGAGCAGGTGTAGTGTTGTCTGTGTTATACTAAAAATAGAGAACCAACATTTATCAAACGTGAGCAAGTAGTTGGTAAAAATGTTTAGGAAAAAACTTTAACAGGTAGACACGTGGAGCAGAACGTAGAATAGAGGGAGAGACATAAAAGAGAGGCAGATGGAGACAGTCTTACTTACGTACTAACCACTGACTGTATAAAATATGGACGTAGTATCCGTGACGTCACCCATCTGTTCCTGAGCACTGTTTTGAAGCTGATCAACGAAGGCAGCCATATTGGAAATGCGGAACTCAACCAGTCGAAGTGTGACAGAAAGAGGCGGAGTTTGAGCCTCCTAACCAACAGCTATGTGTTCCCGTCCGGGAGTCAAGTCAGTCATGTCCTTATTTGGGCAAAAACTCGTAATCTAAATATCTTCTGAACCATCGCGTTAGAATAAAGATTCACCCCCCGTACAGTGTGTGCCGATAGAGAGATTAGCTACGTAGAGCCAAGCTTCATAGTTTGAGACCGGAGGTTGCTGCTTGGTATTTACACATAGCAACAGAAACGACAACAGATTATACAGTCTTACTGTTAAAATTATTTGGAAAAAATGGTGTAATATTAGAAATTAAAACTATAAAGAAATTTACAGAATCTACAAAAATGATAAGTAGTGTGAATAGAGCATGCACATTACATCAATGTAAGCAAAGTCACTGCTGTCACATCAACAAAGTGGCAGAAAGCACCTAGCACCAAGCAGTGAAAGCACTGAGCAGCAGCTTTCAACCTGAATGCTGTGAAAACACAAAAAGACTTCCAAACAAAGAACTTAGGGGAGTCCTGCAAGGGAAGATGAAGGAAAAAAAATGGAATGTTTTGATTCTAGATAGCTAGATGAGCATGCTAACTTACTTAGCAAAGCTAACCTGATTAGGAACAGGTTATGTTGAGAGTTGTAGCCTCAAATAAGCTCAACAGCGCCATCCTTTTAGTAGTTATGACATGACAATATTCTCAGTGGGCAGCTTAGACCCTCAGCTAAAATGACAGATGTATCGAAACATTTGAAACTGTGATGTTACATTAATACAGCCATAGAACAAAGCAGTGTTGTTCCACATACTCAATCAATCAATCAATCAATCAATCAATCAATCAATCAATCAATCAATCAATCAATCAATCTTTATTTGTATAGTACCAAATCACAACAAACGTTATCTCAAGACGCTTTTACAAACATAGGAGGTCTAGACCACTCTATGTCAAATTATGAACAGAGACACGATTTCAAGACAAGGTAAGACTCAGTCTTACCCCACCTTAATCCATCATGAGCACTGCACATTGCAGTATTTAGCTAGTTAAAGTGGCGAGGAAAAACTTCCTTTTAACAGGTAGAAACCTCAGGCAGAACCAGACTCATGTTAGACAGCCAACATGCCTCGGCTGAGTTGGGTCTTGAAAGAGCAATAGAGGAGAATAAGAGAGAGAGGTGATAGTGATGAGACGAGTAGTAGAAGCTGTTGCATCACATCATGAAGCCTCTGCCTCTATGGTTAGGGATGAATATAAACCCCTCCTCTCACTGTGCCTGTTTTGCCTCTTTAATAATAATTTTAATGATAGAAATATGTCTATTACAAGCTATAACCACCATAATGGAATAGCATACTACTGATAATCATAGGTAAAGCCCATCAATAGGGATAGCAACCAAAACAAATATGATAGAATGTCAATTATGAAAGTAAAAGCAGAAAAAAATAAAACATGTAAAAATATGTTTATATGAGCAAACACAATGGTAAAAATTATAATATAACCCCAACTATAACTATAAGAAATCTGTCAAATATTAGTAATAACAATTAAGAAAAACATCCAAGTATGAGTGATGTTATTAAAAGTTGTAGCAGGTGGAGTCAAGCATGTCTTTAGCAGCAGGCATACCATGCAACAGGCTTTTTTCTGCTGTCCACTGTTACTGATATCTACAGTGTAGCACATGGCACTGAGTTTATAATTGCAGGGTACATTTTCCCATGTGAATCTCATCTATCATTGATAAATCTTTTTTCTTTCTTTCTCAGGTGTTTGATAATTGCACTTGTGTAGCGCTGGCTCATACCCAACCGAGCAACCTGACAGCCACTCTGGGCCAGTGTCCACGCAGAGACAGCTGTGACAAAATCTTTCCATACTTCCTGGCTCTGTCCGTGGTCAGCTCCTTCATCATCTCTCTGGGGGGAACACCTGGCTTTGTGCTGCTTGTCAGGTGTGTCGAAAAACCTCCTGTGTGGACCCTTTGAAAAATATTGGAGTCAGTTGACTCATTTCATGTGCAGCCTTTTGTTGAAGCAATATATCATCTGGTCATTCTTGGACAAATAGTAAATCCTGCTGTTCTGTAATTTGTTTAGTACTCACACTAGACAGTGTCATCAGATTAGTTGTTTCACAAAATAACTGTAACAGAAATGTGAAGTTTCCTCTAAAGAATTGTTCAGCTCTCATACATTCAAGCATCTGATCAGTGTAGTGTTAATGTATGGCTTAAATGTTGAGTCTCCTTGAACTTCTCTGTCTTGTTTTTTATAGATGTATTAAGCCAGAGTTGAAATCTCTCGCTCTTGGAATCCACACGCTGGCCACTCGCACCCTCGGTGAGAACTGTCCTCAGTAGTTTCTACTTATGACCTTGCTAGAGTAAATGTCAAGACCTTAAAGCTCACATTCAGAAGACTGTATGCTGTGAGACAAAATACTGGAAAAGAAGTACAAATGGCAACAAATCATTACTTGAAGCTTATTGTTACTTATTTCTAAAAATGGAAGGGATTGAAACTTAACAGTTTTCCTATTTTTGACTGAGTAGCAAAATAACAAGTATGACTCATGATCATGTTCCTATTTTTCAGTGTTCAAATCTTTGATATCTCATCTTGTTGCATCTCTTCTTTTGGTGTTTTTGTTTACATTAACAACTTGTATGGATTGCACAACAGCTGGAATCCCCGCCCCCATATACTTTGGAGCCATAATTGACACAACATGCCTCAAGTGGGGATACAAGATGTGTGCAGGAAGAGGTGCTTGCAGAATATATAACACCTCATCATACAGGTAATTTGATCCATTGGGGCTTAATTATAAAACTGCGTTATTCAGAAGGTACTAGACCTTAGAGTTGACTCTGAAACTTAAATGCTGTGTTTATAAACATCCAATGTTATTGGTTTTCTTTGCTGCCAAATTATCAGTACATATAGCTGTTGTTTTATTGTTGACCCTTTACTAATGGTAACAAGTTCAATAATACAAGTTTGGCACAAGGCTGCAACAAGCATCAGAGCCATGTCCTCTTTATCTTGATTCAGAGATGTATTCGTTTAGAGTAACAAAAGAAAAAAAGTGGTGTTAATCTCACTTTATAAGTAAAAGGCACACAAAAAAATGTTTTTTTATTTCTTCTATAACCTATACTGTATGTTTTGTAAGAATTTCAGTGAAATCCATTGAAGAAAACCACTACTTATTTCCTCTTTTTTAGGATCGTGTACCTGGGCCTGACGTTGGGCTTGAGAACAGTGTCCTTCTTCCTCTGTATCCCCGGCTTTGCTCTACTAAAAAGGCATATTAAGAGAGAGGAGAGAAATGCTCTGACTAATGGGAGTGCAGAGTTAGAGACACTACAGAAAGAGGACAACAGCTACACAAACTGTGAGCAGTTCATACCTGCCTCAGATCGCAATCCCGACAGGGAGACACGCTTATAAGCCTTAGCACAACCTTGTCTCGTTTGACCGGGCTCCATAGAGCACATAGCATGTACAGAGAATCACTGTGGACACTTTCGTAGCACATCAAGTAAATATTTGTACAGGATTTGTGTAGACATACAATTTTTTATTTCTGCAATGTATACATTTATGTTTCCGTGTTTTTCATGAATTACAACCTTTTGTAGAAATGCAAAAAAAAATGTAACTGTGCTGTATTTTATAATGTTGTCATCATTTTTATGAATAAATTTGATCAAATGAATTTACAGGTTTTGATGTATGTTGAAGTGCCAGAAGAAGATGGTAAAACACCATAATGTCAGTCGGATGTTAACGCCTTGGCTAATGTATACATTAACACATCTGTATGCAGTTTCCATGCTCACCTATAGAGGAGGAGTTGTTAATATTGTTACACAGAGGTAGGTAAGAGTTTCCTCAAAGGAAACATGGGCAAAAGCTGATGAAAATGAAGGCATGGAAAAGCAGCACAGGGAGGAAACCACTTTCTGTCCATGTTACAGTAAGGTTTAAATCAGTAAGATTACTGTCCATCAAAAATGTATGAATTTGCTACTCTGTCTTTTTACAGTTATGATAAACATTAATGACACAACACGGTTCAAATATTCAGAAACTGCTCCCAGTACCAAGAATGGTCCATTTAACGAACAACAGCATTTTTTTATCTGATCTGCACTATATATGTTGGCTTCAGTGGCATGTCCAGAGGGGTGGCCAAGGATGGCACTGGCACCCTTTGAAATCCAATTGGCCACCCCAGGGGCCACCTCAACATCCTAAACTATGATTGGCTATTTGCCTTGTCAGAGGTGGGGTTTCTGTTAAAATCTATAATTGGGATGAGTTAAAAGGCTGATAGTAGATTTCTTTATTAGTGCCCTCAATGTGACTTTGAAAAAACATCTTTTGAAAGACCTTAAAGAATTAAGCTTAGAAGATTTATGCCACCTTGTCCTGTTTTTTTTTTTTTTTAAGTCAAAGGGAATATAACATCTGTTTAATACTTTAATGAAAGTAGTTTGTGAAGACAGAAAGGGTAAATGTTATTTATTTGTAAATGCACTGGCCACCCCTGCCTATGCGAGAGCCTCAATTGGGCCAAAAAGTTCTGCAAACGCCCCTGGTTGGCTTTTATAAGGATATTTGTAACAAAACCATCTGCAACTATCAAAATGTTACAGTCTGCCTCATTATGAGTCTCACTGTATTTTCTTTGCAATATGTGGTGTTAATTTAATTCAATTTTTTTCAATGAATCAACAGTAGATTGCAGCATGACAATGAAAAAACACTAAGGAGTTTTGTTGTTTATTATGTTCATGCCACAAAAACTGTTAAAAGGTCACATAATGTCAACTAAGGGTCAATTCAAAAACTGTTTGTATAAGGGCAAGTATTCAGGATGTACTCAGGGTTCTTCACAAAGTCCAGAGATCAGTAACATATGCAAGAATTTCAATATCTGTCTATAAAAAGTGGGTAGCTTCTGCAGTTACTCAAGATACAGCATTTATGTGACAGTCATGGTTTCAAAGAGGACACTTCATGCACTGTCATGCATGCAAATCCAAGAGTAAACATGTGCTCAGTCTCTGTACAAATGTTAGCATAAGCTTTGCCACTAAGACATAATTTAAATGAATCTGCATACTTTGATAAATTGAAAGAGATGTCCTGGCTCTTTTTTCTGCTCATGATGAAGACTGCAGTGAAAACTTGAGAACATTGTCATGCTGCTGGCCATCCCATTTGAAAATCAGTAAAAAGTAAAACATGAGTTTTAAAAGATTATCAAAGAACATGGCCTCTAGCCTGGCCTGGCCTGCTGCACACAGTTCTAGTATAATGAGAAGAAAAGGTATCCATGAAAAGAATTGAACCAATGAGTGTTTCCAGAGTCACTGATCCTTTTTGTCTGTTGCACTCTGTGGATTCTGGGGATCAAAATAATGATTACAATCAGAATCACTCCTGTTTTAGTGTAAACATATAATAAATATTTTCATGATTGTTGTTTTTTACCTGAAGCTGATGGTGTTCCCTCAACAGTCTGTCATACTCCTGTGCCAGACCTTTGGCCTGCCTCTTCATAGCCTCCACTTCAGCGTTGGACTTACGCATGGCTACACAGACAAACAGTGTTTCATCTATACATTGATCAACACTGTAGCATGTGACCAGGTGAGTCCATGCTCTGCTATGTTTAACACTTGTACATTGCTTTCTCATTGTTGTACATGTTGATTAACATTTTGTAATAAGCATGGTTACATGATTTTAAAAGACACACAGTGATGATTACTCACCTTCTTCAGAAACCTTCACTTGATCTGCCAGCCTTTCAGCCTCCAGCTTTAGTTGTTGGTTTTTTGCTGACATGGATCCTTCCTCATCCAGGAGAGCCTGAGGACAAATAGGTCTATTTAATTACAAACAGCAGACAGAGTACTGAAACAACACTCTGAAAAATATTCTAATATCTGTGTACTACAGAAGATAAGCCCCAAAGATTTTAAAAACACAAAGTTGTATTATACTAAAGGCAAATGTTATTGTACATTAGATAGTACCATAATATTCACAAGGTGGCCATTTTTCTCAGACATCTCACAGTGGGCAGGAAGTTCAAATGTTGTTTTGATGTAGTAATGATGTATCTTTAGGGAGAAACGTTTAAGAACCTAGGAAATCTAGCAATTACTACCACTTGTATAGCCATTCAAAAAAGTGATGGCTAGTGTAAATTAGGGAGTGACATCCTGTCATATTTGGAGAAAAAGAACGTGGTCTCTTTTGAGATGAAATCGCTGTTAGCTAGTAAATGGCGGGATGCTAAAATAACCTTTTGATAACTTATAATTGTGTAATATTATAGCAAAAAAAAATGACCGAGTAAATGACTAGCAAAGGATACAGTTAGCAAAAACCTGTTGACTGTTTACATAAGCTGTTAACTGATAAAAGCCAGTAGGTTGACTAACATGATTTAAAATATTAAGTCTGTCCTTTTAGATTATGAAGCACGTTCATAGATTAATTGTTAGCTCCTTTATAGCTAACAATAATATAGGCTAGGACAGTGGTTCCCAAACCTTTCCGCCCGTGACCCCCAAAATATAGGTGCCAAAGACTCGCGACCCCCACTGTCCCTCAAAGTGATTTAATGGCTTCATTTAGCTGGTCTGCAAAAATTGATCCTACCTAAATGAGCATGTGTCTGTGTTTCCTGTGCCATTATGAATTAACCTGCTGCTACTGATGCTTTTGATAATTAACTGTTCACTCATCCTAAACTCAGTAGTCATCTGGCAAAAAGAAAGGCAGAAAACTCATTCCATTTTCTATTTTCAAGATTTAATTTCAAGTTTAGCTACTATTTCTGTCAATATTTTTTACTATAATGGGTCAAATGTACTATTTTTAGATCATTAAAAAAAAAATTCTAGAAGACATCTCACGACCCCCAGGGGGTCCAGACCCACACTTTGGGAACCCCTGGGCTAGGACATGCCTAGATGCTAATACCAGCCCTTGTCTGACATTAGCTGATCATTTGTCAAATATCTTATTTTTGATTAACATGCAGTCCCATAAGGTTGACACTCACTTATCTTTTCTGTAGTTTCATCTGGAAGCGTTTACCTAATAATGACCCACAGACTTATTGCATTTTTACTAACTGAAGTACGTGTGATGTCAGAGGAAACTGGCTGGGATGTGATAATGTTGATTTTGGTGGAAAAAGAGTAAAGGAGCAATCTTAATCACTACAAGACAAAAGATACAGTTTTTATCTTGTCAACAAACTGAATAAGTCTGACTTTTCTGAGTGTCAGGTTGTCCTCCTGGTGCTGCCTGGCTGTTTTGACAGCACTGTCCATCTGTGCCTGAAGACCTGCAGTGTCCTCCAAGGTGACAGCAACCTGGTTGAGCAAGGTGACAACGCGACGCATGATACTGTGCTCACGGGACAAGAAGGTGAGAATCGGGAAAGGGAAAAGCAGGACATAAGAGACAGGATATCGTAAAGTGAATTGTACAGGGTATAGTCTAATGAAATGACATGAAATATTTTGGGGGAATTTTAAAACCACATTGTTCTGTTGTTGTGATTAAAGGGGGAAGAAATGACACTAACAGCCAGAGAAAGAGGGAGAAGCCAGATATGTAGAGGTTCCTCTGTGCTCTGAACAGCTTCATGTGGACATGGTCGTACACACTTGGGTTCACCTTGGCATCCTGCATGGGCTCAGGCCCAGAGTACTTCTGCACCTCACGCACTGCATCTAGGAGTCGACAGGGGGACAGAAACAGGATCGTACCGGACTGAAATATTCTGTCTGTCCACTCTGTAATATTTGGCATGTGTCCCTGACTCAGCAGATTGTCAGTGACTCAGCAGATTGCTTACCAAGAAAAAGAACAATAAGAACCATGATCATTGTGAAGAAGCATTTGTTCCAGTATGGAGATAACCAGTTCCATATCCTCAAGCTGAAAACAGAGCGCCATCTAGAAAGTAGGTCAAAAGGACACAGTGAGTTTCACTGGCATCATATAGAGGAGATTTTTAAAAGAAAGGACATGAATGCACTCTGCTGGTTATTTGTGTGAACTGCCCTTTTCACTTTCTCTATTACAATCATGTTTTTTTTTTTCATGGTTGATCCAGAAAATGTGCTGATGCTTAGTATGCAAATCATGAGGAGCTGAGTCATGTTCTATTTTCTTATTGTTCTGTTTTTCCTATCGTAAACAGTAGTTTCATACAGTTTCTTTATAGTTTTTCAATATACATACAACACATGGTAAATTTAGCTTATGTGTAAGCCAAAAACAAATGTTTCAGCTCAAATACTGTAGATATAGATTAACCCTCCTGTTATGTTCGTTTCTTAGGGACAGCAATAATGTTCCTGGGTCAATTTGACCCAGGGCATATTTAATGAACCAAAAGTGTAAGAACCCCCCCAAAAAATCCCAATAAACATTTTTAATCTCATTGTTAACTCAATTACTAACCATTTAAATCAATATTTAGTGCAATGGTGTTTTTTAATTCTCACAGATCATGGTTCAATGAGGATAACTCACTCGTATTTTTATGAAAATTCATGTTAAAACTTTTTTTTTTTATGTACATTGGAAAGCCCTAGATATAACTACAATAGTTTTACATGACTTAGATTTTTGTTAATTTTATTTTGCATTTTATTTATTTATTTATTTACTTTTATGAAGTGATGTTGATAAATTATTCTATATGTTGATTGCGTTAATTAAGCCAAGCAGAAGAAGTTTCATACCGAAAAAATACTTTTAACATTTTTCTTAAGATTTTTTAACTTCAAAATGGGTCAAATTGACCTGCAACATAACAGTAGGGTTAAGAAAAAACAGATCTGGATACAGAGATAGATTAACACAAGAAAATAAAATAAATAAAAAACAGTGCTCATAGTGATTGCTAAATTATAAGTGCTACGGTTTGCATACGCTCCAAGACAGCAATATTTCTCGAACTAACTTGTGATAATGATGAGGGTTTGTGCTAAATTGCTGTACCTCTTTGCTGATATAAAGGGTATACACAAGATGAGGTTGGCTGCTATCTCTGCATAGAGGAAGAGCGCCACAGCCGTCCACTGGAGAGTCATTTTGACTGTGATCTCCTGAGGAAATTTAAAGGTTAGCTGAAAATATAGTATGACAAACAGTGTTTTTTCAATCAAATGTTTTACTTTAAATTATAGCTACCAAAGTGAATGGCAGAAAAAGTGCAGAAAATCCCCTCAATACTTTTATAGATTCTTTGCCAACATAAACACACTACCTATACACTGTGCTCTGCTTCTCTCTTGTAATGTTAAGTGACTTTTTAAGCATACACACACAATGTTAGTGTAGGCCCACTACATACAACAGCTGATCCACAACAAGTATTTATAACCCATTTGCTACTTTCAGACTTTTAGCTCCACACCTATTCACAATGCTTATCATTCTTTCTCATTTAGTTAAAAGCAGGCTGTGGTCAATCCATTCAAAGCAATCCACAGAGTTGTTGGCTTACCGGTCAAAGTTGTGTGATCAGACGAATGGGAAAGTCCAGACATGCGCACTCATAGGCTCACAGACATTCACAACAGCTGCTGGCGAGCATCAGACGAGCTGCAGCCCTAAAAAAAACTCAAGTGACAAGTGTTAGTCAGTCCCCTATGATTTGCAATGACCAAGCAAACTGAGGTGTTTTCAGTCTAAATGAATACCAGATTTTCACTCTTTTCTCCTTAATATTTTCTTTCAATGTGTGTGAGAAAGAGAAAAGGTTTGTTTAGTTACAGCGTCTCATATTTCATGTCATGGGACAAAAATAGCCATGTGAGGGGAACACAAAATGTCTTCTAATAACAAAATAATGTAGCTTTGATGTCTTTAATTCATCACAAGAGGTCTGCCTAAAAGGAGAAAATAGACTAAACTCTTACAATAAATTAATATGTTGACGGTTTCTTCCACAAACGAGAAGCCAGTCAAATGTCCACAAGGGGGCGGTGTTCCCCAATTCTGTACTGATGCTTTGGCACAGAAGCAGGAAGTAGAAAGTCCTGTATGTTTTGCTATCATTGTGGAAATCCTATCCAGAGAGTCCGTATGTGTAAAGAAGCTCTAAAGACATCCATCAGTGTGGATAGAGGTCTCAGTTTACACACAAGCTGGTTATAAATAGTCTTAACTAAAATAGCTGATACAGGATCATCCCAAAAAGCTTTCATCCCAAAGGACTGAAAAGGATTGCTGTTCTGTGTCTCTGTGAGCTTTTTCAAGGTGGGCACAAACAACTTTGCTTGCTTATAAGCACAGAAATTGCATTGGTTTGAACCTAAGCACCAGAGGCTGAGGGGAATTCTGCAGTGTGTCCCACAGTGCACTCTTCCTCCTATTGAATAATGTAGTTTTGCAGCTCAATTTCAGCTCCAAGGACTGTTTTGTGTATTCTGCGCTCTCCACTGTATTCAGCTTGCAGGGTGTATTCACATGGGCTTCCTCTGTGAAGGAGACTGATAGCTGCTATCCTCTTTGACTGCAAGTCTCAGGAGTGCAGAGGAGCAAAATGTTTACAGCTGCACCCAGTGATAGCTTTTTTGGAGAGTGGGCAAATGACTGTAGCAGAACTGAATGGGCTTTGATTGCTCTCCTTTCCTCACCATCTCAGAGGTCACAGCTCAGGAGACTGAAGAGCCGTTATAGCGAAACGCCCGCAATAAACAGATGGTCAGACTTTGATGACTATATGGTTGGTGAAGAGCTCCATCTATGTTATTTATTGACTGTCCATACAAATGTCTGACATGATAGACAGAGAGAGAATGTGACACTTTCTTCAAAGGATTTAGTTTAATCACATCAAATGAACAGTTACAGCATGTTAACCAGAATTAACCTGCATTGTTGGTCCCAGTTCCTTAGGGTATTTCTGTTTTGGAGAATTTGGGTATACTGAGCATTATATGTGCAAGATGGGGTCTACACATAGCGCTCAGAGCAATACCTCCACATAAAAAGGATAACCTCCACAAACTTTATGTACGTCAGAGCTCCTCACCCCTGTCCCTGAGGGGTTGCGCCAAAAACCTTCAAGGAAAATTCATTTCAGCAGCAGAATCCATAACCTTATCATTTCAGTCCATTCCCAAGCTCATGATCATAGCTGAAGGTTAGTACATATTGACTTATAAATTGGCATCTTGGCCCTCAGGCTCAGATGCTTTTTATGACCACAATGGCAAAGCATCCAACACCTATCTGCTATTTCATGCATCTATTCACCTGTGTTGTGCTTTATGTTGCCACATTTTGCGAGCAGCTCTGTCAACAGGTCCATCATGAGCTCTGTATTGGTCCCACGTGTGTCTGCCACAATCTGTCACTTATGGACAACAAGGGAATTACCTGAGAGACCCACTCAAGCAGTCATCCTAGGGTGTCACGCAGGCTTCTTGTTCTGCTCACTTGTGGTTTTTTCTTGCAAAATTGGTCTCAGCAAGGTTAGCACTTCTGCACTTTGAGTAAAAAACTGTGGAGCAAAGCCTTCCCTCCTTTCAATAGATATCTAACTTTAACTTCATGGTCTCCTTGTTTGCAAAAAAAGTGACTGCAAAAATAAGAACTGAAAACCCTTAAAAAACAATGAAGCATCACAGTGATTCTGATCCACTAAGCCATGTCTAAGGGTTAGATCCCTTCAACATTTTCCATTATCGTGCCGATGTGTTTTCACTGAAATGAAATTGTCCTTACCTATGGCTTCTATAAGCCTGCACTCAGCTGGGGCCTTGGTAACCTTGCTTGTCATATACTTTACATCCACAACAAGGTGTCCTCATTTTGTTAATATGGGCCATGGATGCCTTGGCTTGTAGTGCCTAGTTGGAAACAGGTGGGAGGGGGTTGGCAAGGTTTGGAGCTTCTGCTGAAGGAAAATCAGGCTCCCTGCAGAGTAAGATTATACATACAGCATCAAAAATTCAGTTTTTTTCCCCAGCAAAATGATGAATACAAAAAGAGAAAAATGTAAGAAGCTAATAAACAGCAAAAGCCCAACTGTCTAGTAACTTAAAAAAAATAACCAGAACAAATGTAAAACAATAATAAACAAAATGCCCCAAAATTTCACTCCACTTGGTAATTTTGTTAAGAAAAAAAATGTGTAATTAATAAAATAATTAAAAAACATCGATTGGCCTTGAACTGGCTGAAATTTATATTGAAAGTAGCTTAAAAAGCATTTAAAAAAATACTAATGATACAACTTGTAAGTTTTATAGGTATGTGCAGGGGCGCCGCCAGGGATTTTGGGCCCGTTGAAAAAATATCACATTGGGCCCCATATACGTCTTGTAATATATCATTTATAATAACATCATAATCAAAGTTACAAAAGTCTTTAAAAATGAATGCACAACAGAAAAAGAGCAGCACTGAATCATACAGAATAATGGATCTACAATGCTGTTCTGTATCAGCAACCCTAGATTTGATCATTTATTGTGTTCAAGTTTATCAGATCAAGTTTATTTATTACAATTATTAAGAGGTTAAAGCTACTTACATAAATTGCCCCTTGTGGGACTGCCCAAAATTCAGTCAGCATCAAAATATCAGATTTGAAGGTATTATTTGAGTAATCTCTGTGACATTAAAACAGACTAAATCACTCAATGCTTCAACCTGCCAAGCATCCAAAACAGACTACCTCTCTGCTTTTACTGTCAGTTTGCTTTTATTGCTTCTTTGCTTTTATTGTGTTTTTATTGTTCTTGTGAAGCACTTTGTTACTTGTATCGAAAAGGGCTATAGAAGTAAAGGTATTATTACTATTATTATTACAACTTATGGTGCAGTGAATATTAAACATTGTGTCTCTCCAAGCTCTGCCACACTGCCGCACACTTACATGTGCTGCAAGAAGTGCCTCAGGATAGACAAAAGTGTCACTTGCCTGATGCTGCCCATTGGGAGAAACATAATTTGGAACTGCACCCTATGAAGTGGTCGCCGCAGTTTTCATCGCCCAACTCAACCATGTCCATCTCAACCTGGGCCAGTTGACCACTCTTTTGTAAGCCTACCCTGTACTCGCTCTGCCTGTTATAGCGACAGTTGTTGACATTTGTATGTAACAAGGAACCTTTAAGATAAAGTGGCTTGAAAATTAGGGATGCACGATATTGGATTTTTTACTGATATCTGATATGCCGATATTTTACAACTCATTTAGCCGATTACCGATACCGATATTTTTTCATCATGTCAATGAATAGTATTTAGTAAGCATTAAAAGGAACCCCGAATGTGGGGACTAATAGGCATAAATCTGCTTTAATGTTTGTCTCATACTAGAATGCTTTGTTAAATTGACATGAAGAATTGTTATTTCTTTAAAGAGCGAAATTTATAACACATATTCTAACCATAGACTGTAAAAAATATGGACGTAGTATCCGTGACGTCACCCATCTGTTCCTGAGAGCTGTTTTGAAGCAAATCGACGGCAGCAGCCATATTGGTAATGCGGAACTCAACTAGGCAGAGTGTGATGTAGTGTGAGTCTCTTAGCCAATGGCTGTGTGTTCCCGACCGGGAGTCACGTCAGTCATGTCCTTATTTGGGCAAAACTCATAATCTTAATATCTTCTTAACCGTCATGTTAGAAAAAAATTGACCCCCCGTACAGTGTGTGCCATTAGAGAGATTAGCGTTGTAGGGCCAAGCCGTTTTTTGAACCAGGCTGTAAACATGTTTATAAATGCTGCAAAGATCGTCTTTTTCCCATTCATATCTATGTGGTTTCCGGTGTTTCTGCAGCCAGCCTCAAGCGGATTTTCGATGTATTGCAGTTTATATCACTTCCGCATTGGCTTCATCGTTTGAGACCGGAGTTTGCCGCTTGATTCTAACCTACGAGCGCAGCCATTGTTTTACTAGCGCAATGCAAGCTGGGTTGATGACGTGTAATGGTTGCGTCTTGCCGAGCCTCTGGTTTTCGCCGTGTTTACTTGCTGGCTTTCAGGAGCGTGAAAACCATAATAACACCACACTGTGCTGTGTTTGGGTGTAATTTCCAGTCGAAGAGAAACAAGGGGACTGATGTAAGTCTACACAGCTTTCCAAGAGACAAAAAGAGAAGAAAGGAGTGGGAAATTGCTTGTGGACGTACACAACTTCCGAAGGACCCGCGGCTATGTTCTCGCCACTTCACTCCAGATGCATTTTGATGCATTTAGCCGACCCATGCTGGTGAAAGAGCTCACAGGTGCTGCTAGTTATAAACGGAGACTGAAGCCAAATGCTGTGCCGTCAGTTTTTGTTCATAAACAGACAAAACGCCCACGGGAAAAGAGTGAAGTCCGCTCGAGGAAATGCCATTGGCAGGAGACGTTGGTTGTGCTCCTGCGGGGATGTCAACATCCCGCACCTGCAGATGTAGCCTCTGATGGCGAACCATCTGGCACGATCACGACCACGACCACTACCACGATCACAGAGGAAGCTGACCCCGAGTCCCCCGATCAGTCAACACAGCAGTCCGTAAGTGTACAGTGTTCTCCAAATGAGAGTGATGTCGCAACTCAGACGGAAAAACACACATCTGATGCAGCGGTACAGTGGCCAGCTGATGCGCACCAACTTATTACTCAAAACCACGTTTATGCTGCTAATTGGGAAAATTAGCTGAAAAAACAGTTTCAGGAGGACAGTGAGTCTCTGGATCTTTTCCTCTCAGATGATGACTTTTTCAGCGAGGGCAGTCAGCCACTGTACAGACAGTCTGATCCGAAATATAACACAAGTTCATCGCAGAGCCTTCACAGAGCACCCAGGAATCAAATGCTTCAGCTGACATGCATGAAGAAAACAGTCTGTTGTTTTCACGACTCTTACTACCTACACTTATGCTGATTTTAATCATCTTATGAAATACTTTTTTTTCAGTTCTCAAAATAATTTTAGTAAAGTCTTAAAAGGAACCCCGGCTACCAAAACGTATTCTCCTATATGATAAATGTTTGTATCAGCTATATAAAAACGATAATAAAATCTCTCAAAATATCTTAGTTTGTATAAAACTGGAAAAAATATTTTCACTCGTAGGCCGCCATTGTTCTTTGCGTCGCAATGATGTTTGGGTAGTGACGTCATTTGGTTGCAACCTATACAAAAAACAAAGCTACCAGTGACTTATTGATCATACAGGAAGTGCAAGTTTAAATACATTACTCAAACTGATGCCAGGCCTTTCCTATTACCTGAAGTTACTTGGTTACCATATGTTTTAATATGCTCCTGGCGTGAGGAGATAAAATCATGTAAAATCATGTGTGTATTTAAAAGTTAAATTATCTTTAGATAACGAGAAATAGGTTATCTCGAGAACACGGAAAATAAAATGTATTTAATAATGTCCGTTTAGGGCTTCCATATTTTTGGCCTTTTGGAATATGGATATCAAGTCAGACGAAGAGTAGGCATTTTAAGTTTCTATGTCTCACTTAGATTAGTTTTCCTTAAAATGTATCCCACAAAAAGATTTAAAACATTTGATAAAGGCCTGGTTTTATTTCCTGTAATAATTACTGGAAGACTGGAGAATTATTTCATCTTTTAAATATGACCGATAAGGACTGGTCGGCCTTTAGAGTGAGACAAAAGTGGATAACTGAAGGACTGCAGTATTTGCCCTCAAGTCCTGACTCTGAGAAAGCATATTTTCTAGGGGGGACAGTATATATCAATTTCGGACATTTACGCCTTTATTAGACAGGACAGCTGATAAGAGACAGGGAATAAGGGAAGAAATGCAGTGGTTGGGAGTCAAACCAGCGACCGCTGCGACGAAGAGGACTGTAGCCTCCGCACATGAGGACGCACGCTTGAACTGGTTGTCCATCTGGAGTCCCAGTAATACTTTCAGCTTATAATAAAACCCTCGGAAACCATATGTGGAAGAGGTCTCAGACTCAGACTAGTTGAAAAAGATAAGAGGGCAATATGATGAATTCACAGCACATTTGCAGTTTCCTAGCTGTAGATTATTTCCAACCCTATTTTAGGATTTATGAATATGGAGTCGCAAACAGAGTTTTTGCAGAGTTCCAATATGGGGAGGTGAGGAGGTTTTGTTGTGAAGTTAAGCGTGTGAATAAAAAAATATGTGTCTGTTAATGTAGTTGTCAAAGAGGTTAACATTCTTTTCATAACACAGCGCATAGTTTTATGCATCCAAGTTTATGGCTTGATCATAATGTGTGGAGGATGTTCTTCTACAGAGAGTGGTGCAGGAAAAACACCTGGTTTAGGTAGAGTAGGACACTATGAATATCTAGGGGTGGTTAAATTACAAGTTTGTCCATGCTTTGCTGATTCATGTGCAGCAGGAAGTATTTCAGGTTTAGAAGTGGAGGCAGAATGAGAACTTGGAGGATGAATCACTTCAGTTATAGTGGGTGTATCAGCTGTGTATACGTGGCATGCACAGTAACTAAGCATTTCAGATGCTGTTGCTTTGCAGAGGTTGTTGGATGGAAAATATGACTTAAATTCAATTGCATGATTAATTTTCACAAGAAATGAAACCGTATTTCTGTTTTTCTATCTTATCTCTGGATCTTGGCAGCCCCAGATGTTAGTCCCAGTCACCTTTGGAAGTCACATCTTCTCAGCTTGTTCTCCATAAAACACTGACATTTGTTTAAGTCTTAAGCAGCATTGACATTTATATTTTTTACTACCCCTGAACACCCAATATCACACTCATGCTTTATCTTCTGTATGAGATTAACTCCACATCTTTTATCAGGATCTTTCCCATCTACAGTTACTCTCAGCTGTGATTCCTCTGACATTTGAGACACATATAGATATATAGAGTATATATATGTCCCTTGCACTCTTTTGTAAAATGATTATATCTCAGCTACAAAGCTAACTCACAGGGAATTAGATTGTATTTATTGGTTAGAGGTAGAAAAAAAGGTTTTTATTGTTTTCATAGCTGCCCATCTGATGACATCACCACAATGCATGACCCACCTCTAGAGGCCGGCACAGACCACCTCACTTAGAGTTGATTTATGTCATATATGACCTATGAGATAAAAAATGTATGTGATGGAGGCTAAGCTAGGAGAGAAGTAATGCAAGAGAAACTGGTGCTGTATTCTTCCATTAACTAAAATACTGAGAATGTCCTGACAGACTCAGTGAAAGCTGCAAGGGATTTTCTAGAAAACTCACGACAATGAGTGAGAAGTAGTGATGACGTACGTGTTAATCATGCAGCCAGTGTGATCTTTGTGTGAACAATGAAGCAGCTTCATACTCTTTTCTTATGCCAGCATGTTTTTTTCCACTCCTTTATGATACTGTGAATGTGTACAACTACTCATAGCATTGATATCAAGTCAAAAATGCTCTCAGACTCTGCTCCATCATGTTGGATATCTTGTAATCATTGTTGTGACTGCTGCAGCATCTTTTTCTGCATCATGTCTTACCTCTTTAGCAGGGTTGAGAACCATTTGAATTTAATTGATTACAGTTCCCAATCAGTTCCTGCTTATTGATTACGGTTCTTATCAATTCCATTACTTTTGGAGATTAAAAAAGGAATAGTACAAGAATGTAAAATTAGCTTGCCTTTATTGTGGGGAAAATTGAACCAAAACGCACATGCATAATCAAATTTATGTATCTCAGATATTTGGAACCAGTCCCAAGTTCATTGATACCCAAGCCTACTCCTGAGACCCCCCGTTCCAATCCAACGGGGGAAAACTTCACAATTGAGGGATGTGTGATGTGCATAGACTGTGTAAAATAATGAACGTAGTATCCGTGACGTCACCCATCTGTTCCTGAGAGCTGTTTTGAAGCCAATCGGCGGCAGCAGCCAAAATGCGGAACTCAACCAGGAAGAGTGTGAAGTAGTGTGAGCCTCTTAGCCAACAGCAATGTGTTCCCGACCGAGAGTCACGTCAGTCATGTCCTTATTTGGGCAAAAACTCGCAATCTTAATATCTTCTGAACCGTTTTGTTATATATATATATATTTTTTTTAAAAACACCCCCGTACAGTGTGTGCCAGTAGAGAAATGAGCTCTTCAGACTGAAGCCGTTTTTTGAACCAGGCTGTAAACATGTTTATTTTTGCTGTAAAGATGGTCTTTTTTTAATTGGTGTGTATGTGGTTTCTGGTGTTTCTGCAGCCAGCCTCAAGTGCATGTCGATGAACTCCATTTTATAACACTTCTGCATGGGCTTCATATTTTGAGACTTGTCGCTTGGTCCTACTTTGTGGGGAGCAAATGTAAAAGCTGCTTTAGTGTTGTCTGTTAAGGGTGAAGAAATCAGGTCTGCCACCATGGAAGAAATGTTTTTCTTCTTTATTAAATAGTTTGTTGTTCATTGATCTTGACTGTTGTCGTCACAGAACTTCAATCAACAACTGACCCGGTTTAAATGTTGGAAAGATGCAGCTTTTCAGAAGTTAGGTCAGAACAAATTCACAATTGAATTGACACATTGTTGTAGGGAACTTCTTGTCTTTAGATCTTATACACAGAGGCTACTGATGTGAACTTTTCTGTAAAGAGCCAGCCAGTGCTCTTTTTTTTTTTTTTTAATGATTCCACCATAATAAGTTTCTGGTTCACTCAAGCCAAACTTTGTCCTTGCAGAAAATGAATTGGACTTCAGGAGTGTTGAACCACTTTGCTTTTCCATTGTGCCTTGAGAACACTTGGAGGAAAATTGACTCTTTTGAATGTGAAAGACAACTTTAGCTTTAGTGAACACAATCGCTTACCCTGTAGAGGCAGATTCAAGCTGTCTGGCAGTGTGAGTGAGCTCTGTTGTAGCATTCCCATTCATATTCTTTCCATGTGGAGAGAAGAGCGACGGTATAATCACCAGACAGTATAGTCATCATCACTGTGAGGAGAGCTGGAGGGCTGCAATCTTCTCTCTGCTGTCGCTCCTCTCACCCACAGTGGTTGACACTCTGTCAGTGCCAGATAAAACAATTGGACTGACACATATGGGCACAGCTGCACATGGCGGAGTCTACTCACACAAATACAGAATGCACACATTGCTGGACAGTTGCATACACAAAGCACACAATCGCACAAGGACTGGCAGTTGCAGCCATGCCTGCACAAAACTTCTGACTTCTTTTTGTCCTTCCCGTTCTTGGTTTGGTGCGATAAGGATGTGATTGTCTGTCCTTTTGACTGAGCCACTTTCCTCAAGGATGATCGAGATGTTGCGGTATAATGGCGCATTTTATCAAACCAGAAGTTCTTACACACACAGTTGGATTTCTTTTATGGCCAATTCGTCTTCATTAGGAAAACCTTGATTATGTTGTTTTTCAAAATGAAAACACTACATTGCTCCATATTGTCTGCTTAAGCATGCATGTGAAGTTGTTTTTTTGTTTACCCCCTAGGATTAATTTGTTCTCTGATGTAGAGTGGATAATAAAGGAGACATCTCGTTGTGTCAGTAAAAGTCTGCTCTCTACTGATAGCGACACAGAGAGCAGTCATCTACATGGCATTGATTTAAAAGCAGACTGGTGTGTCTTTTTTTCCCCAGTGCTACACAATGGTGCCGTTAAGGTCATAGTAAGTAGCGGTCATACCCCATTGTATCCGCCTTATGTGATTCCTGCCTTCTATTTGAGCCATAGATTTTCTTGTACACAGATTATAGGTTGCATATCAAAGCCATTTATCTTCCAACTCCGAGAAGTGCCGTACTGTCTTTCTAAAATGTGGCTCGGTGAGAGTAACATTTGGAAAATGACCACAAGCCACAATTTGTCAAGCTGTGCTGACTGGTGTGCTCAATTCACTTTCTTCTTCTCTCCGATAGCAGAATTACAGTTGAGTGTTCGCTGACCTAATCCAATAGAGGCTCCATACGGACAAAGTAATGTGATTTCCCAGGCTTTTATTCTGTGTCTGTGGCTGGATAGAGAGAGGGGCCCAGAAGAGATGGCATCTGAATTGGGGATGGCTGTCTGAGAGAGGCAGCCATTGAGCGAGAGAGAAGGGGGGAGAGAGGGACATAATGCATGAGATATGGACAGGAGTGAGTACCAGCCTTGATGTGGATTATATGGGAGAGAGAGAGAAGGACACACCAGGGTCAAGTGATTGTAACAAGGCTCACAGTGAAGCATTATTACACCTCTGCTATTGACTATGGGAGTGTATTGACCGTTTTTCTATCTGCAGGTCAGCTCAGGTTAGAGTGCTGTAGTGACCTGCTAACCTTAACAATGTGTTAACCAGTAACCTTGAGGTTTGACTTAACCTTTGACTGATTTGTATTTTCAAGTGGCAAGCAGGGTTTCTAAATGTATGAGGTATGTCACACATATAATATTATATTTAGGTGCACAGTAGGTATTTTAAAGGCCTCACTTGGGAACACTGAAAGACACTTTGCTGCTATTTTACATATGTTTACAACTGAAAGTGCATCAGGGGCCTTCCTTCAAACTTCTGAATTGCTTTGTCTAAAGTTTTGTTTCAAAGGTCTGTTGTTTCTTGCATGGTGTCCTTCCTGTCAGTTGGAGCAGCTACTGAGCCAGTCACTGCCTTTATAGACAGGACCAAGGTTAAGACTGTTGTTTCAGTGAGCCAAAGCCAGAATCCAAACAAAAATAGCAACAATAACACAGGTGCAGCTATTGAGCTTGTAAATGAAAATAACCAGAAACATCTTTGAGGTGAGAACCCAACCTTGCATTGAAGATATTTATTTTAGAAATATTCCATTCCCCCCTTATTTTCAGAATAGAGTAAGGAAAGTTACGTTTATAGGGTCGTCTGGATCATGATGCAATGTAAGGCTTTTCAAGTACTTTTATCTCAGTGACCTAAATGAGGAGAAAATGAAAGAAGCTGAGGGCTTATCGTGGTGTGCAAAGGGACAACAACATAGTAAATATTTTAATTAACTACCTTTCATGAAGACATCAGTGAATATAATAAATTTGAAGCTCCTACTCGATGCACACACAGCTTCTGTGTCTGATGAAAATTACATCAAGAGAACAGATACATCAGTCTCGGTGATTAGTGAGAGCCAAACCCCCCCCCCCCCCCCCCCCCCCCCCAACAGAAAAAATGACTAACAAGGAGTGAATGTCAGACTGAATAATGGAGTGATAACTAAATGGCGATTAAGTCAGAACATCACGCAATGTTAGTTGTGCTTCGAAGGCCTTTTTGGCTGAGCCTGTGTGGCTGCACTAATGTCCAGTGGGTGTAAATAGTACTGGTCTTTAAGAGGCAATTTTGGAAGTCAATCAATATAAGTGATTTATTTAGGAGCAGTGATGAATTTAGAAGCAATATCTGACATTTAAGAAGAGGTCTAAATTATGTATTAATTTGGAAAATAGCTGTTTGTTATGTATCATTGTTATAGATAAAAGAGAAATAAGCCAAGGTATTTTGAAACCACATCTGTGAAGTTTGCCTCTGAAAGTCGGACTCATTTACATACGTGTGTTAAATCCCTCCTCTGGCGCTGTGTTTTATCTCCTAGGTTATTCTTCCCTCCCCTGTCGGCTAATCTGTTGCTGGCTGTGATCCCATCTCCTCGCTCAATCACAGACATGCCCTCGAGGTACTATGATATCCACACTGCCTGTTTACAGCGGGGTCATAAAGAACCTCGTCTGCATCAATATTCCCATATCAGCCCTCTCTCTTGTGCTACACACCACACATTGGCAGCCAGGGAAGCATCTGATCGAGGTTGTGTAATCGTTCTGGTAGCCAACAGCCCTGTGCTCTCAGGATCTAAAGGGCTCTTCAATTTTCCACAGTACCTGAGACAGCAAAGGCGTAATAAGCTCATTATTGAGATATACTGTTTAGTACTGTGTGTGTATCTACCTTCATGCATGCATATGAATGCACTGTATATATCCTAATCTTAGACAAAATGTAATCCTTGACCCAGGTATTGTAATGAAGTGAGCCGCCAGGCAAGCTGAGAATGGTTTTATATGCTAATGGATGTTGTAACTCTGCATCTAGATCCAGCATTAGAGTGCTGGCTGAATGTAATAAGCTGACTTTTGTTACCTCCTTTTTTCTTTGTGTAGATTCATACTACAGCAACTTGTCTGCAGCTGTAAAAAGAAATGATTCTTACTTATTTAGGGCAAACTTGTTTCATATGAAAGCCAAAAATACAAGGCAGGCTTCATGATAATCTGCCAGCAGCAGCCATTTGTGAAAGACAATTTCAGTGTCTTATTCCTTGACAAACCAAGAGGAGCATGCACTGTTGGTACATAAACACAGGCCAGGAAGAAGAACTTCATTATCTGTTATTGTGTTTGAACAGAATCTTTCATTAGACCTCCAGATTTTTGCGGTAATTCTTTATTGCATTAAGGAATTTGCGTATTTGGAGAGCCAGTTGTGAAACTATTGTTATTAGAGTACAGTTTGTTAATATAACCATTTCAACAGTTTCCTTTAGGTTGATTCAAATACTTCTATGTGAAAACATAACATTTGAGGATTTGACTCTCTGAGAATAAAAACAAAACACCTCCTTCCTTTTGTTTAATATGTGCTCCTCCTGTCACACTATGAAACCATTCTCAATTTATCAAACCAAAATAAGGCAACTGTAGATTTTCCATTTGGCTCAAAGAGGTGACTGTTAGAGTGAAACAGACTACACTTTGATTACATCTGGTTTATGTCAAACAAGGGGATGAGAACCATGCTGTTCTGTTATGTGTTGGCTTTTAAAAAAACGTATAGCAGTGATTACGAGCAGACACATCATGTCTTCTCAGCTATATCCTCATAACATGTTGCAACATGCTACTGTACCACTTTCCTTCCATTCCCTCCAGTTCTACCTGTCTGTCATTGTTGCATCCTCACACCCATGGTTTTATTTGAGTCTGGAGTCCCTCCCTCGGACAATTCCAGGGCAATAAGGTCAGCGGTCACAAGGGAGTGCAGGGTCTAGTATTGGAGCAAGTGGCATCGTGATGAATGGGACTAATCTCACAGCTGTTACAGAATCACAAATACTTAACTTGGGGGAGGGGAGAATAGGAAACCTTTTGTTGTGTTAGGTCAGTGAACACAAAATTTATTATAAATATACATATACAATGCAATTTCTACGTCTCTGTCTCTATTTATATACCTTGTTTACCCTATGTTGTACATGTTTTAAATATGTACACAATATTTTGTAGGCTATGTTGCTACTGCTACAAAAAGCCATGCAATATCTACAGTACAATATATGTTGTATCTATGAAATCTACTTTTTTGTTCTCAATAAATAGTAATAAATTATCCACTCCTTGTTTTGTACATTCTATTGCACATATTATTACATTTCTGCTTTGGATAAACAATTTCCCTTTTTCATCCTGACCTGATGTCAGTTTTTATAGACTGTATAACTTAAAGACAATGAGTTCTTTCACTCCACATCCTCAGAGGACAGACATTTCTGTTGGGCCTCTTTGTCCTCAAATGTCACCTTTTTGTTCCTCTTTGGGTCAATCCACGAGTTATGGATGATGGCGTTATTGGGAGTAGGATCTGCCTCAATGATTGACACTACTCGCTTCTTCATTTTGCTTTTCAAGACCTTCTGGAACTTCTGCCTAGTGAAGGCATAGAGGAGAGGGTGAAAGATAGTAGTCCCATATGCCATGACCAGGAAGCCCAGTCTCAACTTGACCATTAGGTCACTCGGGCCCACGCTCAGGATGACTGTGTTGAGCACTGTGATTGGTGTCCAGCACAGCAGGAAGGTGGACACAATCAGGAGGGACATCCTGAAAACCCTCTTTTGGCGCTCTCGCCTCTCTCTGTGGCGCTTAACAGCCCTGCGCAATGCAATGATGACAGAGACTGATGTACGCATACCCAGCGTTGGGTTACGGCTGCCACTGCTTTGGGATGCATCCGTGGCCTCTTGCTGGGGTGTCATGGCTGTCATGGATGGACGCTTTTTCCTTCGAGCCTTCTTCTTCTGTGAAGCGTGGAAACGTGTGCCGATGCGAATATTGAGTGCTTGCAGGATCTTTGAGTAGGTGATCAGCATGACAATAGCAGTGAAGAAGAAAATCGGAATCTGAGCAAGCAAGTGGTAATAGAGGCCAAGTTCTGTGTAGTACTGGTTAGTGTGCACCACATTCTCTACCACCGTCTGATTCAGCTCAGCGTTGCCCTGTGCAAAGAAGCCCACCTCAATAAAGGGTACAAGGAAACTAATAAAGGAAAGCACCCAAATTGCAGACAGCAGAGACAGGGCACGGCCCATGGTCAGCACTCTGTTGGCAGGTTTGACCGAGATGTCATAACGATCAAGGGTGATGGCAAGCACATTTGCAGCAGTAGCAAAGCTAGCGAAGGAGACACAGGCTTCGTGAAAGCAGCAGACAAGAGCAGTGTCTCCCTCCAGGGAGAGCAGCACCACGACAATAGTGAGAGGGATGCAGCAAACACAGACCAGCACATCCAACACATGGAGGTTCATAGTGACTATGTTGCTGACAGAACTAATGAGGTTGGACTTCATACAGTAGAGAGCAAGCACAGTGAGGTTAGAGCTTAGGCCCAGGAGGATTTCCAGCATTAGGAAGCCAGTCAGTGAGACCTGGAAACTAACAGGATAGGTATAAGGACTGGGGGTTGCCGGACTCATGGTGCGGCTGATGGGTTCAGTGTTGTCGGTGACCGTGACGTTGCTCATGGTGGCTTCTTGTTCAGGAAAGGGAAGGATATGCATTATCCTGCAAGTAAGGATGGAAGATAGAAAGACAAAAGTTATGAAAAGGAAAAAAAGGTCAATATCTGTGCATCCATTGAAAGTTGGATTTGAAACACATCCAGGAAGTCATGTCAAGAGTTTAATTGGCAGTAATCAAATGAAAAGGAAGCCTTTTCAGTCTAAATGTGAAATACTGAGAGCAGACACAGTTGTTTTACCCTGCTTCCTTTATCAGATAGTTACATCCATCACAGAGGAACATAAAGGTATCACCATGGGGCAAAGTAAATTATTATTGTGTTATGGCTTGATATGTTGTGACTTTTTTGTGGCATAATTCTCAAGCCTCTTCTGAACAGCACATTCAAGCTTACGCTGTAAGTTATTAGCTTCAGGGCTTTCATAATATACTGGCATTGATGGATACCGTCTTTTGAAAAATAATTGATATTATGCTAAAATTAAGCTTACAGTAATACCATGTACTCATTGGTTCATAGTAGGGGGTGGTAGTGGTTCTTTACATTGGTCGCCACAGGCTGCCATAAAGGGACTTAAAGACAAAGAAGAAGACTTGGTAACCAGCTGGCTAGCTAGCCTTTATGCAGGTGTGTGTCTTTTACTGCAGTGCAAATCCTGTCAGAGGAAATGACAGATTAAATCACGGTGAAATTAGTAAAGTTCATGAAGTAATGTCGCTCTACCATTGTCTTGCTCTTCCTTAATTGGACTGATAGCATTGTTTTGTTTCTAATTTTACTATGAATATTATTGGACATTTTTTGAACCCTAAAAATCTTGAGGTGAAAATCTAATATCATGACAGCTCTAATTGACCTGTACCATTTACATATTGAATATGGACCAGAAGGCTTGAAACAGAAAGAAGGTAAGGACTAAAGAGTAGATTTGAAGCTCACTTTGACTGGTTTGATGTTTGAGGGGAGTGGTGGGTGATAATACTCAGTACCCAAACAGGAATTTCTGGCACTATCTTCTCATTTAAAATTTACAAAGGGGTTCATTACTGACAGGAATATTCTGGCAGGAGATTGTGTTTACCTCATTACCCAGTGGCTTCCAACTTTCAAAGATGCACTTTAAGATACAAGATGTTTCTTCAGATAAGACTTTAATAATTAAAGGACTGACACATGCACCAAAAATGATTGGTATGTTGGACTTATTATTGGGTCAGAGGGAGGAAATGCTAAGATGCATTTACCCCAGAATGAGTTAAAGTAACTGATTAGCACATTAAATATTAAAGGGATCCAACCTCCCCAAGATAAACAAATCAAAGAAATTGGCTTCAAAATGGCATTGGAAGAAATAAACAGAAATTTGTGCTATTTACCTTTCCCTCCGACACTATCTGAATACCAGGGCTGTATAATCAGGCCATAGAGTCCATGTTACATCCACAGAGACAAGCATCACATCCAAACATAGCCTGTGGAAAAGTGTTTCCGCTTCAGCAGAGCCCCCCAGCGAGGCTTTTACTTTCACTTCTTGTCCCTCCCAGAGAAGCTGACGGCCAGAAAAGTACCTGTCCACCTCCCTAAAGAGTGTCAGTTGGGTTTCTTTGCAACCCAAATGGCAAGAATCAGCTACCTGTAGCGAGTGATTCTGGAGAATATAAGCTATTATAGTGCACCAATTTTTTTTCCCCCCAGATCTCTTGTCCGTTTGCTTTGGTAACAGTGGGAGCACTGATGTATGAGAGGAAAAGGGATAAGATGTCAGTGCAACCTCCTGTTTATAATATCATGATATTCCCAGGCAGGAAAGACAAAGCCAACCAAGAAAACAAAGAAACACAGACTCCTTCCCCTGTGCAGGACTGGAATGCACCGCTCAAAGTAGGATCCAAATTCTTGCTTCTTGTTTTGTGTCCTCAGTTAAAAGATAGCAGTCAGATCTGTAAATATAAAAAACAGTTACATCCCTTAGCTTGTACTCCAGAGGCAGCCAGTCATGTAGATTCCCCAGTTTCCGCCATAGTAATGTGCAGAATCTGTCCAGGAGAGGTCAGCGCGTCCGAACAGCGTCCAGGCCCATGTCCCTCCCCTGGGAGCTCTAATGGAACAGGCCTTCACTCTCCACCTTTCTCGTCACCCACTCTACCCCTGGCTCCAGCTGCCATTGACTTGTAAATTGAGCACAGGTCTCCGGTTCGCCGCTCTACATGCCAAACTCTCAATCAACGAATATGGCTTGAGCAAGAGCAGATTATTAGATTGCATGTGTGTCCAATCACCATGACATGTGTGATCACTGTGACATTTGTGATCACCAGTATTTATATGTGCACAGGACGGGGGGTTGATTGAGCAATTCAGGAGAAGGTCATCCTCATGAGGTAGTGGAAGTGAGTTGATCAGACTGCAGAGATCCCAGACAACATTTGGACTTTATGAAGGAAGAGCTGCATACTACATCATCTGTCCGTCCCTCAGTCCTCCATCTTTCTTTCACAGCAACCTGAAGAGAGAGAAAGGACAGAATAATGGATGTTAGAAAAGATAGGTAGGAGGAGTAGGAGAGAGAAGTGTGGGGGATGCGTTAGTGAAAATAAACATATCCTCAGTTGAGAGTCGACAAGGAAACTCTTATTAGCATAGCAACAAGCCTCTGATGTCCTATCATGTTCCTGTTCACCGCCTGATGCACTTTACATCCTTGCTATTGCATTAATTAACATAACATAAACACTAATAAAGGGCTCACACAGCACAACTACTACTTCACGTCTCAGCCTCCTGCTCTCAGATCCAAGATTAACAGCGGTAACATTTTGCAGTTCTTTTTTTTCTTTGAATGTAAATCATTTCAGGAAAACAAATCTGACTTTTGCAAGCACGGCGGTGATGAAATGGTCATACATTTTTCATGGTGGGACATGCCGCCCTCAGAGCTTGAGTGCTGTGTGATTCCTAGGGTAACTTGTCATAAAGACATGGATGCCCCCTTGCGTGTCACTATATGTGATCCATGTAATCACTTCGGGGGAACATGTCGGTCATCCTTCAAGGTTGTTTCGATTAGGAATGCTGTTTTTCACTGTGCCACAATGTCAGAAATGAGCAATGAGTGTAATGCCTCTGCACTGGGCAAGAGAGAGGATTAGGAAGCATGTTGTAGAGAGGCATAGTTTCAAAGTGCGCTTTTGCATGTCAAGTCTCCCATATCATGGGATGTGACAGCTGAGAGTATGATGTACGTGTGTCGATGCAAACATATGCCTGCTGTATGAGAATATAAAGACATGTTAATGTATAAATAAATCATCAAAAGCCTTTTAGGGTGTTAAGTCTACAATAGCAGCTACTTTTGCTTTAGACTGAATGCATTTAAATATGCGTCTCATAAAGATAATAAATTTTACATGTAAGTCTTCCAGCTACGCATTATAACTGAAGTTATTCAGACATTTCTGATGGTTTTCAATCAGGTGCCTATTATGTTGTGACAGAGATGTTTGGCATTGAGTTTTATTGGCTGTCACCTACGCTGTACTCTACTTAGTGCTGTAAATCAAACCAGTAAGTAGAGTGCCCCATCAAAACACAGCTAAGCTCACCATGCATGGTAAACACAGATGCTCCGGAGCTGGTCCACACACAACGCTGTCTCCTCTCCTTACAGCTCTGCAACAATCTGGGTCAACCGATAAAACCTCCTGGTTTATCTTCTGCTCCTTCCTGCAGTAATCCAAGAAGTTGGACTGAATATTGATGAACATACAAGGGTCATACTACTGACAGATGTTATATCCTTCCTGAGTCCCAGACAGAGAAAACAAGTCCACAGAGATTATTCCTTGCAGGGATGCTGATGGGATTCTTCTTTTTCTCCCTTTTCCCCTCTTTTTCTCCTATCCATTCACATGAACAGGTTTGTGAATACTCCTCATCTGAACTACTCTCTGTTGCTCCCCCTCCCTGCCCAACTGTGTGGATTGTGAGCGCAAACCATCACACTCCTTGTATCTCTCTATCTCCCGCTCTGCTCTCTCCACTCTCTCTCTCCTCACTCCCTCGTTCCCTCTCTCTCTCTCTTACTGCGGAGGTTTGCAGTGCTCCCCCAGTCCTGATTGGTCTTCTGTAATAGGCTTAACCCTTTCCTCTCCAGCGGAGGGAGGTATTTCCTTTTGTTCTTTACTCTATCCTCTCTTCCCAGACAGTGACTGTGACATCCCGTGTGGGGCTGTGGTAATTTGAGGAGAGGAAAAAAAAAGCCTTGACTATGCTTATGCACGTAGACTTTGGATGGCACTGCGCTTAACACACAACCTGCTGCAGAGTCAGGGAAACAGGCTGTTGGGAAAAGCTGCAGAAAATGCTGTAATGATGTATTAATTAGCTCTGTCACAATGTAATGAAGAAGTAATGTGTTTGTGCACCGTAGGGGGACCGATGAGGATGGAGAGCCGGAGGAGAGAAGCAATATTTTCGTATTGATTTTGTGCACAAACATAGGTCTTAATATGTGTGTGCAAGTGAGCATGAGAGGCAGGGAGACTAACAGAAAGGAGATAAATTCATGCAGCTGTGAGTGGGAGAAATGGATTATGCGGGAATAGAATGAAAGTCAGAAGAGAGAGATAGTGGATAGTGATTCTGGTGATAGTTTCAATTAAGTTGCTCTGTCAGATCAGCATGAGGTTGACCACCCTCCATTTTTTCTTTTATCAAGGCTCATTTGCCAGAAGCAGTCAGTGCCTTAGGGCATTCTGGTACTAGACAACCTCTAGTAAAGCAGAAAAGGCATCTGTTGCTTACCTTATTAAACTAATTATTAAACAATACTCAGGGTTTTGTGACATATCTATAATTGCACTTTAGTTGGCTGCTCAATTACTTTAATTGAAAGCCTTTAATGTTAATAAGCTGCACTTTTTTATTTGTCAATCCAGAGAGTAAAAATTCCAAACATTAAAGGTCCCATATATTAAAAAACAAGCCTCCCCTTGCTTATCTATGCATTTCTTTACCTATCCTCCAGCCTAGCTTCCCTTAGAATGGGAGAGACAAATCCCCTGAATTGTTTCTGTAGCCCACCTACTGGGAAAAACAGTCTCTACAAGGCGATTTGAATTGGCTTCTCTCGTGACATGTCAGGAATGATTTGCACTAGCATGCATGCATGCAAAACCACTCTGACTCCCACTCCTCCAGTGATTCCATTTCTCCCCAAGCAATTGTGGTTTTGCTTTGGCATTGCAGAGTCAAGATGTCGAAGGTCAGAGCCAGACACACCAACTGCTCTGTTATTCATTTCAAAAATCAACACAAATGTCCTTACTCTGTCCAAGCAACAGAGAGCCAAAGAAAACAGTGGTTGCTTTTTTAAAATTTTTGACAACAACATGCTGGCTGCAGTTGTTGCTAATTTGTTTTTGCCAACCACTTCCCTCTGACTGCTTCAACGACAAGAGTAGACCACATAAAGTTACTCCTTTCTTGCTTTCTGTGTAATAGTTTAAGTTTTAAAGTACAACTCAGAGATTTGCTGTTGTAACCTCGGCTGCAATGCTGCAACAGTTGCCTCCTCCTTTTCGGGTCAGATTCTGCATCATATGTTTAGTTTGCTGATGCAGGTTCTTCTGGAGCGCTCACCATTTTTTAATGTTTTTTGGCTGTTTTTTTGGCTCTACATCAAACTGCACTGATCTGCATCCTCCCCTGACAACATTCAAGTTGCCAATCAGCACAGCCCTCATTAACATAGCCTCCCCACTTACTCAGATCACTACAGGGTTAATGAGGTAAGAGACTGAGAGGTTGCAGAACAGTCACAGAGACTGAAAACTTTGCACAAAAGACAACTAGTACAAAAATGCCATTTTAAGTAGTTCTTCTTAAATGTAAGGATTTGCTGCCTGTTTGAGTTTTGAGGTTTTTAACAGCTCTGGGTTTTGGCATGTTGGTAAAAACAAGCCAAGAGAGGATGCCATTAAAAGCTCTGATGATGAATTGTGTTGAACATTATCCACATGTTCCTGACATTTTGTTAAGTACTTGTGATATTGATTGATAATAGTCCACCAAAGAAACAAGTCTAACACTGTAAGGAACCAACACTCTCTCGCCTCCTACCTCCCATTTGATCTACATACCTTTTACACATCACAGCATGGTGGCAAAACAGTCCCACCTCAAGTAGGTTTTGTAAAGGACTAAAGACAGTAATAATTGCATCCTAACATCCTAACATCTTACATGTCTGGCTTTCAGTCGAGTTTCTTGATGGAATCTTGTCCTTATTTCTGTACCGATGGCAACCCTTTAATCTCCAACACACAGGAGGTCAGGGGAAAACCTTAATTACCATCTGGCATTATGGAAAGCATTAGACACTTAGATCATATGTTCTTCCTTTCCACTTGACACACAAAGACCACCAGTTACTGAAGGATTAAGAAGAGAAAATGCAAGTTTTAAGCCATCAACATCTCACTTGATCTTCACATTGCATGACATGGTGCTTGGCACGTGGGTCAAAAGGAAATGCATGTGTGGATGAATAAACAATGTGGAGAGTGACGGATGCAGGGGAAAGAAAGTTTACCCCTGGTAGTTGATATGTGCTTGGTATGTGCTTGTTTTTGTGGTGTTTGTAGATCTTTTGTGCAAAACTACTAATCTCATGTATCTGCTTCCTACGAAGGACCAATCTTCCCCTCTGCAACAACACTTAGATGTTTGTTACACAGCACATCAGTTCAAAAGATCGCCCTCGTTACTCTTTGAAGCTGAAAGCTCTGCACATTTCAGAAGAAGACTCTTGCAGGGAGTGGAAATGGACGTGCATAGGAAAAAAAGGCTTGTCTGACCTTAACCTTTTCATGGCTTTCCTTAAATCCTCTAAGTTTTCAAGAAGGGTAAATGTACTGCTACAAAAAAAGTGTTCCCAAACTTAACAGTTCAATAGAAGAATGAGGTTAATATTTTATGTCCATAATATTTCACCCAGCTTTTTCTCTGTTTCTCAGACTCCATTATCTGATATTCACTATTGCACGCTCATACCCTCCATGTAACAATGTGTGGCGGTCTGTCTGTGAAGAGGAACCTCTGTGGATGCAGATTGGCTGTCAGTGGTCGTCTGGTTTCGAATCTCTACTTTGCATGCCTAACATCAACAGGCAGTGGTGCAATAGTGGGATGGAAGAAAGAAGGCCCAGAGGACCAAGCAAGGACTTTTATCTTCGCCCTGCGTCAGGCATCCTGCACTTCCGTTTAGTGCCACTATGATTTGCTCCAGGTTGTTCCAGGACAGAGCTAGCCCAGTGCCAGTGTTATCAGTCTGCTCTCATCTGATCGGTTTTGTTGTTCTTCGCACAAACTGTGAGAAACTCCTGGTGAAACCTCACTTGAACCTGAGCACTTAAAGGAAGAAGAGAAAGACAAATGATGTCTCTTGAGCTGCTCCTGTTTTTGTTCAATAGTTTTTGCAGGAAGAATATTTTTCTTCTAATATTTAACAATTTCATCCACTTCCTAAATAATCCACAAAGCCCCCCAGAGGATTTTCCTGAAAGGATGTTGAACAAGAAGGAACCTGAGTAGAAGATGAACAGAGAAAGGAGGAACACATTCCATGGTCCTCTAGATTTTGCCTGGTTCTGACCACAGGGCAGTGTGCTTTGGCCTCAGTCCCAAGGTCTCTTTGGATACCTGCTCATTTAGTAAAAGATGAAAGTACCCGGATCAAGAAAGAAGAGATTAAAAGAAGCCCATCCTCTCCTGCTCCTATGTTAAACACTCCAGATTGATGAACAGTTGCTGAAGATGAAATGCAACCTCAGTCCTTGAGGAAATGTTAATGTACCCACTTCCATCCTCGCACTGGTCCATTAGTGCTGAAGTGGTGTCGTTTCTATGTGACATCAAGTGCAATGTGTAAGGCTGTTTGGTAACATTGCTTAAATGCTCTTGATACCAAGATCATTTAATTACACATTAAATAGCAGCCCTCAATGTTCCACATTCTTTTGTCATTACTCTATATATTTTCTTATCTATTATTTTGCTATGGTGAAATAGTACGGTGGTGAAATGTGATCCCCCAGAGAGACAGATGCACAAATCTCTGTCATGGCACTCATCCATTACTAGAATTCTTCATTTCCTTCTTTAAAACTATTCACCTCAAATTTTCCATTCCAACTCATTAGGACAAAAGGTTGTCTAAATACCAAAATTTCAAAATGTGGTATGATACAAGTGATATTCATACCTTTGTTGATACAGCAACAAAAATTCAAGTCCTGAGCACCAACACATCTGCAACAACACACCTGGGATGCAGGCAGTGAGCAAAACTAAGACCAAAACTTCTTATGATCGACATCTTGTATTTCTATTTATTTATTTATTTACCACCTATCATTTGATTGTATTGTATTGTATGTATTGTATTTTAATTATTTTATTTTCCTAACTTGGGCTGTGGCTTGAGGGAGTGGGGTGTTGGGAGGGCAGATGTGTGTTCGTTTAAAAACAGAAAAAGACTTAACTATTGTACTGTATTGGCTGTACTGGAATGTTTTTGCAAAAACAAAACAAAAAAACAACAAAAAAAACAAGATTAAGCTCCTTCCTGCACATTGTGTGAAACTGGCCATTTAAATCTGTTTTTTTAAAGCATAACCACTGTGAAACTTTCAGAAGTATCAGAAGATAGCATCTTGTTTCTCAGTTTCAGCAGCTTTGACTTCCTCTTCCTGAACCACCACTGCTCATCTACAGGAGAGGTCATTGTGATTTCAGGAGTTCGAGTGAACTAGAAGGAGTTTTTAGTCAGTTTATTGTATCGATATGAAGGGCAGAAAGATCAATATACCATGTTGAAAACAAATATCGCTTAACTTTGCCCTATCAATATTTTTTGCATAGCCCTACTATTCTTATGGGGACAGTATTCTGTGCATGCAGCTATCAGCAATTACTATTAGTAGCTTATGGTGGAAATGTTTGTATAGAGTTTTGGCACAGAGTGCAGTTTCACTTACCATTTCAAAAGATGGAGACAGACCCAACAAACATGTAAAGAAGGATGTTTGGCAACAGTTTGGTGAAAGCTCTATGGCTAAAGATCAAAGTGTCATCTGCGTATACTCGTACCTGTTCAGTGTCTGTTGTCTTCCGAATCACCATGGTTCTGACAAGTGCTTGAAAATGATCCTCATTAATCTCTATAGTAGAAGCTTCAAACATTTGGGTGTGGTGATTTGTTGGACAAGGCACCTATCTGTGATGTTGTCTTTTTCCATCTGAGTGTCTCTCTTTCTCTCTTGTACTCAATCATTTTTTCTCCCCCATGTCCTGTCATTGATTTTCCATTCCTTAGTTATTGCGGGTCACTAAGGTTAGAACCATAAAGCTGAAGTAGGTGAAACCAGCTGTTTAACCCTGTCCGCACGGTTACAGTTGTCCCTGCAGCCTCTTCAATCCAAATACCCCCTTGCAAATGCACTGTTTCCTGCTGTACTATGACCTCCTTACTGTACTCTGTCACGGAGCCCAACAGTTTCTTTCTCCATCAGCCCCTCAGAAGTCGGCCACTTCCTGTCACAGCAAAAACATCTGTTTACGTTAGCCATGTCAAAGAGCGGCGGCCAAGGCGTGGGAACGCAAGGGAGTGCATGGGGGGACCCCACGCTCACCCGTTGGGAGGTGTGAGTGCAGAGGATGGATGGATCTTGAGGGAAGCACGTTAGAGGACAACCACACACGCTCTGCAGATAAACACACATTAATGCGTCTCCCTTCAGGCACTCAGCCATCAGAGCACTCTGTGTTTGTCATCTCATTAGGTTCGGTCATGCTGCTACCTCTGGGGACATGTATCTGAAAAAGATCGAGTTCTCTTTAAGCAGCGTCTCTCCTTCAACCAGTTTAAGGTCTACAGTAACTAGTTTGTTGTCTTACTTAAGGGTCACCTGGTGTGCGGGTTTTGACTTTCCGGTGTCATGGATGCATATTAAGAAAATTGATTTATGCATGCTCTGTGTAAAGGACATTTCAGCCCCTGAGGCTGTATATCAGGGTGTGTGCATGTGTTTTTGTTACTTTCTCGGTGTGTCTGTTGTTAAGAGCTAAGGCTGCCATGCTGTCTGTGGTCTAATCCTGTCAGCCCCACTGGCTTTCCTGGCAGACTGTCTGCTAAAACAATGCCTTATTCCGGTATTCAGTAGCCACGTGGGACCAAACAGACAGGACGCTCCCCTCTTGAAAGAAGTGACATGTTCAAGACTACAAAGACCATTAGGCTCTGTGGCCACAGCATCTCAGACAAAAGACTTCTTAATGGAGCACAATGACATTTTACTGCCGTTTTAGCAATCCTCACAGAGTAGTGGTCTATTATGGAGTCCTGGTTGGCATTTTAGCTAGAGTAATTTGTCCATGTTGGGCGATACAGTTACAGAAAGGTGGAAAACAGGCTTACTTAGATGTTATAAAGCGATAACTTTAACAGAATTATGATTATGTTCACAGCTAGTTTTATCTAAAAGCTGTTTTTGTAGTGCACTTTGTTTTAATCTGCCACTCCTCTTCACCTCTCTGACCATTACTTTATTCAGTTTCGCGTGGATTACCAGAATTTTAACAGTCCACTACTCAGTTCATATCATACCGCAGAAACATTCGGTCACTTGACCCAACTAAGCTGTCTGATGAGGTCTCAGCCGGCTATGGCTTCATGTAACGAGTCCTTCACACTCTCTACTCATGAAGCTACAGACACATTCTGCTCCTTACTGACCTCCTCTCTGGACAAACTCTGCCCACTGGTATCCAAGCCTGCCCGAAAACACTCCACCCTGTCCCTGGCTCACTGAGGTGATCAGAGAGCAAAGGGCAGGGCTAAGAGCGGCTGAGAGAAAAGTAGCGTAAATCCAAACAACCCACTGACTTGACAGACTATCAGCAAAACTCTCCTCATTCACCTCTGCTTTAAAATCTGCTAAGAAGGCGTTTTATCATGGAAAAAATCTGTGCTGCCACCGATGCACACAAACTCTTCTCTGCTTTACTTCTTTGCTTTCTCCCTCAAACCCACAACCCTCCACTATGTTGACCCCGGACATGTTTGCCTCGTACTTTACTGACAAGGTGCTAGTGATTCCAGCACACAAGGCCTCTAGCTCGACTCTTCTCTTCTGTTGCCCCTAAATAGTGGAATGAATTGGCCAACTCCATTCGATCGGCAGAGTTCCCTCTCTACTTTCAAAGACAGCTAAAGACCCAGCTCTTTAGGAAGCACTATGCACTTAGCTAGACTGTTCTCCACTGTTGTCCCCAGTTGCAGATCATGTCTTCCAGCTACAATTGACTCGCACTGTCCTGCTCTACTCTGGGAATCTGTGTTCAGCTCTTGAGTGACCCAGCACTTGGTACTTTGATCATTATTGTGGTGATTTTAATTGTTGATGATGATGATAATGGAAGGTCTTAAATTGTTTGGTTGCTTCATTGTAGATGTTCATTATTTTGAAAAAAAAAAATACTTTTGTGCATTGCCTTTACACTGCTTGGCAGTACCTGCACCCAAATTGACTGAAGCACTTTGTTACTCTTACTGATCTTGTTTCCTCTTGTCTAGATCTTTGCTTGTGTTGTTCTTGTTCTCGTATGTACGTCGCTTTGGATAAAAGCGTCTGCTAAATGCCATTGTAACATTGTAACTTTGTAACATTTAGTTGAGATTTAAAGTCAGTCAGGTTTTCCATGGTGGAGACTGCATGCCTAGAGTACCATAACTCAGTGTTGTGAAGATGTAGCACTTGACAAAGTGTGCTTTTGTTGTGGATCAAAATGAATTATATTTTCTTGCAGGATGCAAAGTAATGGAGGTAATGTACTGATTTGTAGCTACCTAGAATTATTAACTGTAACATAACAATGACAAAACTTGAAACTTTATTATCATTGGTTAGCTTACTAAAGGTGACCAGACATACTGGTTTAATGAAACCCATCACTGACCCGGTCATAAGTGCATCATTGTGACTGAATACGTAATGCAGGGGTTCCCAAAGTGTGGGTCGGGACCCCCTGGGGGTCGCCAGACACAAACGGGGGGTCGTGAAATGTCCTCAAGAATGTTTTTTTTTTTTTGTTATCTAAAAGTAGTACATTTTACCCATTATAGTAGAAAATATCGACAAAAATAGTAGCTAACCTTGAAATAAAACCTTAAAAAAAGAAAACTCATGAGTTTTCTGCTTTTCATTTTGCCAGGCACAGTAAACGCAGCCACATTCTCATACAGGTAGGCTAATTTTCTGCAGACCAGCTAAATGAAGCCACATTAAATCTTTGAGGGACAGTGGGAGTCGCAAGTCTTTGGCACCTATATTTTGGGGGTCACGGGTTGAAAAGTTTGGGAACCCCTGATGTAATGCACCCAGTTTAACTCTTTTGCCCTTAGAGAGCAGTGAAGCACAAAAAAACACAGTCAAACACGTTACATTCTATTCATAGCCACTTTGATATTTTACCTAGCAAAGCCCTGGTTGTAACACTCCTCCTGCTGTCCTTTTCTCTGCCAAATGTTACCAGTGGAGTTTTAAGCATGAACACTTTGAGGTGAGTGATGAATATTCGCTTAGCCTTTTTTTATTTTTCTTCTGAAGAATATCCAACCAGAATACAGGCACTAAAATCCAGAAGACAGAAATGTTGCTGGTAATTTGTCATTCTATGTAGGTCATGAAGCGGCATCAGTAAAAGAGTGACACCACTTTAAAATCAGTTTAAAACTCCTCACAGTGACTTTAAGGGCCCTTCACTGTTATTTTATCTCTTATAGACTTATGTAAACAGGTGAAGAGAAAGAGATTAAGATTATATTGAGCTTGCTCTTAGATTAAGTTTTCCACAACAGGCATCACTGTTGTCGGTAATGTTGGGCAATATGACCATAAGGATGTGTAACAACAGGAAACCCAAATAGTATTATTTACATGCTACTTAAATAATAAGTGCCAGTTAAACTATCAAGTTTACAGTTCTAGTTAGGATTTCTTTCATGGAGATAATATACAAGATCTGAGGTAAGAGATTTCTCCAAGATGGGATACTTCTTTGAAACTTCATAAACAGTGATATAGATTTTTAAAAAGTCCAAAGGTCTTTTCAAGAGAGACCCTCGGACTTATTCTACTTAAGTAAAGATGGAAGCACAGTGCATATATGGTACAAAAAGAAGTGTAGCCTTTCAAACTATTCTAGTCAAACATGATATAGTGTACATGTCTAAAGTATGCAGTGGAGAGAGACAAAGCTAAAGGTCTGTATATTTTGTACAGCACATGTACTTATTGGTCCTCACACTAATGCAAAGAAGACTCTGTGGTTGAAACCTTGTGGCCTTGTAGTCACAGGCATCAAACAATGCTTGTTTTTCTCCTCCGTTTCTCTTTGATTTTCACTCTTTGGGGGGATTTGGGATTACCCTCAATAGATCAGCCTGTGAACACCAACAGGAGGCCCATCAATAAGCAGAGTAACTCGTGATTGTACACGTACACATGTATTCATGCACAATCCCTCACAAAAACAAATCAGTATAGGAGTGTATGAGAACATTAGGTTATTTTGGATGGTGTTTGCAGGAATAAGAGTGACAAAGAAATGGGAGGAAGACAATGTGATATGCAGCAGCAAAGGGCTAGACAAAGGCTGGAATCTATACTGGAAATTAACCTTGATCGTTGGGGTAAGGACTTTAGTTCCTGGTTAGAGGCTCTTTAAAGGAAGTTTCACTAATCCTCAAAAATGAAAAAAACTAAAAAGGGGATTCTGGCTTGCCTATTTTCACCTAAGAGTAGCCCTTATGTAACAGTGATTTATTTAGCTCTCAACAACTGTCCTACTTTAAATGATACGTAATGCCTGCAGGGAAGGGTTCCAATATTACACCTTGTAGACATAGACATCAGGACTCAAGTCTTCTGCTTTTGTTCTCTCCATCAAACAGCCAATTTTTCCCCCAACCGCTGTCCTGTGCTTTAGCCTGGTTCTCTTCAATATCACTCTTCTTGCTAGCACCTTACAATAATTAGCCGGTGCTAGCTGACATCCTAAGCCTGTCCCCAGTCACACCTTGTCAGCCAGACCTCTCTCATCTGCGGTCCACCACTAATGGGCCACCACCTTGGCTGTGTGAGCCAGTATAACCCTTTCCTCCTCAGCTGCTACCTCTTCATTAAGGGCCGCTTCAAGCAGCTGTGGCACAAAGATCAGCACCTTTGTCTCTGTGTCTGTCACGCCAGCTGAGGGTCTGAAGCATCCCTCTACCATGCAGGCCAATATCAACATCCTGGTCTGCACAACACGTCAACGCTCATGTACCTGGCAGGAGGACCGGGTAATAGTGCTAAAAATAAAATAAAAAAACAATAATTTAGGTTTTATAAAGTTGCATATAATGCTGGCAGATTTGCAGATAATGCTAACAGCTATTGTTCTAATTTGAATCACAATTGTCTTTAACACATTTCAAGGACTTTGGTTATTTTTTTAAGTTAAGGAAAGAAAACTTAAATGAGTGAAAACACTGAGCAAAGCAATTTAATGTTATAGACCAGTGTCTTTCTGATGCAGACACAGGATGTCAGCAGGATTACTTCAGTTTTCACCAGAGATGTGCGCGTTTAGTCAACCAAATGATTAAATGTTCTCACCCTCTGTAGTCTGCACCAACATTTTTAGTATGTTAAGGTAGTTATCAATATTTTAATTATTTTAGATAGACCAGAAATGTCACTCATAATTTGTGTCTAAGCTGTAGCACATCCACCATTCACTAGCAGGGCTTTACAAGAGCTCAGGGCCCATATGCACGTCCAGCCATTAGCAATGAAAACAGGCCGTTTGTACTAATGGTGAAAAATAAATTGATTAGTGGTATGCATGAGTCAGATAACACCCTGACAAAGCATTACATTTAATGGCAGTAGACCCCGCCATTACAGGTGCTAACGGCAGGATTACTGCACCTGTTAGGCTGTTTAAAGGATGGAGGACATTGTGCTTGTGCGTTACCATTTAAGACAATATGGGAAGACAACGGATATTAGGGATCAAACGAATCCTTTGGAAAAGTATGACGATGTCAAATATACAGAAAATTTTGATTTAGGAGACGAGACATAATTCTTATGTAACCTACCAGCAATACCGTGAAGTGAATCCTTTCCAAACAACTCCGTTAACAAGTCCTCATCCTTCAATGGGGGGACAGGTGGTCCTCCACCTGGACCACGTTGGTGGCGGTGCTTGTTGCGCAAAGCCGCCTTCATGTTGCCTATTTTATTTTGCAGGTCTTCTACTGTACGCTCAGAAACACCACACACATTTACCCGGTTCAAGGTCTTAAGACAAACTTTCCCTTTCTCCTTGTTTGTTATCTTTGACGATTGACTTGCTGATAATAGCTGTCAGTTCATTCTATATTCTTGTAATATAATGTCCATTTCTTCTTCCACTGAAAAATAGTTTTTTGTTGATCTTCTCTCAGTCACACCGGTACCGCTCCCCATGTTTATTGTTGTTTATGTGTTGTAGGCATGCTTGTTGGATAGGGGTTTTCCGGGAGGTTCCCTGGACATATGACATTTTGCACCAGCCTCGCTTTCATGGCGCAATTAGTTGATTGGCCGATTATTTGCAGTCGTGCATGCGGCTAACGCTATAGCCAAATGAGCCGTTCCATAACGGTACGTTAAGACAAATGGTCCCGTTTGTGTAATGGCTGGACATGCATACAGGCCCAGGTTAATAGTTACTGCCATGAATATAACTCTACTGCCCAGATGTAAGTATACAGAATAAATTAAGTATACAGATGACAGTTGGAATCTCATAGTGTTGTGATGATTGGAAGTATTTTGATGTAGAAAGTAGAGATGAAGTTGTATGTAGGTTGTGTCTGGTTAAACTGGCAGTTATATGCTTACCCGGTACCTCGACTGATCGATATGTAACTAGCACAGGTATAGGGATAAAAGCTGGTGGGTGCTGGCTCTTTTTTTATGATTTTAAATGTATTCATTTTTACAAACATTCAAATAAAGACACACAAATAATGACAATACACTAAAATTTTAAAAAGTGCTGGCTCTAATGATGTTAGCCACCTTTGGGAAAAAACTAGCTGGTCACTATTACCCAAGGACTCTATCCTCCTGTATCATCCGCTTCAAATAAATTCTACTGAACTTTGAGTGTTTTCTGAGTGTTTTCTTACCTCAGACTAGTCAATTAGTCAGAATAAAAATTTCTGTTTAAACGTCTAAAAATTGCTCACTTCAGAACTTCCCTAATTTTCACCATTCACAAGGTATTTTCCGCAGTAGTTCTTCCTCTTCCTCTCCAAAACCATTGATACAATGACATTTTAGAGGGGAGCTGATTCAGGTGAAAATTCTGTTTCTCCACCCTATTTGTGGGACACAGTAAAGGATCCTCTGATGGAGCTGCCCCTAATTTAAACATAGCTGACTTGACAATGGCTTGTCACCATTTTTTATCAACATTTCTTCATTCTTATTTGAACATATTAGAGGATATTTGGAGTTCATCTTCAGTGTTGCTTTTATGCCCCTTTAGATCACTCCAAAGGCATCCAGCCTGTTTTTGCTCCTCAGGGTGTAATCATAATACCTAGGCTGGCTGTTGTTTACTTTTCTGCTGTATTATATAGGCTGTTAGATTTATTCATATCTATTAAAAAAGTTAAGGCTAATCTTAGTTCATTTCTTCATGACCAGTTATAAGGAGGGTTTTTATTGCCAAGCCTTCCCTGGCAGGATGCTGGGAGTTTAGATACATGATTCATTACTTGTTCAAGGTGTGATCTGAATCGACCAGATGCTGATTGTTGTCGATCATATAGAAGCAAACCTTTGACATCATTTTAACTTCCACATAGATATCATTAGTCTGGGTATATGCCCTAAAATTTGACGCTAGTATCTTTTCCTGTCATTTATCTGCGGTATGAATGGTAGGAAATAGATGTCAATTACATGCAATTAAGAGTTAAATGCAGCACTTAGCTCCTCATACTTGGTCTGTGTGCTGTGGTGTTGATGCACAGTGATTTCAGCTCTTTCTTACACCTAGGCGTACAAAACTCAGCCTATGACAGATGGGGAATGAAAGCCAATTTATCTCTGCACTTCAGGATTAGTCTGATGTCCTTAAATCACTGCAGGTTATCATGCCTTTCAGAACACCAGACACACCAGGTGCAGTTTAGTCCGGTCTCCCATGCTTCTCTAAGATGACTCCACACATCCTGACAGTCTGTGTGGGAGGTAACAGTGGGCATTTGCCCTGCCTATGGGTGGAGCAGTCTGTTGCCCTTGATTGTCTGGCATAGGGTCAAGGTAGCACAGGGCTGGTCACCACCATCAGCACTTTTCACTCTCAAGGCACCAACAGGCATCTGTGTGACTGGAAGTATGTGTTTGTATAAGCATGTGCAGGAAGGTGCTATTAGAATATTAATGCTGTGAGTCATAGTAAAGAAGAGACTTCTATGCAATCAATGCATCCTGCTGACGTCACCTTGGCTGACTCATACTCTGCTCTGTATCAAACCTGCCATCAAATACCTTTATCTGGCTGTACTTAAGAAGTAGGAAGAACCAATGAGACGTTGAGTATTCAGATCTCTCTGTGGAGTTGAGTTATTTACTGATCATTTTCAATTAATAGATGTTTGCCTCCACTGTGAATTAGTCTATCAGCACTGAGGATGCTGATGCTCTCAGGCTCTTACTCATCTCTGCAGAATATAAATTGATCTACTTTATTCAGACAGAAAGCTGGGCAGGCTGACTTGGAAAGTAAGTTAAGAGGGAGGCGGTACAAAACAGTGGTGGATGGTACAGCTGTAACTTAACAGTTAAAATAAAACTCATGACTTACTTATATCTATCAGTTTTTGTCTTTAAAATATGAAAAAATGGCAGAAACATGTCAGTGCTAAAAATAAACATTCCTAAGTCACAAGCCTTTGTTTAACTGGCCCTTTTTATATAAAAAGGTATGAAAATGGAATGGTAAATGGACTGTACTTATATGGCGCGTTTATGAGTTTCCAACCACTTAAAGCACTTTTACACTACACATCACATTCAGTCATTTAATCACACTGATGGTAGAGGATTCTATATTAAGTCAAAGCTCTTGTCATCAGAAAAAAACCTTCCATGGCGGTATCACTATAGACTGTATAAAATATGGACGTAGTATCCGTGACATCACCCATCTGTTCCTGAGCGCTGTTTTCAAGCCAATCGGCAGCAGTAGCCATATTGGAAATACGGAACTCAACCAGGCAGAGTGTGACGTAAAGAGGTGGAGTTTGAGCCTCCTGGCCAACAGCTATGTGTTCCCGACCGGGAGTCATGTCAGTTATGTCCTTATTTGGGCAAAAACTCGTAATCTAAATATATTCTGAACCGTCAAGTTAGAAAAAAATTCACCCCTGTATAGTGTGTGCTGATAGAGAGACTAGCTTCGTAGGGCCAAGCTGTTTTTGAACCAGGCTGTAAACATGTTATTAATGCTGCAAAGATCGTATTTTTCCTATTCATGTGTATGTGGATTCCAGTGTTTCTGCAGCCATCCTCAAGCGGATTCTCGAAGACTTGCAATTTATAACTCTTCCACATGAGCTTCATAGTTTGAGACCGGGGGTTGCCGCTTGGGTATCACAGACGTTTATATTTTGGCATCAGCATGATGTGGTACGGCAGATTTTGGCATTGGTTAGAGAAAAAAAAGGCCCATGTTACCAGATAAAATGGTAATTGCCAATAACAATTTAATGGGATTCCACATTGTATTGACATAAGAAATCATGCTAGAAGGTACTGTTCATTGATTTATTGGCCACAAAGGCAAAATATAAGCAAGAAATTCAAGGTTTAGTTTGCAGGATATATAAGCAATGTAGAGAAATCATTGATGGAAGAGAAATGCACGTATGAAGTCATACAGCTTTCTAGACGGGATACCATTAATATGTTAACTACATTGTTTACAGTTTGAGTAAATGAGTGAAATGCACTGGAGCTAAAACTGAGACTTACTAAGACGTTTGTAATCACACCCCTGAAAGTGGTAGGTTTGTTCTTGAGGGTATTAAATGTCGGTTGTGATAAGCTATGAAGGCAGGGAGACTTATACACAGGCTGTTTATTGAGCCTTGTAGAAAGGAGCCTCATATCATTAAACAAACATATTAGATTTGGTTCCACTTGACAAATTGACAGTAATTTCTTCTTGCAGGCTGGATGATCAGTAGAGATTGGATTTCTTCTGAGCTCTGTAAGAAATTCACAGGCAGACATTAGCAAGACAAACACCCAACAACTGCTTAGTCTTGATTCAAACACTCTTTTTGCATCACCCCGAGACTGAACATTTAACAATTTTCCGGGGAAAGTCCAAAATGAAACGAGTGAGCAACAAAGTTGTTTTTCTGTGCAATTTGAAACGTCAGAACTAATTCATCCTTCCTGATGAAATATTGAACTGAGAGAGTTCACAAGTGAATAAGAAGTTGAAGTGATTTGTGCTAGGAAATGATAAACCATCCTTATGACAGCAGTGTCAGAGTGAGTCATCAATGGTGTCCCCAACAGGAGACAACTCAAACTAGAAATACATACTCCTGCACCAAACAAGGCAAGCAGATGGCAAGCTACAGGGCCCTGTCAGTCCAGTTCAGGGTTATGTGTTCAAACGAAAATACAGGAAAAAAACAAAAACCGGGACGATGATATCAGGCCATCTGTCTGCATCTTAACAAGGTGTCATTTATATGAGGGTTAAAAACTTGATCTTTTTGCTTTTTCAGATCTGCTCTTTATAGCAGGAAGCACGTAACTGTGCTTTTGCCACCTCTGTCTTTGACATTTAATGTAATCAAGTCCCACTGTGGCAGTTGCATAATGATGTTTGTTTTAACATTTCTCAATTTGTTTGAGGCTAAAGCATAGTGGCACTGATGTTCTCTCGCATTTGTTGTACCTTCTCTCTCAGCTCTTCATCACGTCTATGTTTTCTATAGATGTGCTTCTCTCCTTTACAAGACCATCGATTAGAATCTCAAAACATTGGCTATTATTCGATTCTTTAAGATACACAATGATTCCCTTTAGAAGATGGGTACATGAGTTGCTCTCTCTGCTCCAACTCGAGAAAATTAGACATACGCTGAGAGGTTCTTTGACAAATTTACTGAAGAATGGTCCCCATTTGTTGAATTTGTAAAAGAGCTGAATCTGATGCCTGCTGACTGATGCCCACTTGGTTGGCCTGTTTGCTGCTGTTAACTATGCTAATGCATTGGATCTTTCTTTATTTGTTTGTTTATCTCTTTTTTTTTCCTGAATATATCTGGGTGTTGCCTTCCTTGCTTCTTGTAAATATGTGTCAATTGCTATATCAGAATCAGAATCAGCTAGAGTAGGAAATATCCGAAATTGATATTTTATAGCCATTTTTAGAGTTCGAGTTATGGTTAAGTTAGAAGTTGATTGCTAAATAAACCATAAAGTAGTTGTACAGTTCATTATTCAATCAGTCGCTTGTTTGTTTCAATAATTGATGACGATTTGAAAATCAAAAAAGTTGTTAGTTGCAGCCCTACTTTATGTAATATAACTGATATATAAGATGAAAAAAGAGGACAATTAAGGCTGATTTATACTTCTGCGTCGAATCGACGGCGTAGCCTACGCCGTAGGTCCGCGTAGCTCCCGTACCTACGCAGAGGCCTACGCACGTAGCTGACGTGCACCTCCTCCAAAATGTAACTACGCGTAGAGCCGACGCGGACCGCAAGCTCTGTGATTGGTCCGCTCGACGGCTTTGTCTTTCCCGCATTCACAGCACTTCCGGGATCCCGGACATTGGCCACACATCGGCCGAGTATTTCATCTCCTCCTCTCTATTCTTCATGTAATCATGTCTGTATGATACACAGCAACATGTATCAGCTGTAGATTAACAGAACACGCTCTGAATCGATGTGGAAAAGTAAACAGAGATCGTAGCAGGACCGGAAGCAGGCGACCGGCTATCAGAGAGACCACACTGCCCTCAAGCGTTTCGGAGGAGAATTGCTGCGCGACACGGACACATCGACGCACAAGTATGTGGGGCTCATGTCCGCGTCAGCCCCTGCTGCGTAGGGGCGACGCACAAGTATAAATCAGCCTTTAGGCTTTTCAAAATTACATTTCCATTTTGCAAAACAAGTCGTCCAAGAAGCAAGACTAAACTTAAAGCACAAACAAATATACACAAAGGAATCCACAGCATCCCTATACACTAATCAGTTACAGCGGATAGCCACCTCCATTTTAAATAATGCCACACACCCTCTGCACAGTGATTTCCAGCTTCTTCACTCTGGACGACAGTTTTTAGTCCCAAGGTGCAGGACACAGGGTCACAAGAAAAGCTTTGTTCCTGCTGCTATTACTGAGCTGAACAAGCAATAGCATTTATTTTCTCACACAGTCAGCCTCCAATTTTAAGACTTGAGGCCAGATTGTCTTATTTGTTCATGTGATTCTATTGTTTTTATTGGTTGACTGTTCTCTGATATGCACTTTAAATGGAACCTTTAGCACTTTTATCATTTTATCATGTCTATTCATTTTACCATTTTTAGTGTTAGATTGGTTTTAGGATATTTTTGTATGTTTTGCACATTAAGTAGTTTGTTCTGTCTGACATCTATCTTTTTAATTTTGTATTCCTAACATCTCACTGGCTGCAAAACAAGTTTACCTATGGGTACAAAAAAAGTAAACTGAACCTGAACCTGAATATTTTGGCATTTCACACACCTCTGCCCAAGTGTGTCACTTTGACAGTCGACTGGAGGAATATATAAAAAAAACGTTACCAACAAAGATATCTGAGCTCTTCTGTACATCTCACTCCCTGGGCCTTGCAAAGCCCTGCAAACACAAGAAAAACAAAAGGCAACGTCAGAGTCTTGTTAGAGTGAAGTGGCTGAGCACAGTATGCAGAGTAGACAGCAAAAGCTCCGTAAACCGAGTCATAACTTTAGGATTGGGCCATCAACCAGTTTGTATTGCATTCTTCCTGTTAGGACTACTGATGGAGTCGCATCTTTAGTGTGAAAATGGGTAATGGATTCATTCACCGGCGAATCTTACTACCCCTGCTGTTTTCACTATCCCTCTCTCTGTCTGTCTCTCTCTCTCTGCCTGTGGTCTCACTCTGCTTCAGGTTGCTCTAGGGATCTTAAGAGGAGGTCAGATGTAGAGCTGACAGATCCCCCTCTCTCTCAAGAGACGGCTGAGACATGCATAGGAAGGAGGAGGTACTGAAGTTCACACACATGTAGGGACACATACCAGGCTGTTAGCAAGTGGAAGGGAGTTTGTCCGCCTACACACTCAGAAGACCAGGAGATGTGTGTGTATGTGTGAGTGTGTGTGTCTGGGCTTGGCTGAGAGGCTGCTGGCTTGCTCTGCTGTAGCAGGTGGTGAACATTTTCCATTTACAAGAAAAACGCACAAAGTGTAGGCAGCAAAGAGGAGGTGCTGTTATCTATTCCTGCATCGCACGCGGCCGATCTGATCCGCTCTGTGGCAGCATGGACAGTCATGTAGGATGGATGCAGTTCACGCTGACACAATGTTTGGACTCCATTATATCTCCACATTTAAACAGCATGAAGTAGAGTTGGGAAAAAAGAGATGATTCACACAAAAATCAGCTCTGATACACCCTAAAAAAAAAGATGTCAACAAATGATGTACAGTATGTTGCTGTTTAACTTACATTGAGGGAACAAAGGGGAGAAATCATCTAGACAGTTAATGTTCAATTTATATAAATTACATTTTGTATTGTCATTGTAAAGGAATACCTTTTTTGTTTGGGATTTTGTTACAGGAATGCACACTTAAAGCTGGGGTTGGTATTCTCGGAAAACTAGCATGAATTTGAATGTAGCATGTTTTCAGGACTCCGTCTAACCCCTCCCCCCTTCCCCTCGGAGCTCCTCCAAAACGACGCCTCCGCTCACATGCACGAGCGCCGCTGATTCATGACCATATGATCGTGACTGATTCAAAAACGGTCCTCACCAAAACATTATCATAGTGAAAGTTAAAAACACAAACAAACATGGCTATTGTTAGTACTCACAACTGTCATGCTAGCATTATCCAGTTGTACTGGTGACACGATATCAGGAGAAAAGTTATAATACATATAATACTGTAACAACTCTACTGTTTGTTAAACGTGTTCAGTGCAGATGTTCTTAATTCCTACAGTGTTGACAGTCAGTGAAGGGATCAGGAGAGGTGTAGAGAGTGGGAGTGGGAGAGAGGAGAGACAAGAGAAGTTTATCATTCAATCAAACATTGATTGTTGCTTTGTTGGTTGGCGTGGTCACGGCCAACAGTGACCGGTTAGTAAAGCTCAACGTGTTCACGAATTGGCTCGTCATTCCTACAGCGTCTGGACGGACGCTACAGTGCATCTACATTTTCTGTAGGACTTACTGAATGTCATTAAATCTTTTGCTTGTCAGAGCCCCCGTGGTGAGAGCTTTTTAGACTCTGATCTGGACTACAGTCCTGAGCAAAGCACCTCATCGGGTCAGAGGGAAAAGGCCCGAGGTGGAGCTAGAGGGGCAGTCAGTAGAGTCAGGGGAAGCAGAGGCAGGGGACGGGGACTCGGGGTGCAGCGCTGGGGAAATGTACGTGCAGGAGGTGGGAGGAACGACAGGACAGGATTTGATTGGTTTAAAATTTTGGGACCCAAAAACGGTGATTGGTTGGTGTTTTCCCAGGTTTACTCCTGCTGTAGATAGTGGCTTTTTTTGGGCTATTTTTTAAGACCACATTATGTATTGATTGCCATCGGGACATAAAGATCATTTTAACCAGTGTAACCAAAAGTGTATCTAAATCTGATTACCAACCCCAGCTTTAAATGTAAGGAGATATACACACTGGATGACTCTGGTTTATAAGGCTCTTCTTGGCTTGGCTCTTACTTATTTATGCACTTTGGAAGTCGAACTGGAAGCCGTTATGCCCTACGATCAAATGACCTTTTGTATCTTTCTACTCCTTGTGTTCAAACTGAAACGGAAAAAAAAGCTAAATTTGTTTCATTGGAAGCTTTCTGCTCTATCTTAAGAAAATGACAACAGAAATCCTTCGAGCAGTGCCTGTGTTCTTAAATTGTTACTGTAAAATAACTTCTGCACTTTACTTTATCAAATTGCGTGTTGTCGTTGTTATCTGTCTGTTTTGTTTACTATGACGTGTTGCTGCCTCTCTTGTCCAGGTCACCCTTGTGAAATAGGTCTTGATCTCAATGGGTCTTTTATCTGGTTGAATAAAGGTTAAATAAAATATAACTGAGGGTATTGGAATAGCTACGGATCATTTAAGGGCTAATATTTAACACGCTGATTATCAATGTGAGGAGCAGGCTAGTAAATTAATCTCCACTTCATATAATCATATAAAGTTTAGGCTTAAACTACTTTATGTGGATTTGCTGCAACAAGATAACTGAAAAGAAACTGGAGACTTTCAGTGTCCAGTTTTCTGTCTACTCGTTCTTATTGAGATAAATAAGCGTGTCCACATGGTCAGGTGTCAGTCAGGAGCGTTGGCCTGGAGACATACTAGCATACCAGCAACATCAGTGGCAGTCCACCAGTCTGTTGGCTTTGTATCCAAAGATGAGGAAATGTCCTGTGTAAAGTTTTCAACCTTTGTGTCCGTGTTGTTGTTGGCAACAGTTGCGTATTAGTCCTCTCAAAGAAGGGCTTGTGGAAACTTGGCGCTCAGTTGCAGCCCCTAGCTGAGCTTCTCTGCTGGACGCAACACCGTTAGCCAGCGGATACACATTGTAACATGCTTTAAACTTGAAACACTGATAGCATACACTGATATTACATATGATATGTAATTTGAGACCACATGTTGTTTGTTCCATTTGATGAAACATTGAAAACAAAAATGCGTGTTTGAGTAAGTTCTTAACAATGAATTAATCAACACTCAATTGAATGTTAACATCCCTAATAGACGATTTCTTTGGAATCCTTTTAAAGGTACTTTAATGATGCATGTATAGATGTATCTCCCACTGGAGTTGATTGGGATTGTTGTTGTATTTCACCTGGTAAGATGGTGTTCTGTTAGATTTTCTTTGATGGAGCCAAGAGTGAGACCTTCAATACACGTACCTGTGCACCTTCTTGCTGTGTGTTTTAACGAGTGACAGCCCTTGAAAGAGGTTTCAACTTTAGATAAGAAACACAGGCTCAGTGTTGGCTCTTATCAGCATGACCCAGAAAAGTCAAGGAGAATTCAGGGGGGCATTGCCCTGATTTAGCCACATCTTCCACATGCAGGAACGATGGGAGGAAGGCAGGTGAGTAATAATGAGGAGTGTAAAAATGGATGGAGATGATCCCTGCGTTCATCCAGGAGGTGCAGAATTGGAGATATTATGCAAATCATGGAGATAATTCAGCCAACTCTTGGTTTTCGCAATTAGGATTAAGGTAGAGCTCTTGAGAAGTCATAGACTGTGAGCTCGTCTTTCACATAAATTGATTGCTTGAGCGGTCGACTGAAGTCATGTGAAGTAAAAACCTAGTTGTTTTTTGACTGTTGTACAGTATCAAGTGTTATCAAAGGTTAGAGCCATACTGAAAAGGAAAACCCTATCTTGCTTTGCATTGCAAAGTAAAGAAGGGGTCCTTGGCATGTAGGATTACGCCCATATATCTTAAATGTAAGTCCTCTGTCCCTGTAGGGAGGTGTGATTTATGAAAAAAGTTGCATGCATTCTGGAAACTGAACACAAATGCTGAACATTCATCCCAGAGCAAAATATAGATAAGTGTATGGAGTGTGTTACAGTATGTGAGGAATAAAGTACAACCAGAAAATCAGTATAGCACAAATAAACCAAGACACGTGCTCCCTATTCATTCTCTGACTTATGAAACAGCTACGTACTTCTCTAAAAGTTAAATTATTTGACCCAAAATATAAATTAGAATTGTATTTTATTTATTCAAAAGTTAATACTTAACAACAACAAAATGTGTGTCACATTCAAAGTTTGGAAGTGCAGCCATTGTGATGTTAATCCAACGTTGCCCTCAAATTAGCCGATATGGTTGTTATAATTTATATTAAACTGAAAAGTTTGATGGTGATGAAATATAGTCTATGATGAGAACTGTGCTGAGGAAGGGCCCGTTATTAACAGCAGCAGTCGCCATTGAGAAATAAGAGATCATAATAATAATAATAATAATAATAATAATAATACATTTTATTTATAAAGTGCTTTCCTAAAAACTCAAAGACGCTGCACAGAGGATAAAACAGCATATAAAACAACAGATTAATAAAAACATGAATAAAATACATTTAAAAGCAATCACACGTTAAAAGCAGTTCTAAATAGGTGGGTTTTTGTGAGTGATTTGAAGGTGGACAGGTTGGGGCACTTTCAAAGGTTTGGTGGTAAGGCAACAGAGAAAGCTCTGTCTCCCCCAGGTTTGGTGCTTGGTGTCAGGTGGTAGGGAGAGGAGGTGGGCATTGGCGGATCGGAGGTTACGGGAAGGGGGTGTAGTGGTGGAGCAGGTCGGTGAGGTAGGAGGGGGTGAAATAAGATAAGATAAGATACTCCTTTATTCGTCCCACAACGGGGAAATTCATGGAGTTACAGCGAGCAAACAAGAAGGTGTACAGTACAGAATTTAACAAGAATATAGAAAGGAAAATGTTCATCAGAGACGACAGATTGGCCTGATTCTCCTGTCAGCCACCACCTCCACAGGGTCATGGACTGAGCTGGCCTTCTTCACAGTTAGTTCAGTCTTTTCCCTCCTGTATCCTGTCTGCCATAGCAGGTGAAATCCTTCCAATGTGGCGTTCATGTCGGTGTTAGCTCTGTTAGCATGATACTATTCTGTCAGTATTCCCTATGGTGCTGGGTTAGCTCGTCCACCTTATCGTAGATAGATCTTACAGTCCCCATAACGGTGGGTGGAAGGACAGGTCGATGTCGTCTTTTTTGTCTTGCACTCACGTCATCCTTGCCTCCTTATCCTCAGCTCGCAGGGAACATCGGGCCTCGCATCGTTTAGCATCGACATGCTACTGGCTGCTATCAGCTGATCTCCTATGTAAACACTGCGACCATGGTACACATAGGATCTCCGGACACACACAGGAACGAAAATAGTAGAAACACCACTGCAAACGTAGCAAGTTTGGTGTCCATGGCCAACAAATGAGTCATTAAAGACATGACGGGCTCCAAATACAAAGATAATTAAACAGATACGATAAAATAGTCGAAAAAAGAACAACGAAGAGAGAGCTTCTGCAACAAGCAGCCACTCGAGCGGCGCTAAGCTGAATTGACCAATCAGAATTAAGGGTTCAGCAGAGCCATGTGCTAGTGCAGTTTTAGGGACTTAGCTGCAACTCAGTGAAGATGGTTGTAGGCTGAGGTACAAAGAAGTAAAGTAAACAACATAATGCTACATAAAAAAAAATCAGATAGTGTCATCTCGACTGTCACAATCACACTTTAGTGTAACATTGTATAAATGCAAATGAGGCAAACCGTTGAAAGAAGACCCAGGCTGTTCTGTGAGCCCCCCGGTTCATATTTACACTAAACTGAACACTGATGCTGAGTAACGTTTGATGATGGGCCAAGCTTGTCCAATCCCAAAATGTGACACGCTTCAGCGGCGGAGGTCATTACACTCAGATGGAGCACACTTTAGAAAGCACTTTTAACGATAGGGGTTCTGATGTAATCCACTACAAGTCGTTATTGTATTACTGTCACATGTCGTCGTTACTGCCAGTTGATTTCTCACAGAATATCATTTAGTTGTCAGTGCCATCACCGTATAGCTCTGATTTACCGTACTGCTCACACTGTCATGGAGGTAATTTAAATACTGTATATCTGCATGTAAAAGTGCGTCTCTCTCTCTCTCTCTCGTGGGCTGAGTACTTTAAGAATGAGGAAAGCAATATGTTAGCTGAAACCTCTCAATCCTAAGGAGCAGCTGAGTTGTGATATTCTTTGTATGTTACTGAGTGAAGCAGGAACTGGTGATGCATCTTTGATCCAGAAATAATTTCACCACCAAATCTCCTCTGACCCTGAAACACTGTGTGAGGAAGATATTTGACCCCCTGCTATTTCTGGATCCTCTCCTTCCTGTGAATGTTGATGTGTTAAGTGACAGCGGGGTTTAACAAAGCAGGCACCCACCTCACACATTGCTCATAACAACAGATTTTTCAGCTTTTCATCTCTCCTTCTTTTCTTTTTTTTTTTTTACCTCTAACACCCCCGCCCCTTTCTTTTTCTTTTCACCCCCACTCGCACCACCTCTCCCTGGGCAATGAGCATGGAGATGGAAGGAAAGATGGATGATGTTGTTTTGAACTGTGACATGTCTCTATGCAAGTCATTTCATTATTATTCATAAATAATTGGCGGCGACGTCTGAGGGAGCTATTTAAAGAGCTGATTGCTGTATCGCCAATGTGCACTAACTCTGAAGGCGTTATGTTTTCCTTTTTTTTTTCTCCCACTGAGAAGAGAACATAAGGTTTATTTTTCATGAAGCTTCTAATAAAGCACTTGACCTTTGGTTGGTTTTGTTTGCCCCCAAACTCACACACACACTTTGCTAGTGCGGTAAATAAAGATACACGTGTAAGATATCGATTCCAACTCTTTGATCTCACCTCTTCCAGCTGAAGTCTCTCCAACAGTTTCGAGCCAGAGTTTAAATATATCTAATTCTCTCTCTCTGGCAGCCAGAGATATTAACTCCATCTCTCTTCTAAAGGATCTTTTCCCACCTAAGTTGAAAATCAATAGGAACCAGTGAGGCCGGCCCTGTTATTCTGGATAAGACAGAGGTACTGCTCCTTGCTCACACAAATGGCTTGCAAACACACAAAACACTGTTCATTTGTTCGTCCTGACCACAACATCACATGCTCCATTAATTATATGTGTGCAGGTGTGTGTGTGTGTGTGTGTGTGTGTGTCTGGAGGTACCTGTCGTGCTTGGCACGGTCTGTTAAATCTTGAACAGTGCCCTTGAAGGTCGAAATAAGTGTGAATGACAAAAAGAGAGTGCAGGAAGTTATAGCGGGGAGAGAAAATGAGAAAATAATCAGATTGGGAACAAAAGAGTGGATTATTTAGCCCTCGTGGTTCATCAGGATCAGCCCGAAGCCTTCTGGTGAATATTGCATGAGAGTGTTAGATTAAAACAGATGAAAGGAAACCAGCCAAGTTGCATAAATATGATGTAGGTTTAATTGCACTGTGTTGGGGCTATGCAGTTTTAATTGGAGTGTAAGGTTAGAAAAAAGAGGAAGGGAATTTTTTTTTTTTTTTATTGCAGGGCATCTGATGTTAATGCACCTCCCACATGCATGTGGGATTAGGCAGGTGGAAGTGCAGGCAGTGCAGCTGTGCTCTCACAATAATCAGCCTCTGTCAGGTCAAGCTTTCTGCTGAATCAGTATTTCGGGCGTGGTATGATGAGCTTGCAGAACAGGAAAAAAAAAAAGACAGCATGACGAGGGTAAGGCCTGAGCCCATCTGCATGACAATACAGAATTGAATTTCCAACACAAGTCGAGGCTTTGCATGTGCTGCACCAGAGCATCACTTCATAAAGCGCTCCATCTCCACTGCAGCGTGACAACAGGAGAACATGGCTGGAATGCGTGATGACGATGAGGCTGTGTGGTGGAAACAGTCGGCTGTCATTAGTATGCAGCACAGAGCCATCTTGTCTAGCTGGACCTTTCGCAGAAAGTCTCTCCCCCTGAACAGCAGATAAATTGTCTGTGGTGAAACGAGCAGATGAGGCAAATCTGTGCCCTTTTCTATACAAGGAGATTTTCTCTCACATCGCTGGATTTGTTCCACACACAGCAGACACAACGCTCCACAATAAAGGAGTTCAATGGAGGTAAAAAGGCTCCGAATTTAACTCCCCTGTGGTATTGCTATGGGAAAGACACAGAGTGATGGAGAGAGGACCTTATTAAGACCTGTGTTCTTGCGGATTAGCTCCCAACTCCTGAGTGAGTTTTATCAGAGAGAGGCCTTCAAGCATGACCACAGTAATGAACCTATTAGCCATGAAATTGACTTTTCTGATAAATAAGGAACAGAGGAGAAATAAGGGGAGCGATTTTGCATTTTAAGCCTTTTGTTTGAAATCCATAATTACATTCAAGCGTTAGCACTTTATTTTCATCATCAAGTTTTCTACTTAGCTTCCTCTCATAAATACGCTGCAGAAAAATAATTGGGCTAATTTTATGGGTAAAGCATCAACAGCAGACCAGAACCAGAGTTGAGACGGAGTCCAAACTTTGTAAATAAGGGAGGACTCACACTCAAGGCTGTGAATCTGTAAATGACTCATCAGCAAACTTTCCTTCGTTCTGAAATAACACTGTAATCAACCGCTGTGATGACACTCAGACTTGAAGACCTCATGGTGCAAACGTCTGCCTTTAATCATTGCTTAAAGATGAATGTGATTTGTCGTCCTGCTGATACCCCTGACAAACAGACAGTCATTGTGAAAGTCGGACAAGGAGCAACACCGGGGCCTCCTGGAAGAACAACTTGTTCAGAGATTTGTTAGGAGGTGGAACAGGCGATTGATCACAGCCTCACTAATCCATTTTCTGCTTGTCATATTACCATTAACCCAGGTTGCTAATAATGTGCTAAAATGCGAGGTTCAATGATGACTTTCTGCCTCAGGGTCTTTGAGCATTTCAAGAGAACATCCTCTGCCTCACCCGAAAGTGTAACATCATCTAATTTAGAACATTTTATCTCTGATCTTTGTGACTTCTCCTTGTATGTCTCAGTGCTTGCACCTGTTTTCTAACTGACAGAAACCCAAGAAAGCATTGGTGACCGAATAAGTGTGATGCCATTGCTCCTTTTTTGGGCTCTACAAACACTGTTTTTCTCAGATTCCCTATTTCTATCTTTTCTAAATGCTTGACTCTTTGGGCCCGATCTACTAAAGCTTTGCGTGTATAAAAACATGTGCAAACTTGATAGTGCACGCAAAGCAGATGTACTAACCGGGTGCACCTAGTATTGCGTCTTTCAAATCAGCAAAATAGCACTCGCTATCCATTTAGCGTGTTTGCCTTCATGAATATGCAGAATACATGCAGATTATCAGAATGCGCAAATTACTGGGAGGAGGAGATGCAAATGTAATCATTAAGCACACGCAATGTGATTTATCAAACCTGAAGCAGATAGCGGGCATATTTTTGCGTCTGTATTTAGCACGTTCGAAAGGCAGGAGCAAACTGGCACAGCGTTACGCACACATGGCTGCGATCACTGTAGAGCTCTTCATAGCATTGCTTTGCAACATACACATGCCCGCAACAGCGGGGCTTACAAGCATTACTACTTTTTTTTGTCAATCAAACCAAGAGAACAAAAAAATAGATAAACAAAACAACACAAATTCAAAGCAGTTCAGCACCACATATAGCGACCGCATCATTCTGACACCCACTTTAACTTTTTCAACCAATGAGAGCATAGTCGGCCACTGTATCAATAGCTAAAAAGTTTGGTAAAATTGGCACAGCAGCCCACATGTTCACATACAAACAAAAAATCAATATGAAGTACTCCGCCTACTCACCACTGTTTGGACGAGCCTTAAGCTCCACGGACTTGTCCATGATGCGCTGTATGTCCCTTTTCTTTAATCTGTCATTCTCAATAGATAACATGACATGTCCACTCAGTCGCTCCTGTCCCATTGTGCTCATCAAGGGGTTTTTAGTTAGTTTTAACTTGAAGAATGAGCGCTCACTAAGCCGCCAAGCAGCTTGGTGTAACTCCTCATCTCGTGCCTGCAGCAGTGTGTTGGGGTGAATTAAACATGTCCCCAGTTCCATTTAAGCTGGTGAATCTTTGGGACAGTTGCTGGATGATGATATCAGGCATTAAAAACGTTCGCCCGAAAGTTGCTCTATGCGTCAGTGAGGCGACTGTCTTCATCCAAGTGACGCCTAAGTTTTCTGGCCCTGGCTGTTTCAAAACTGCAATTAACTTCCCAATTGAGTAGTTAGAGCAAGAGTGGCAGACTTAGCCTCATCAAATTGCTCTCTAAACTCCATCAAAACACTGATTGCGCTTTGGAGTAAAATAGATGCGTTTATTTCATCGGCAGATCTTCTGTTTTTCTCACAGCATTCACCTTTTCACAGATGGCCTCCCAAATCGCGTTTCTAACTCTGAGATGTCTCTGCTGGAGTTCACCAATGTGTTTATTTCCCTCCTCCACAAAGATCTCCAACTCCATGGCTTCAAACTTCATTTATCGCTTAAGGCCACTCTTCTCTCAAACTATACATTGTGACAGCCGATAGCACACACAAAATCCTCATTAAAGGGCGGTCCGCACCACATATGCACCTGTTATCATTTGCGCACGCAGTCATAGTAGATCACCCACAACACGCCCAGAAATAGCACGTGCAAAATCATTATTTGCACATGCAAATTAGCGCTCGTTATTTGGGATCTTAGTAGTTCAGGCCCTTAGAGTGTTGCCCTGTCTGTCCATCTGTTTCTCTAGATAATTTTTTCTATTATGTCTGTCCCTCTTTTCTTCTTCCTTTATCTATCCAGTTGGGGCTTAACCAACTTTAATTGATTGCATAGTCTTTTCTTGAGGTCCCAGCTGATGCATACATGGTTTGTTTAACTTGTGAAACAGAAGCGAGGGATTCAGGTTGGACACAGCCACTGTTCTTACCAAATGCAATGTAGGAGTGTGGCGCTTGCCTGTTGTTAGGACACTGGGCTTCAGCAAGATGACTTTCTGGCCTTTAACTTTGTATGAAATCGCTTCTTTTATTGATCTCCAAGTTCAGTGCTGCTTTTAAGACAAGTCATTGACAACTGCATTAATATTTTAAAAGAGAAATCTGGAGACTGCAAGTATTCTAATGGTCACATAAAAGTATAACAACTAGTTCTGTCAATCGATACAAAAATGTACGAGTTCATCACAGTAATAGGTTTTGATAAATCAAGATTAATCACACTTATAAAATACTCATATACTTGAACTTGTCATCAAATTATGGTACTTCAATCTTAGGCTTTAGTGCTTAGGGGGAAAGACAGTTTGTAACAAAAATTCAACCTGGGAGCTTTTGTATCTTGCTGTTCAATTAATCAGTTGATGTCTCCTCAATCATCATATCGTCTGCATACAACTCGCTCATGACTAGGACAGCCAGGTCACCATACATCAGAGGTGTCAAAAGCATTCACATTCATTACTCAAGTAGAAGTATAGATACTAGGGTTTAAAAAGACTTCTGTAGAAGTTGAAGTTTCAACTCAAGCTTTTTACTCAAGTAAAAGTGTAAAAGTGCTGGTTTCAAATCTACTTAAAGTTTAAATGTAAAAGTAATGTAAGGGGGAAAAAATGTCATTAAGGACAAAAGCTTAGGGTGCGTAACAGGGGCTTATAGTGCACTACCCCGTCTCCCAAAAAAAAACAATTTTCTCAAGGCCATTTTGACTATAATGTAATATTAATATGTTAATGTTGAAATATTGGGGTTGCACCTGTTACAGCCGCATTTATGCCCATTGAAAATGAACTCATTTTCGTACAATGCAAATACATTAAAGAACTACTGAGCATTAACGTGTTTCATGGAGCGGAAGATATGATGACTCGTGGCCTTTAAGTACCATAATGGTGCAAAAAGTCAAACTTCACAGGCATGTTGCCTTTATTGGAATGTCAATGTACATATATATGTGGGGTTTATTTAAAAGATGATGAGCCAAAATGAAATTAAAGTAACAAGGCTATTTTGAAATTGTAAGGAGTTTAAAGTACAGATAATTGCGTGAAAATATAAGAAGTAGAGGTAAAAAGTTGGCTGAAAAATAATTACTCCCGTAAAGTATAGATACCCAAAATTTCAACTTAAGGTATTTGTAGTTTGTTACTTGACACCTCTGCCATATATGCCAAAGTTACAGGAGGAAGTTGGGTACAAACTTGGTGTAATGATTAATTTGCATTAAACATAAATAACATGTTAAAAGTGTCTATATTAATCACAAGTTTTGACACTGACAGACAGTGTAATAACACATGAACACGCAACATTCATCAAGACGCAATATGCCATTTAAGATGAGTTCAATCCCATTTAGTACACTAATACACGTAAGCTTTACAGAAAAGAAAACTGATGTTGAGGATGACAACAAGAAAGAGTTTGTGTAAAAAAAGTTTTAATACCATTACTTTCATTCAAGACCATACACATACCAGACTCCTCCAGACCGCTTCACATAGGGACAATTTTTGACAGAATCAAGGCCATTACTATGGAGAGCGTCAGGTATTCCCTGAAACAGGTGGTTTGAGCATTTCATTGGCCGAGGGGTAAAATACCAATAAACACCAACTTTAGCTGGTTTGAAAAACACTCCAGACAATCTCAGTGTTTACAAAACAGCCCAGAACACTTTCCTATTTGCATGGATATCTTGTGACATCCAATCAACATATCCCATTGTGCTGGGTGTCAGACCCTGGTTGATTGATTGTAGTTCTGCTTTGCACCCCTCTGCTCAGAGCTCAGCTCTGCAATGACAGAAAGGACACGCAGATGAATAATGCATGTCTCTATCAACCCATCTCACAAGCCACAATGCTGGGAGAGAAAGAGATGGATAGATAGAGGATGAGGCAGATGGACACGGAAAGTGAGAGATATTCTAGAGATGATAAAGGATGGGCTTTGTCCGAGAAACGTAACATCATGATGACAATCTCACAGAAAGAGTCCAAGAAATGTTCAATAAAATCATAGAAACCACCTTCTTTCATTAAGCTAGCTACATAACATTAGCATGAAATTCACTTTGAGCTTTAAAGAGGCTTTAAAATAAAAAAAAAGCTTACACAGGGTGAAGTCCCCACACTCAGTAATCTAATTAAAGGACCTCTTTATTCTTCAAAGGTCTTCCTCTTGCTCTCAGAATTTACAAATTGTAGGCCAAAACGTTCACCCGCTATTTGCACCTACAGAATGGAAACTGAACCACTCAAAACCTGCTACATTAAGTATTAATGCCTTGAAGAGAAATGAACAATGCCTTGGAGTGGGTTATGCTCTACAAAGAGGTATCCCAGATACTGCAGAGTGGTCTCTTATTCATTAACCCGGCAAGGAGCCGTTCACAGCTAAAGGTCTAAGACCAACATGTTGAATTTATATCAGGTTCTTTTTATTTGGAAAGAGCTTAAACACACTGCAGCACAATTGTATATTGATGGTGAAGACAATACGAAGAATGCTATCTTCTGTTACACTCAGGGGTGAAAGTGGTTTCAAATTCCTGAGGGGATCACCTCCCAGTTTTGTGCAACACAGATTAAAATGAACTAGTTCATGGTTCATGATTTCAAATTTTGAGCAAAGTATATGAACCAAAAAATGAACTAGTTCACGTCCATTTTTCTTATCTGCACCTAAATTATTTTCCAGGGCAGTCTCCTATGCTTAAATCCCTGGCTCTAAATCACTGGCATTTCCTAAACTAAATGAGTAACTGTATTCTACCATAGACAGATTTAAAGTTTATAACTCCCAATCCCAATTGAACATGGGAAGAAATCTGCAGCTTTGAAAAGTTGGAAACACATATACAATTATAATTTGTTGGCTGAATATTTGGATAAAAGTTCCATCATTAACGCCCAAACAGACTGGGAAAATCTGCTTTGTAAAAGTTGATGTAGTTAAAATGTTTTTCATATCCCCTAAAATGAAAGGGCTAGTGCTAAAGAAACATTAAAACCAACAAACAAACAGACTGAATTATTCTCCATTCTCAAAAAGCTACACCTCTCTAAAACCATTGGAGTTTTTGCCTGTTGAAATCTGTCCTGATTCATTTATCAAACCCCTTCAAATGTTCACAAGAGCTGGCTTCATCAGCCCCGCTAACTACATCTCAATTGCTCGTAGAATACACCATGCTGAATGCCTGCCAGGTGCTGCAAAGCTGATTTGGTGTCTGTCATCATAGTTAGTATAATTAGTTGCTGAATTTTAAAATATGCGATGTGACATTACAAATGACAGCTCTATTGAAAAATGTGAGCTCCTGTAGCATTTTTTATCATGATTAGCAGAGTAGAGGACCGGTCAGAGAAACACTAACATAAGATTCATTGAACTCTCCAAAATCCTTACATGTCTGCTTCAAATCAGCACAAGAAACTGATCCGCTGTGTGGACTGTAACCACCTGGGGGATTGTTGATGTCTTACCACTAAGTTTAATGTGTATTTTTGTTAGCATTGAGGGTGTGACATCAGTCCTCTGACACTACTTGCCAGGTTGCCTCTGTGCATGCCTTGGTTGTGCTAGCTCAGTATGTCAGCGCCCATGAAGGCAGTCTTTTAGCTTTAAAGTTCAATGAACAGAAATTAAGAGACTTCAATTCTATATACAGCTAATGATCAAAACACAGTGCAGATGGTTCAGAAGCAATTTGAGCAACATTGAAATGGCGTTATCAGATATTTCTGAAAGTGCAACCCTGATTGGTTTTGAATCTTGGCTTTGGCCAGCAGCAGCGCTCCCCTCATTCCAGTATGGCACACTACCACTGAATCTTTTAAAGGGATATTTATTTTCTTTTTTAAGTGGGGTTGTGTAAGTTTTATGTCACTAGTAATTGTACTAGCCACAACGGATGACGGTCAGCTCGGCCCCATTAAAGAGAAACTGCAGGGAGAAACAGCACGCAAGCTAGGCTACAGTTCTCAGCAGAAAGAGTCAGTCCTGCCATGTAATTCAGCTAACTTTGAAAGACTCTAACCCAAGCATTCCTTTCATTTTAGGGGTACTCTCTACTTGTGATTTTTTCAGCACTTCACTGTGCCACCAGAAAGCCTGTTTTTTTTACACTATTTGCAGACGCAACACAGATGTGCTCTTCTGCCTGTAGCTCACTGAGACATTCAAAATTGGTTAAATTACATGGCAGAACTGACCAGGTCTGTTGAAAACTGTAGCCTAGCTTGCGTGCTGTTTCTCCCTGGAGTTTCTCATCGAAGGGGCCAAGCTGACCGAGCATCCGTTGTGGCTAGTGCAATTACCAGTGACATAAACCTTTTTTTTTTAAAATTAAATATCCCCTTAAAGCTAGGGTTGGTAGTCATGAATTTTTGAATGTAGCATTTCCTCAGGACTCTGTCTAACCCCTCCCCCCCTCCCCTCGGAGCTCCTCCAAGAAGACGCTCCCACTCACATGCACGAGCGCCGATGCTGATTCACGACCATATGATTGTGACTGATTCAAAACCAGTCCTCAGCACGTCGCTTGTGTTTGCATTACGTCAACTCATGTCTCACTCAGCAGTAAGAAAACCCCAAAACATTATCATAGTGAAAGTTAAATAAACAAACAAACATGAAATGTACGCGCAGGAGGCCGGCAGAATGGCAGGACGGGATTTGATTGGTTTCATAATTTGGCTCCTGATGGCAGGGATTGGTTGCTGTTTTCCCAGGTTTACTCCAGCTGTAGATAGCGGCTTTTTTTCCACTCTTTTTTAAGAACACATTATGTGTTGATTGCCATCGGGACAGAAAGCTCATTTTAACCAGTATAACAAAAAGTGTATCTAAATCTGACTACCAACCCCAGCTTTAAATGGCACGCAGCACCTGGCTTTAACAGCCTACTTTCACCCCTGGTTCTCAATCAGACAAATACTGTTCTTTTTTACCATTAGGGTTTCTTACTGCATTTGATGCATTGTTAAATGCAAAGGTGGTTTCATGTGAAAAAGATGAGTAGAGAAAAAAAGAAGGAATAATTAGAAAGGGCAGACAATTGAGTGATCTGTCTTGTGTGAAGGTTCTTAATAATTAAGACTAATGAAGATGCATGACTTGGAATATCAATGAAATCAGTGTCAAACCAGACATGCATATTCACAAGGTAACTGGGGATTAACAGTTTAACAAAATCAGTGCAAGGAGAGGATCATTATTTGGGGTAATCTTTGACAAATGGCAGCTTTTACTTTTGAGATAGGCTATAAAACAATTTTCTTTAAGCTATTTGTATTTTCTCTCAGAGAGTTTATCTTGTCAGTGAGCTTTAAGGAAGAGTGTCATACTGCAGAGGGTATATTGCTCCAACAAAAAATAACAGCATGAAAAGAAACCAATTATAGTCCTCAAATACTCGCAGAATTAATCTCCTATTGAGCAGAAAAACAGACTGACCACAATGTATAATGCTCAGACAATAATCACTCTTTTACCAGCTATTATGGGCCGGTTGCAGGGAAAGATTTGAATATGACCTAGTTTGAGGAGATTACTTGCGTTCTTCTGACGTCACAGTCTAAAACGCTGGAGGCCTGACAGCTTCAGCATGAAGGCAAGACATCTGTGAAGATTTTAGGAGCCCGGTGCAGAATGCAGAGTTTGGGGAACATGTTGTTTGAAGGCTTAAAGTCTCTCAACCTCAACAGCATATTAAATTCAAAGGAGATGATTTCTGTAACAGTGTCTTTCACTGCTTTCATGCACTTTCCGTTTCATAGAGCATTTACAACAGTTTAAACAGGTCATTGAATTATGAACACATCTACAAACAACTTTCCCATCACTGAAGTAACATCCATTATTACCAGATGTAATTTTCAAATCGATGCTCACTTTTTTACTTTGTTTTAATTACGTTGGCAGAATTATCTTTGTCAACAAAACTCGTCTAATAACCCTTTTAAATTTGACTGTGGCCAACAAGGTCTGAATTTATGATTGCTTTTCTGAAACAAGTCACAGGGGTTGTTGAAATGATTCGTTGCCTGGGGACAGACTCTGCCTAAGAAGACTCCTGGGACAGAGAGTCTCCTCACTGCAGTAACAAAAAGGAAGTGAGTTTTGTTGACTTTGTTTCAGGGCTGAGAGCTTTTATTTCTGTTACAATCACCATTGTTAAAACAGGACAATCACAATAATAAGACTGTGTGCTGCATTATTACATCCTGTTATTGTCCACTTAAAAAATGTCTACAATTGCCATCTATGATGCAGCCGGTGAGTTACGCTGGAGTCAAGATAATGAAATAACTGTGTGAAATAATCATGACTTCACTGTCAGCCCAAATTGCCATGATTATGACTTATCCAATAGCCTCACTGTAGCTCTTCTTTCAGTCGGATGTGACTTGAATTTCTCCTTGGTTTGTACAAAATATTGTCTTTGGTGAAATGGCCGAGCATTCTTTGTGTATGAGCAAACATAATTACAACATCATCACAGATATTATGCAGCTATTGTCCTGAAAAGATGAACAAGGTGTTTATTTTACAAATCTATGGCTTTTGTGATATCTTTGTCAGTCTAGCTATAGAAATTCTGGTTCCAGTATCAGCACCCTCCTTTGTGCCTCTGCAGGTTGAAATTCAGTACAAACTGCAAATTGTGTCCTTACCCTGTCTACACTGAGTTAAGAGTTTGACACAAGAACAGAATAGAATAGCCTTTATTTGTCATTGTCAGGTGTACAATGAAATTAGAAGCGCTGCTCCTGAAGGTGCATGTTATAAATACAAATAAAATAAAAACAGGTAGAAAATATGTATAAAAGACAATCAAAAATATAGAATACTATAAAACAAATGTCAAATATATACAGTCAGGTCTGGAGAAGAGGTATTTGGTTTTAGGATATTGCACATTATATGAACTGTTTTCACAATTTCTGTATTGCACTTGACATGAATGTTATTACACAGTAATAAATATTGCCCATGAGGGTATTGTTTACGTCGGCTGTTTGTGGGTGTTTAGTGTTGTGATGGGAAATATATACCTGTAGTTTATGGATAAAGATGATGCTAGTGTCAGATTGATATCCAGTTTTAAGCATTTGGAACATCCTTGAATTTGTGAATCGGTAACTAAGGAGAAAAACAAGTTCTCTTTTGCTGTTTTGTGATCTCTTGTGAATACTATAAGGATTGACAGAGCTTGTGTTATTTCTAGCCGTCACCAGCTATTACTATCAAAGATTACTCTTGTTTTTAAAGAGGAGCTCCACTGATTTCCTACATTAAACAAGTGTGTTTACAATGTCTTACTCTTGGGCAGTATATTTGGGGGAATTTGAGGCTCTTGAGGGAGCTGTGTGAAATCTGATCAACTGTGTGACGTCAGCGTTAGATAGGGGTTAAGGTTCACAGGTCACAATGGGGGAAATAACTTATGGAGTTGTGGAGTCAAAATGAAGTCGAGCTTTATAGTCTGCCTCTCATATCTGCTTAAAGTTAGCAAATCAACACTACATTAGCTGCTATAAGCGTACTTTCCTGAGCCTTCCAGCGGGCTACTGGCAATGCAGTTACATAAAAAATAAAGTCTGAATTTGCTGCATAGATCTCAATTTGATGTATATATCAGCATCTATTTTTTATGTGATAGATTATAATGATGTATCAATGGATTTCTTTTTTACCTTTTCAATGAGCTAATAATGCATTGGTTTAGGGGCTGGAGTTACTATATCACGCATTCAAATTGTTCTATTTAGCCCATGACTATACCTTTGACTATGATTTGGATTTTTATCACTTAAAGCTAGGGTTGGTAGTCTCGGAAAACTAGCATTAGTTTGCATTTAGCGTTTCCTCAGGACTTCGTCTACCTTTTTAGACTCTGATCTGGACTACAGCCCTGAGCAAAGTACCTCATTTGGTCAGAGGGAACAGGCCCGAGGGGCAGTAAATAGAGTCAGGGGAAGCAGAGTCAGGGGACGGGGAGGGCAGCCCCGGGGAAATGTACATGCAGGAGGCGGGCAGAACGGCAGGACAGGATTTGATTGGTTTAAAATTTTGGATTGGTTGGTGTTTTCCCAGGTTTTCTCTGGCAGTAGATAGCAGCTTTTTTTTTCGCTCTTTTTTAAGAACATTTATTGATTGCCATCAGGACATAAAGATCATTTTAACCAGTATGAGAAAAAGTGTATCTAAATCTGACTACCAACCCCAGCTGTAATAAATTTTGATTACACTAATTGAATAAACACACAGGTCAGATTTGCATTGTTGGCGCTCTGTTTCCCAGTAAAGAGATGACACGTGTCAGCTACAGTAATGATACTCCACACAGTACCATAAAAGACATCTTCCTGTCCTTGTCAAGTGTGCTGCAGGTTGATGGATTTCACGGCGTGTTCTTGTCCTTGTACACTGAATTTCATCATTTCTGTTGTCCCTTGAGGCAGCAATTAGCCCTTAGTCTGTCAGCTGCTAATGGCTTTCTAATTGAGTCTCCACAGGTGGTGTACCTGTTTGTGGAGGTGAAATTGGAACGAAATAGGCAAGATACAGAACTCCACCATACTGTAGTGTCTTTTTTTTTTAGTCATTTGACATCCTAGAGTGAGCAGCAGGAACCAATGCCCTCCGTCAATAAGTGTCACCCTTGGTCTGTATCTGCTTTTCACCCCATTGCTTCCACAGCCAGTGTGTCATGCTGTTCAGCTCTGACCTCTATTTGAGTCAAACTGTCTGCAGAGAGCAATAAAAAAGAAATCATCACGAACAATATTAACTTCCCTTTGGGCATTCTTTTGTTTCCTAATGACACAATACAGTTAGTATGAATTTGTGAGCACCTTTTTTTTTTCACACTAATTTTCTTTCACGCTCTATTCACCGACAATAAAAAGGCGGGGAAAAGAAGTGTTCAGATCACACTGGGCAAAATGGGTGAAATACGTCAAACCTCTGAGGCCTGCCTTTGTCGATTAGGTGCATTGTAGGAACATTCATGTGTTTTATTTGTATTTCATTTTCAATCTATTTTACTTTTATTCTTGTAACTCACTTTAATTCTTTGTGTCGTAATACTTTATAGGTATTATTCAGAAGTGTATTAGGCCTACTGCTGATACTGCTTGATTTACTCTATTTTTGGTACTTTCTCTCTGAATGTTTATAGTTTTTGTTTTGCCCCAGAAGAGAAAATCAAGTCCATAGAGGTTAAAATGTAGATATAAGTTTGTATTCAAAGAGCTCAGAAGATTGTCGTATGCTTGTTGTGTACTTCTGTCTTGAATATTGTGTAATTGTAATGACAATGTTCTATGTCACAATACAAATAAAAAATGAATTTAAAAAAAGGTGGGGAAAGTGCATAGAGTAGAAATAATGTGTTACACCCTGCCATTGTGATTCATAACTCTCACCTGACTCTCTTTAAGTTTGCACATTCAAATAAAATAAATGGATTAAATTAAAATATCAAGTTGGATTTCTAGATAACTTAACACATTTGATTTGTGCACAGCTGTCTGCATCAGGGCGTTAAAACTTTCTTAGCAATTTCTCACCAAAACACGTCCCTCTTTAACTTTTCCTCCAAGCATCTCATTACTCCTTACAACACATTCCTCTGCACCCTGCTTCTTGCCGAGCCTCTTACCAGCTCCAATCTTCTTTCCAATATCCCACTCTGAAGTCCATTTTCCGCTTTCCATTATCATTCCCTCACAGGGCCTTCATTTTAGAGCGTGCTCGTCATCTCCATCTATTCGTGGAACTTTTAAAAGCCTCTCTCTTCTCTGACCAGACTGAAGGACACCAGCAACATCACCAATCTCACCCGGAAGATTTTCCTATTGATTCTTATATTTTTGTCGTTGAATCATTCAGCCGCAACATTTATAGCCATCATATCTCCTTTCACCTCTCCTCTCGCTCCTCTAGTCAAATCAGCTGCTCTGTATTGATCAGACTGTGGAGTGCATCAGCACCTAAACATGGACTCTGACTCTTGGTCTTGTAAAGCAATAAAGGGTTATTGATCACCTTGCTCATCTGACAGCTGACTGTTTTGAAATTGTAGCGTACTTGTAAAAGGTGAGCTGTTGCTTCAATAATGCTGTCAACAGCTGTTGCTTTTGTGCTATAATTCATGCTCTATTATAAGACATTATGAAAGACAGGAAGTGCCCAAACTCCAGAGGACATGAAGTAATGCACCTGATCCTGTCATCTGACCTCTGAAAACATAAGATAACAGTAGATGCCAAACAGTTGGATTGAAAGAGGTCTTGCTCTTTATGCATCTCCCTCTATCTCACTGTCTTGGCCCACCTGGTGACAGCACTAACAAGTCTGTTTCTGTTTGTTAAAAGGAAGTTCTTCCTTGATACTGTTCCCAACTGTTGCCAAAGACTTGCTCATGGTGGGCCCATGTTGAGTCTGTGAAACTGATATAACAGAGTACAATCTAGACCTGCTCTTTTTGAACTGAGATATATTTCATTCAACCTGGTGCTACAAAACAAAAATTGATTTAAAAAATAACTCCGGTGCTTGTTGAAAATGCATACATTTGGGGCGCCATTTGTCTGGTGGTTTAGGCACACACCCCATATATGGAGGTTATACTCCTCGTTGCAGCAGTTGCTGGTTTGTCTCCTGGCAAAGGCCATTTGCTGCATATCTTCCCCACATTTCCTGTATCTCTTCAGCTCTCCAATGAATAAAGGCAAAAATGCCCCCCCACCCCCCTTTAATTCTCTCCAGTAATGGAATTAAAAATTAGATTTTAAAAAATGTGAATTGGGATTTTTTGGGGTTCTGACACTTTTGGATAATTGAATGTGCCCCGGGTATAATTGACCCAGGAACATTATTGCTGTTCCAGAGAAACGAACATAACAGGAGGGTTAATGAAAGACAATAAAAACAATATATCCTTTTATATTGTTCAACATTACAGTAACTTTGTGTCAGTTACAGTCTAAGCAATGAACGTGAGAATGTCCTTCCTTGTGTATGAGCCTATGGCCTCAAATCCTTTTTTCATCAAGAGCCACAGATTTGACCAGATACCGTTATTTACTTTTCAGTAGTCAAAATGCATTGTTTATTGTGTACAATACTGACACATGAAAACAAACTCAAAAATGAACTCTAGCTGAGTACAGACACATCCAGTACAGATCTACTGATAAATCAGGAGCCTTGCCTTCAGGCTCAACTCCCTCTTCACAGCAACAGTCTGGTACAACCCCTGCATTACTGCTGCTGCAGCACCAACAGGCAAGGTTGATGATCCATTCTACCCTCACTTGTGACCCAGAGATACTTCAAATCCTTCATTCTGGGAAGACTCACTTAACCGAGAGAGGGCAATTCACTGTTCTCAGGCAGAGAACCATCAAAAAGACCATCTGAAGAATCGCCACCTTTACATGGTGGAGGGGTTTCAAGTCTCTGTGAACCTCGGAGCATCGACCCCTGGAAAGGTCACACAAGGCAAATAGATCCCAGAGGAGCGCAAAAGGACGACCATGAAGAGGCAGAAAGCCAAGAGAGTCATCACCTCGCCTGGAAGAGGAACACTGGGGAGGCCAACTTGAACGATTAGTGTCTGATGGCTGGGTTGAAGAAAGCACAAAGAAATAACATGGAGCTGCCGTCCTGTGTGTGGACCCACTGGTAGACCTGGATGTGAAGATCTCTGGTGGGTTGGATGAGGACAGTGCTGCCAGATCAAGAAGTTGAATAAAAAGTGAGTTTAGTATTGGATGGACTGCATCAGATTGATCTTTAAAAACATATCCCCATTCAATCCTCAGGAAAGGGTGAAGACATCCCTAATAATTTCATAGCACACACAACTCCTCACATCTCTACTCACAGTCTATTATTAGAAATTATTCCGCTCACGTTCCAGGGATAGGACAAAGTTTGATTCATTTCTTTTTAAGGCTGCGGTGTTGTACACATCGTCCTGGTGTTGACATTTTATGTCCGGGTTAACGCAGCTAATTGCCCACTCTTGTGTCTGGCACAGGGCTATTTGTCTCCTTCTGTAACATCTATTAATTATGAATAAAATGAGATCTCATAGTGTCACTGCTCATATTTCACCTCCTACTCGCACCATTTTGTCCACGGGGCTACCAGCTCCTTTGTATTACAATGTGTGAAACTCTTCTGCAGAACCTGCTCCCCTCTAAACAGACAACACTTTGAAAATCTGAACACAGTTTGAAACAGCATTTTTCTGCACAGGTCCTTGGCCATTATGTATATTTGATAATTCTGTGTCTCTTTAAGTGTTTTTTTCAAATGGAATTCACACATACAACCGCCTGCCTCTGTATCTCTTTCCCACTCATTTTTGCTCTGAGCGGTAGAGCAGAAAATAAGAGTGCACTGTATTGTACCATGAGTGTGTGTGTGTGTGTTTGGGGGGGTGTATGCACTTGTGCGTACTCAGAGTGGGTGTTGTTTCAGGAATGTGTGAGATTACCAGCATGTGAATTAGGCAGTGTTTTCATCTGTCTTTCAGGGACATCTAGTTTATCAGTAGTGGACAATCTAATTATATTGATTAGAAAATCGGCGGCTTTTGGGGTAAAGAGACATTTAAATTTCCTGCCTGTGCTTTACAGGTCACTTAAATGATGTTGCACATGATAGTAAGGAGGGCAAGTGTGCGTGTGAGTAGGTGTGTGTGTATTTGTGTATGTGAGAGTGAATGCAGAGAGGTGCCTGAGTGTGTTTGTTTGGAGGGAGGTGAGAAAGCAGGAGGAGGACTGTGAATCCATGATTAATGCAGCGTTGCCCTTGTATCTCTCAGAGAGGAGAGAGGACGGAGGTGAGGCTAACAGCATTAGCATTCTGCCCGTGCTCCTGCAGGAGTCTGCTTTGCCCCTGTACAGATGCTCCGCTGCCTTTCAGATTACTGAATAGACACTTCATAGACACTTCAGTTTGGATGCAAACCAAACAGCTGCTTTTAGGTCCACTGCATACTTGTCAATCCACTTTAATTCGTTAATACAGTTTTTATGGTTTAAGCCGTGTTGTCTTTTGACAGCTCTCATTCCCATGCTGTCACTCGATACATGGTCTGCCGCTCTCATTTCATGTCCTGAATGTAGCAATTCAGTTTTAATGTGCCAGGGAAGTAAAACAGTTCTTCCTTGGAGTGGAAGAGGTTGCACAAGGGCCTGATTTTGAGCTGACTTCAAACTCATCACGTATTTAAATCCTTTACACCATGCAGCGCTGCCAAAAGCATTTTGGGGTGTTATTTGGCGTTGTGACAGAAGGCAGTGTAGGGTAACTGGTATGCAGAGAAGGAGCTCAAGCACACAGAAGAGTTACTGCAGGGCCTGACGATGCAACTTTTGACATTTCTGGATCTGTGCTGCATTATAATTTAGAATATGAGCACAGCTACCCTAAAAACAAACTCCAGCAAAACTTACAAACTTTATTTCTGTGCAACTGGAAGCTGTGTCAACTATATACGTTCATGCTGCACACAAAGGTGTCCCAATTTACTTTCTTTTGCCTTTAAAAGTGACACATCTTATAATAGCAGCAGCCTAAAAGCAGCATTTCTTAGGCTATATTATTACACCTGTATTAACCTGAAATACAGACAGGGATGTAAATCATTAATATTTATTGTAATTGATACCATTATCAAGCCTCCTAACGATCTGAGGCTTGAGAGACAAGAGAGAATCAATACTACTATTGATTGTTTTCTATCATTTGGTGGAAAGACCAGACAAAAATAAGTCTCTAACAGAACTCAGTGTTCCAAATATTTCAGCTACCCAAGTTAAATGCTGACCATGTTTTCATTTCTTTCCACACACATAAGATCGCCATCTGGAATCAATGATCAAGACAATCTGTCATCACTCTCTGCCCCTCATGTCTGGTAACCTGACTCACCCATGCTCTGCAAGTGATCAGAGAGAGCCATAATCAAGCTTTGTTCTTAGTCTGCAAGTAATCTGAGTGAGCTTTTTTCTATGCTGTGTATTAAACGTTTGTTGAAAACGGGACTGATTCTTTTTATTTTATTTTGAAGGAGTTTGATTTATACTCTGCGGTGACAAAGCTGTACACTGTAAGAAAAATAAGTTAGTGCAACTTAAAATAATTTGTAACCTGGCTGCCTTAAAATGTTTAGTTCAGCAAGCCAAGAAATTTAAGTTGTTTCCACTTTTGTCATAGTTCTTTATACTTAGTTTTATTAGTTGGGGTGAAAAAGATAGTGCTGATAAATTAGTTCTATCAACTTCATACTTTAAGTTTAATCAACAAGCCTTTTTAGTGAGACCAACAAGCAATTCTAAGTTTTACAAATCTAAATCTTAGTAGAAACAACATGAAAAAAAAATTTGGTCAACAAGTTTCTACAGGTATATTAAGTTGGGTTTTTTATGATTTTAAATGTATTTGTCTTTACAAACATTCAAATAAAGACACAAATAATGACAATACCCTAAAATAAAAAAATAAAATAAAAATAAAAACACAAATAGAATAATACAAAGACAAAGCAGAACAAATTACAAAAAAACAAAAAAAAAACGGAGAAAACAAATTCAACCAAAAAACATAAATTTGACGGATTATTTACAGCAAAAAAAAAGCAGTGAGCATAACAGCTCATCTAATGTGAGAGACATATCATACTATACACATACCGTTCTACGCAAATTCCTAATTATGCACATGGCACATTTATATGTATATGTACATATATTAAAGAAAAAATTAATAAAATAAAAAAAAGGGGGGTATGGGGTGGCTGTATTGGTTTTTAACTATTAATTACAAGAGAAAGACAAAAGTTAGAAAGGTATATTGAGTTGTAAAAACATGAAAATGTAACTTGCCTGAACTAAGCATCTTGTTGGATCAATTTATAATGAATACTTCTGCAAACATGTCTAAAATGTTAGCTCAAAGTGTTTTGTTGAATAAACTTATCTTTTTAAGGCAGCCAGGTAACTTTTTCCTGACTTCTTCATCTTACTTTTAACATTACGTTAATTAAAAAACAAGTACTAGTCATTTCTTAAAACAATCTAAGCCTCAATTTTCAAGAAAATACTACATAAAAATGATTTCTCAACATGGGACAACATTCAAAATACTTTATTCAATGTCAAAACTGACAATAGCTTTTTTGTATGAATTTGACTTGGCATCAGAATACATCATAAAGAATGGATTAACATGGCAACTGCAATTATCTTCAATATTTATCTAGAAGTCAACACTTAGCTTACAAAACTGTAAGCAGAATAACAGAAGAGTGCTCTCACTATATAAGAACTATGAAGGTATAAAAACAGACACTAAGTACTAAAAAGGTCTACAAATATCACACATTGAACATTTCTTTTTTAGTAAACACTTAGCTTCTGCACTGCATGCAGAAAATTATTAAAACACCGATCCATCTAGTTGTATCAACAAGGAAATCTATGTTACCTGAACTACACTGGTTGGACTGATTAGTTGGACACTATTTTACTTGATATTTCAAGTAAAACTGACATTTAAGTTGAACTGACTTAAGAAAGTGAGCTGAGGTAACTAAAACATAAAATCCGTTCTTTAACAGTGTAGGTTTAAGTAAAATAATGGATTTTATGTTTTATGTTACATCATCTTATAATGGCTCAGTGTTGTCTCACAGACTGAGTATCTCCCAGAAGCAACATTTGAGTCAAACAAAGTGATCGTTAGTCATGGCTGCGGTGTCGGCTGTTTTAAGCATGTCTTTTTGATCCACAGAGCCCGGGTAATCCAGCCGCCGTTGTAACAATCGATTTCTGCATTTGTGTCCCTGTGCTTGTTGTCCTCCTCCTCTTCCTCTTCCACTGGTCTGAGGAAATGTTTGCACACACAGCTTGTTTGGGTAGTTCTTTCTGCTTTGCCTCAGGTCACATATTGAACTGAACCTAAAGTAATAACTTTTTCTGCTGTGTCTCAGACAGGGGCTGCTGATTGTCTCTGCTTTCTTTTTTTGTACCACAGGGTGTTTTTTGGACTTTATAACCGCCATCATTCACAAATGAAAATTCATCATAAACTTATGTCATGTATCCTTTTATGCAGCTTGAATTGTGTCGCGGCTGATAAATGGCACAGGTTTCTGCAGATAAAAACTTATTGCAGATATTGCAGATATGCTTGTTGGCCACAGAATAGCCTGACAGAGGTCACTAGACAAACAAATGTATATTAAAGCTTCAATAAACATCCTGAGATCCACTTGTATTCCCTTGTTTTAAAGGTACAGTGTCTAGAAATGGGAATATTTAGCCATATTTTAAAAAGGTTTAGTTTTAAGGTTTTGCTTATCACTTTAAAGCACTTCATGGCCTGGCCCCAGAATATATATATGAATTGCTGTCACCCTACGCAGCCTAAGATCCTCAGGCAGGAACTCCCTTAAAGTCCCCATCGCAAACTTAAAAACTAGAGGCTGATTTATACTTCTGCGTCGCCCCTACGCAGCAGGACATGAGCCCCCATACTTGTGCGTCGATGTGTCTGTGTCGTGCAGCAATTCTCCTCCAAAACGCTTGAGGGCATTGTGGTCTCTCTGATAGCTGGTCACCTGCTTCCGGCCTTGTTACGATCTCTGTTTACGATCTCTGTTTACTTTTCCACAGCGATTCAGAGCGTGTTATGTTAATCTACAGCTGATACATGTTGCTGTTTATCATACAGACATGATTACAGGGAAGAGTAGAGAGGAGGAGATGAAATACACGGCCGATGTGCGGCCGATGTCCGGGATCCCGGAAGTGCTGTAAATGCGGGGAATACAAGCCGTCGAGCGGACCAATCACAGGGCTTGCGGCCGGCGTTGATTCTACGCATAGTTACATTTTGGAGGAAGTGCAAGGTCAGCTACGTGTGTAGGCCTCTGCGTAGGTACGGGAGCTACATGGACCCCCGGTGTAGGCTACGCCGTCGATTCGACGCAGAAGTATAAATAAGCCTTAAGGGTGAGCGAGCATTTGCTGTTCAGGCTCCACGACTGTGGAACGACCTGCCTATGGATCTCAGGTAAGCAACATCAGCATCTTCTTATAAATCACAGATCAAAACATATTTTTATCGAAAGGCCTTCCTGTAATATTATTTTATCACTGATGCTACATTTATTTTTTATTTACTTTTATTAATGTTTTCCTTTTATTCACTCATTGTTTTTATTTGTTTTACGGGTTTTAATTGTTTTAATTGCTTTTAGTAGTCTCTCTTTTACTCTTTCACTCAACTGTGCCTCTTATATTGTCTTGTTAGTTCAATATGTCTCCCACTCATGCTTTGTTTATTTTTGAGGGTTTTTATGATGTAAAGCACTTTGTAATGTCTGTTTTGATAAGTGCTATATAAATAAACTTTGTTTATTATTATTATTATTATTATTATTATTATTATTATTATTATTATTATTATTATTATTATCTAGTAGCCATATTCTAGATTGAATTGACTGATCCCCAATTTCTGCATCAGTTAAACTCTTAAGATTCAATGACCATTCTATTTAAAATGTTAATATAAAATCAACTTATACCTGCCTGCAGATAATCACCAGTGTACCTCGTACAGTGACTCAGTATAGTTATTAATGCAGGAATCTTGTGTTCAGCCACATGTAAATCAGTGTGTGCTCACACTTATCATCCCACACTCATCTGTTTACATTGTCTACCTCTGACACCATCATCCATACTTATCCAGCATGTTTTATATCTGCATAATACTGTGGAGGGTTGTGGCTCTATTGTGGGAATTTTTGTTACTCAAAACAATGTGACAGCTTGCTTAAAGACATAACCATATGTTAAGCTAGGTCATCTTGATACATTACCATATATTAGCATATTTTAATCTGGAGTCTGGAAGCAGCACAGTTATTTGATTAGATTTTTTTGTTTGGACTTTTAGGAGGGAATTACAAAATAATAGATATTCCAAATGTCTACTTTTGAATCCTCCAAAATCTGAAATCAATGAGCTTGAATAAAAAAGTGTGAAATCACATCATCTATTGTGCACTGAGGGAGTAAACAAGATCTAAAATTCAAGTCAAATGTGCCTTCAATGGTATACTTAACATAAAAAGTGAGCCTCTCAGTTTTCCTTCTCCTCGTGTATCTGTTTGTGACCCTCTGTCTGAGAAAATTTATGTTTGCCTCTTTTGCATGCAGACCAAGTGTTTCTCTTGCCCTCTGCTTCAGCGCTCTGTAGAAACGGATGACAGTGTGTATATAAACACCACAGTGGAGCTATGAACCGCAGACTCAAGTCTAGGATTTTTTTTTCTTTTTCCCTGGGCTTTGACCTGTGCTTAAAATAACTTTTGTGCACGGTTCTACCAATAGGTTGTTTGCAATACCATCATGCCAGTGACGTGTGGAATTCAAATGGGGGGTCAGGAAGTAAATTGCAGAATGGACGCAACCGAGGAAAGCCCGTACTATGCTGCCTAGACACCGTAATAAGACAGCGATACTGAAAACAATTCTGGCTTATGTCTCCTCTCATGAGGACTTCCAATTTTTTAACTGACCCAAGCTTATTTCTGAATGTGTCTGCCGTTGACATCACTAACTACCTCGTCCTCCAGACTTCATTTTACACCACTGAGCAAAAGAAGGCATTCAAAGGCCTGGAGGGTCACGATTTTCTTGAGTGGTTGGGTCCACAACCTGGGTATCAAGGTGCTCAACAATGATTGTCGTTAGGTTTTCGCCAGGGTGAGTATTTTTAAATTAATTTCCATATGAATTGTCCTCCTAGCCACGATGCTATCAACACTAACGTTTGTTTACTTAGCGCAGGTTAACCACTCTAAACGGACAGTCAACGGGAGTTTGCAGCAAGTAAAATAATAACTTAAATCAGCTATCTGGCTAGCATTACCAATTACTAACTATTGTTTGTCGTTAAGTAATGGTTAAAAAACTCCAGCAGAACAAAGATGGGAAAAACATTACAAAGTATGGAAGGAGTTAGCGACTTAAACATAGACATATATACAGCATACATACATTACTTTAACTTACCCTGGACAAAGTGGTCACCACACACACGGGCATAATCCAACTCCGCTCCTCCTGACCATAAAAGAAGGTTTGTTATCCACTGTTTCCTCGTTTTTCAGAGAGTTTTTTGCATTTTCCCCCTAGAGAACCACTCCCTTTTGGACACGATAAACACTTGTCGACTTCTCTCTGTTTGATCGGTTAGGGAAACCGTAAAAAACGCAAACCGTAGGCATTTTTCTTGTGTTTATGTGTCTGTGCAGACTGCTGCAAATCACTTCCTGACCCCATCTGCATTTCGCGCCACTGCCATGCAACGGAAATGAGGTCATATGCAAACAACCTTTTAGGATCTTTGATTGAACATCTGTCACTACACCTTTACTTATTGCACATGTAGGAAAACAGAAATGCCCAAAAATACATACACTTTGAAATGTGTTCTAAGATGTTGCTCTTGCTGTACCTGACTATAACTTAAAAGAAGTAATTATGTGTTTTCATCACTGTGGGGTTATGTTGGCCTCTGGGTATCACTTATATGTCAAATAAAAGAAGCAGGAGAATGCCCTGGTTGTAAGTGGCAGTGAAGCAACAGTGGAGATAAAAATACAGACAGACACACAGGTCAGCCATTAGTGAATGAGATTCTCTGGGAGCGAGACCTGTTATTGGTCCCTGCCATGACTCTTATGACTCACAGCGTTTTCCAGCACATGCACACTAAAGTGGGGTTCGATTTTTTTGATGCAGGAATGTGATGCTTTGGAGTTTGATGCAGCTTTAATTACGTTACCTGTGAAGTCAGCACCTTCACCTGTCTTTGATGCGTGGCATGTTGCTTGTGGGATAATGTGTCCATGTGATTTCCCTCCTAGAAGACTGAAGTTTGAGTCCCTGTCACCTTCACAGTCAGGGATGTGTTTGCCTTACACACACATGACTCCTTCATTTATCAAGTTATCTTTACCTGCACTGAAAAGCAACATTCTCTGTGGTGTGATTTGGTATGAATGAGCAGTATCTGTTGTAATTAAGCCGGTGCAAAATCTGTAGCAGTGATTAATCCTTACAAAGGTACATACATTAATCAAAAGGACAATGATCTGGGTCCTATCAAGACACAACAAAATAGGCTACTTTCTAACTCATCTTTCTCAGTGAGAGCTAAAGCTACACAGACATTTCAAGGCTGATATAGACAACAATGTTTGGGATGAGAAACCAACAGAGAGAAAATATTCCTAATGGTTAATAAACATATGATGAAACCAAAGTTACCGAACACTCTGGGCCTTCTACAAGAAAACATATTCGCCAATAACACTCATTATCTGAGAAGAGCTGGTGAGGGTGTTGGACGAGTGTTGCCAAATGTTTCTAAGTGTTTACTCATGGTGGATTCATGTTGGGTCTCTCGAAATATTTCAACAGCCCAGACTTGCTCTTTTTGTGGAGTGTCCCAAGACGGCTTTTATAACGATTTGTTGCTTTATAAATAATGAAAATGCATTTATTGATTTAAGCTGTACATGCCGGAAAGCCTTGTGACACCAATAACAGCAAAACCACAGAGACTAAATTCTTAGATCAATAAGAAGCAACCAAAGCAAGCAAAGATATAGCTTCTTAAAGACGTTTTTGTAAGGCACCATTGCTTTTCAGCTATAGCACTAAGTTTAGACCGCTTTCAGGCATTTTGCAAAGTTGTAATGAATATCTTCTATATTCACTCATCATGGCAAATTTCAATATCCTTGTGTTTTCGACAAACAATGTTTCTTCAAAATTGCACTGTTTCTATTGTAAGAATACACAGTTTTTGTTGGCTATTTCCAAAGCAAAGTCAGAGTTCACATTCTTTGCTCCTGCATCTACAATTTGGAAACGATCAAAGCACATTTTTTAGTTTCACAAACAGCCAGTTTATGCACAGTAAACCCATTGCTGGCTTCCATAGTAAACGTTTGCAGCAAGGAGTGTTACAGCTCTGGCTAGCCTGTCGCCCTGCTAACTCAGCAAGCTAGCTCTTAATGTCGCTAATTTATGTCTATGGAGCAGCAAGGAATTCGATCAGTCCTATCTTCATCGAAGGCCAGCATTTGGGTGTATTTTGAATACAGCAGTCTCCCAGGTATAAAGGAGCTTTCATATGTAAAGTGTGCAAAGTGAAAATTAAGACATTGAGAAGAACTGAGCAACGCACATTGCACCAAGTTACCAAACTCCTGAACAATTCTGAATGGGTAGAAAAAGACACCAAGATCCGTTGCCTGGATTGGATTTGAATCAAATGGAATCAGATCAGATCGAATTGCATTGGATCAAATTGAATTCAGGGATATTGAAAGATTCACACCCCTAGCACATTGTCTTTAATGTAGTTCATCCATCTTAACACGTTCAAATGTACCAACAGATCAGATCCTATGCACCTTTGTCAGTTGTGTCTCTGGACTTCCTGATGTACTTTTACTGTGACAATGCTTGGTGGTGTTCCCTCTTCAGAATGTGACATAGCACCTCCTAGCTACACGATTAACCCTGGCCGTTTGTGCATCGCTGTGAACATTGTCTGAACTCTAATAGTGCTATGGGGGTTCTTAATGGTATCTATATTTCTTCAGGCTCAGTGCCATAACACTGACATCTTCTCTAATGCAAATACATTATAGTCCCCAATCTTATACCAGTGAGGTTCCACTTCTCCAGGTCACACAGTGTGTAAGTCCTGTAGGACCCAGATCTACTGGAAAGCAGCATCTCCATGCCTTATTTTTCATGGAGCAAACAGTGCATTACAGTCCTCCCACTATGCCCCAGGATTGAAGCTGCTGTCGTCATTAATTCTGTGCTGAGGGTAGTGTCGCTACGACCCATTACAAACCCACACCTCCATCTTTGGCCCCGTGGTGATGCATTACTTCTCACGTCTCATTAATAACCCTCCTGCATAGAGCTTGTTGGAGGAAGAGACAGTGAAAGGGGGCCACAGCATAGGATGAAGCTCACAAAGGCTAGTCCATATAGACATAGAGAAGCAAAAGCAATTAGCTTTTAAGACCACCTGCTTAGACTCATCACAGGGATTACCTAACAGATGGGTGAAACAACATCCTTTTACAGGAGCTATTTCTACTGATGCTGCTTAGATGGTTTGCTAGTATCTAATGGACTGTAAAAAGGGTCTACATTAACCTTTTAGGAGAGACGCTGGTGTAAGGCAAGCTGACAGTCTGCAGCAGAAGTAAAAGCAGCGTCCGGGGAGGAATAAAAAGTGGGTTACTGTTGTGTAAAGAAGGGGCCCAGTTGTTTTTCAGAAAGTAGATAATTTTTTAATTACGAGCAAACAAACCCAAAGGATCCCATTTGAAATCTTGGAATTACTCCTATGCATGATGCATGAGTAATGACAGTGGTGACATTGCAGGGACAATTGAGTTTGATGTCTGAGTAATGGACCGTAGCCTTCTGCAAGACTTAGCTTTACTGCATTGTTTAATACAGTCAGTAATGCACCCATCAGACATACATTTAGCAACACATTGCATAAATTATTGATTTATTTCAGAGGAAATAGGCTTGGTTTTAGTTTTTAAATTTGGTGGCACTGTCCTTTGGCACTGCCCTTTTTGCGTTTTATGAAGCTGTAACACAGAAGCTGCTTTTAATGAATTGAACATCTGCCTGTATCTCTACATTTTGTTAGAAGAGTCAGAGTTATGATGTTCATGAATTATTCATTCTGGTGGATCTCAGAGCTTTTTATACAGTGCAGTTTTTCATAATATGGCATTTGTTCTTTTTAACAAGGTATTTGAAAATATCTGGTGTTTTTCAAATGCGCATTTTTGCTCTTTGAAAATATCACTGGATGAGACTTTTTTTTTACTCCATGCCATCAAGATGTGCCATTTCAAGTGTGGTCCATTGAGGAAGCACAACATCTAAATATAAACATAACTTTTACTCACTTGAATTGCTTTAATTTTCTTCTTTGTCCTGCTTTATTTATTTCCAAGACGTTTATTAATTACAAGAATCCCACAATGTCCAACTTGCAAAAGATATTTAATGGCAACGTTTCCGTCCTAGACATTCATCAGGCAAACAGTTAGCAGAGACAGGCAAGATTCAAGATTCAAGAGAACTTTATTGCCAAGTGAGCTTGGACACAAGGAATTTGACGTGGTGATTGGAACACCGGTACTCAACAAGAGGAAGAAGAAGATAGTAAGGGCAATACATATAGGTACCTAAATCTAAAATTCTAAATAAAAATACGATCTGTAAAATGAAAAGTATAAAAGTACCATTTAAAGATATAAATTGCATTTGCCTAAGCCAGAGTGCACATGTTAACAGATGATAGCAAATGAACCTAATGATAATGATAATAAATCAGGTTACAAGAGGCAGAGGGTGTGGCTATCAGTCTTCACCTAATCAGCATCATAGCATCAGGTGTTGGCAAATAAACGAAATAGAAATGCAAAACGATAACCTCACTAAATGCAAGTTTAACAACTTAAAAAAAAATAATAATTAAGCAACGAATTAAGCAATTACTCAATTTAAATAAACAAAAGCAGAATTTTGACAATCAATCAAAATCAAAGGTATAAACTAGGAACTTAGTAACATTTCACCCACCCTGGTGAAGTAAAAAGTTCAAAAAATTACATTATTTTCTTTGTCATTACCTTTTTTACTCTGGTAACTCCATCTTTGCATTTTTTTTTGTCTTCTTGGTTAAAACCACCTGTGGGTATTTTTTTAACAGTTTGTTAAACAGATAAAAAATTATGCTGATTCCTCTTTGTGACCTTCAAAAGCACACAAGACGACTACTTACAATACTGGAATAAATAAAGTGTACTCTATTTTCACAGTTTTCCGACCTCACTTGTGGACTGGTCGATTAATCTGAATCTAAATGATCTATTTTAACAACCAGTAAATTAGTTGCTTGAACTTCCCTTCAATTAGCACAAACACAATGTTGTTTATGCTGTAGATATAATTATGATACTCTTTATATCATGATTAGATCTTAACAGCTGAGCCGGGTTATTTCCAAGATGCAGAGTCTAAACATTAACACCCCAACTGTCTCTACTCTGCAGTGTTATTATCCGTGTTTTGAAGCTCTACTCACACATAAAATATTCCCCTCCCCGTCAGATCCAGTGCTGTCAGAAAGTAGGACATTGATATGATTTCTGTTGGTTTGGCTGCACTCCAGCACATTGGATTTCCAACTACTGTTAATAAAGATGAAACCTTTTTATATTGCACCATTTGGCTCTATTACATTTTAAATCCCTCCCTCCTCTTTCTGTTTCATTTCCCTTGAAAAAAAGAATAAGATGTATTCTAGAAACACGGCTTCTGTGTGGGCATCTACCATTAAAGCGGGAAAAATACACGTATCAAATCCTGCAGTCCAAAATTTTTACCAGCAGCAAAATGTTCCAAACAGAAAATGATTTTGTCCTTGGCAGTGATTTTCTTTGCTGTTTAAATTTGCACTGAATAAAAACTTCACCCTGTGCATGCAACATTTTGATTCCCTCTCACATTACAGTGATGAATTAATTACTGAACAAAATAGGAATTTTGTGTTTGATAAAGGAGATGTGTGATCATCAAATGTTTCTGCTCCTCAGGAGTTGAAGTCATTCTAGGAGGGGAAACGATAAGTTGAATTGGGAAGATTACAAAACCCAGGAGAACAAGCTTGTAGAGAAAAAAAGAATTAAACTTTCCTTCACATCCTATTTGTTTTGGTTGGCAGTCTTTACACGAAATGGTGTTCCATTTTCTTTTCCCATTTCCTCTATCTCCGCCTGCATCACTTGGGAAGGCTTAACTTTTTTTCTGATTATTCTGTATTTGTTCCGTTGCAGTCTTGTCAGTTGTTTTAAATGAAGCTGAGAGTTTTCTTCGTGCTAATCATGAGCATATGTCACTTGCCAACAGCATGATGGGGAAACTCCATAACAAAGCAATTTGGCACACCGCATTCCCCAGAATGAACAGTGTGTGGAGTGACACTGCCAGCACTCCTCTATAGCTTCATCACTCTGTCACTTGGTGGGAAGCGTAGAGGCTTCCTCATTACTGCAGATGAATGTGACAGGGATCACTTGTGTTACTTTATTTTGATACTTGATAAAGATCACTATTACCCGTCTTTCTTACTGATCTTCCGGCTGTGTAAGATGCTTGATTCTGATTGGTCACCTTTTCTCAACCCCTTGACAAAGGTTATTAACTTTCACCAACACAAGCAACACAAGAGGCAAACTGATCACATCATGTCAAATTAATATACGGAAGAGAGTTCTGGAACATTTTGCATCTGCTTGTTGACACCACTCGTCTCATCACTATCACCTCTCTCTCTTACTCCCCTCTATCCGTCTTTCCAGACCCAACTCTGTCGAGGCGTGATGGCTGTCTAACATGAGTCTGGTTCTGCCTGAGGTTTCTACCTGTTAAAAGGAAGTTTTTCCTCGCCGCTGTAACTAGCTAAATGCTGCGATGTGCAATGCTCATGATGGATTAAGGTGGGGTCAGACTGAGTCTTACCCTGTCTTGAAGTTGGGTCTCTGTTCATATTTTTACATAGAGTGGTCTAGACCTCCTATGTTTGTAAAAGCGTCTTGAGATAACGTTTGTTGTGATTTGGCACTATACAAATAAAGGTTGATTGATTGACACCATAGACCAGGGCTATTCAATTAAATATTTGGTCGGGCCGGATTTTCAGACTAAGGACATGAGCTGGGTTGGACATTTTTACCAGACAGTGAGCAAAGTTAACCATTTAAAAGAAAAACAAATATATAAGATAACAAACACACTGGATGTTTATTAATGTATTGCCACATCCAAAGGGCATAAACGCAATAAAAGAGCAGTACTTGTCAGTGTTAGTAAAAGATGTTTTTCTTGCGGGACCCAAGTCACAATCACTCGTCAGTTGCTTTCCAGCCATTCGAGTGTTGCTTTCGGCCACATGTGGCCCACAATAGGGCTGCCATAGACTGTAAGGTGAGGTGTAGTTGCCATTTATATCAAAACAATGTGGCTAGAACGCTAGTTAGCATGCTAAATCGGCAGGCTACGTACATTTTCATATTGAATCCAGTCCAGCAATATCGCATCAGTCTCACCCTGTCTGGATTCTATTTCTCCTATCTACCTCCTAACCATACATAATCCCATACATAGATTTTCTTTACGGAACCTGTAAAGATTTGTATTCAAAAACTGCACATATTACGATAACCAGGGAAGCACATTATGTATTTTTTTTAAGCTGACATTGATAATAGATAATAACCTGCCCCTTATGGCGGATCTCTAACTCAATAATTAAAGAACTGCTCTGACTCTTTTTCATTCACACTCTATGGACTAACATCAGAAGGTGTGCTGGTAAAACTTTACTGATGTAAGCTTTTTTGAGGTGATAACTTACCAAAATAAAAAAACATGTCAGAGCTATCCACTAGTGTTAAAATAGTCCTAAGTCTAAAGATCTGCTGACTTAAAGCTAGGGTTGGTAGTCCAGGAACTAGCATGAATTTGAATGTAGCATTTCCTCAATACTCCGTCTAACCCCTCTCCTCGGAGCCGCTCAGAGCTCCTCCAAAACGACGCCCTCACTTACATTCACGACCATATGATCGTGACTGATTCAAAACCAGTCCTCGTGAAAGTTAAAAACACAAGCAAACATATGGCTATTGTTAGTACTCACAACTCACAGCGAGCAGGAGAGAGGAGAGACAGGCAGGTGAAGTTCCTCATTCATTCAAACATTGATTGTTGCTTTGTTGGTTGGCGTGATCACGGCTGACAGTGACCGGTTGGTAAAGATCAACGTGTTCACGAAACGGCTCGTCATCCCTACAGCGTCCGGACAGACACTACAACACATCTACATTTTCTGTAGGACTTACTAAATGTCATTAATTCTTTTGCTTGTCAGAGCCCCTGTGGTGAGAGCTTTTTAGACTCTGATCCGGACTACAATCCTGAGAAAAGCACCTCATCTAGTCAGAGGGGCAGTCAGTGGAGTCAGGGGAAGCAGAGGCAGGGGATGGGGAGTGCATGCTGGGGAAATGTACTAGAACTGCATGACTGGATTTGACTGGTTTCATAAATTGGACCCTATAGACGGTGATTGGTTGGTGTTTTCCCAGGTTTACTCCAGCTGTAGATAGCGGCTTTTTCTCACTCTTTTTTAAGAACACATTATGTATTGATTGCCATCGGGACAAAACGATCATTTTAACCAGTACAACAAAAAGTGGATCTAAATCTGACTACCAACCCCAGCTTTAAGAGCAGCTTAATACAAAGTTACTTCTGCTCAAACACTTTTGCCTTCCAGCTTGTAAAAGCAAGAAAGACACAACTCCTATTTCACTTTGATCAGCCATGCTGGCACCACTGTGACATTTGGAGAAATCCAACTCATGGTTGCCAAGAAAGGATTTTACACTCAACTCATTTTATTTATATAGCACCTTTCATACATTCAAGCATGCTGTCCAAAGTGCCTCACAAAAGAACAGAAAAACATTAAAAAAAAGCAGCAATAGGTAAAAAGATGCAAGGCTAAAACAAGATAAAGAATAGTAAATACTTACAATAAAATCATAAAACAAGATGAATAAAATCAGATAAAGACCAGAAAAATAATAATGTTTAAGGAAGCTGAACTAGAGTAGTTTTTTCAGTTAAATGCTCCTTGTGATATCAACATGAGAATGACCTTTTGAGCTTTGAAATAGATTGTTATGGAGAAGAGCATCACCTACAAAAATCCTCTTCAGGTGATCTTGTTGCTTTTCAGAGATTCCCTACACCGCCTCTTTTCGTTGACTTTTGAATTTGTGCCACCGTTCGAGAGGATCTGTTCTCCCTGGTGGGGAACTTGCTGCTAGACATTAAAGCTCCTGAAAACGAGGAGAGACAAAATTTGAGTTATTTTGCTTCAGAGAGTTGAAGAGTGTGGGTTTAAACTTCTGACTTACATCGGAGTATTCTATTTGCCCTCTGTTTTACCTCTAGCTTTCAAATATGAGGACACTCCAGTAGTTGTCCCCGCTGTTTGAGTTGAACTTCTGAAGTGAAGACACCAGGGGAGACTTCCTCTGCAATACTGAAGCGATCCTCTCCCTCTGCATAAGTCTGTGAAGTGCTACCATTTCTAGCTGATAGTTAGATCACCACCTATTGTAAGTGTGAAAGTCCAGACATGCTGGTCCATCTGTTGGGAGGGAACAGTGATTATTAGCTTTTTCAAGGGTTCTTATCACAGCTTAAGCCGGCCAAATATCCATGTGTTCGAAGATGAACCGTCAGGCTGCAAGGATTAATGTGCCACATTAGATTGGAATTGTATTTGCCTTTGAGAAAAAATGAGTCATATCATCAGCCCCTCCAAGATAAAGCGAAGTCTGACCACTTGAAATCCAATCTCTCAGGACCGAACCCCGTTTGCTGTGTTTGTTTGATTTTGATGTATCATCGGTGAGAATCAGATTACAAGCGAAGGCGCCCGTACCGTCTCCTCGTCTGCCACTGATCCCTCTAACTTTTCCCGTCCTTCTCATCCCCAGAGTGTAACTGTCATCTGTAGCCCAAGCTTAGTTCCAGAGCTGAGATGATCTCATTTTCCCCAGGAGAAGGATGGATGAGTGTTTCATTTTTCATGCTCCTTCTGCACAGATCTGAACTCTGCAACCTTTAGGACAATTGGTAGCAGGGGAGAGGTTGTCAGATCTCACTTCTTTGTTGGGTAAGAACAATAATGTGTTTTCTCTCTGCAGAATGCTGTGAATTATTGTAGCATTGCATTACATGGCTCTAGACTTGACTTGGTAAACAAAGCATTGTTTTGAAGAGCAGATGCCATTTTGGAAATGCTGAAGTCAACCTAAATTCTGTCGAGCTAGTGTGAGGTAAAGAGGCAGGCTTTGGCCTCCGAGCTAACAGCTTCAGTGTTCCCGCCTGTCAGTCAAGTCAGCTGTCCCTCTTACTGTGCAAAACTCTTAATCTTAATCTTTTCTGAACAACTGAGTTATGAAAAAATTCACCCCTGGTATATTGTGTGCTCAAAGAGAAATAAGCTATTCAGACTAAAATCATTTTTTGTACCAGGCTGTAAACATGTTTATTTCTTTTTCAAAAACTTTTTCAGCATACATACATTTTATCTGCTTAAATGAGTTTTGTGTTTAACAGCCATGCTTTCACATCAGTCACTTAAGGCTATCAGATGCCCTCAGATCAACTTTTGCCAATTAAGTGGTTAAAAAGAGCATTGTAGATTTAGATTACATTCAAGAGGGACATGCTGCAAACTCGGTCGTTCTGTTAAAAATGAGGAACACCAGACAGACATAGAAACTGAGTCAAAGCTAACATGCATTCTTTTATATTTGGTAATTATTGCACTTTATATTGTTATATTTGCCATTTTTGGAGATGGAATGCACTAATGCAGTGTTGAACAATGTGAATGTACACTGCATTTCTTTTATATATATATATATATAAATTAGCGAACACTCAAGGGGAAGAGGTGTCTTAGGTCCATATTTTGTGTTTGGTTGTAGTAGGGTTTAGTTAGTGAAGATGCATAAGTGGTCCAAGGTGTCCAACAACCTTTAAACTTCTGTTGATCAAGTGTTAAAGTAAATGTGAGTTTCTCCATCACGAAAATATCATAGATTACATCATACCACTTCTCAACTGTGGGGGCATCTGTTGACATCCATTTTCTAGTGAGTGCTTTCTTGCTTGATATCAGCAGAATATTGAACATGTATTTTTTGGAAAAGCCCTCAATGCTGTCTGGCCGCAGGCCTAGATAGAGCACCATGTGTATTTATGCTGTAAAGATCGGCTGTTCTGAATGGGTGTGCATGTGGTTTCCGGTACTTCCTGAGCCAGCCTCAAGTGGCCACTCAAGGATCTGCAGCTCTTAGCACTTACGCATTGGCTTTATTTCTTGCTGCCGGAGTCTACAGCTTATTTATAATGGGATTAATGTCAAGGAATTCAGTTTGAAACTTCAAAAGAAGAATCTTTAGATATTACAGCTTGAAGTGGATTTGCTGATTTTTTAAACTACATTTTTGTGTTGGCGGTCCCACATGTACACAATGCTTTAAACACAAGGAAAGACATGGGACTAGGAGTGTGACAGTACTATATGAGACAGTTGAAAAGTGGTTCATAGAGGAGATTATTCAAATCTATGACCACATTCACGTGCTCTTGAGTATTCCGGTTACGAGACTATCTCAACAAGAGGACGTTCTGCCTCTCTCTCTCTCTCTCTCTCTCTCTCTCTCTCTCTCTCTCTCTCTCTCTCTCTCTCTCTCTTCTCCTGCACACATGTCACGAGTAGGTAATAGAGGGAAAGAGAGAGATCAGTAACAGGCCACATTAAAGCAATGGAAGAGTTAATGATTCTTAAGAGGGTGCTGATACATCAAACTGTTGATCATTGTTGGAGCTGTTTTCATTTACTACAGTAACTTCCCCTTCTAACAGAAGCACATTTTTTAGTCCTTTCAGAATTAAAGCATCACAAATAGTAAATCTATGAAGAAGTCTGCTCTCTAAAGCTTGGGCATAAACTGGGTTACTTACACCTTGAAAAAATATTGTGATGAACCCATCATTGTGAGTCATGAATTGTATTGTAAGATAGCATTACATCTCCAAAAATGGCAAATATACAAATGTTTATACTTTTTATCACAGCTCTGTAAAATGTGGTCTGCAGGATGTTGCTGTCAAGTCTACAGTAGAGGTGTGACAAAATATCGATACAGCAATATATCGCGATACTTTGACCCCCGATATAATATCAATATTTCAACTATTATATCGATTTTTTGTAAAAATAAAAATTCATATTTTAGCCGAGTTGGAACTAAAATACGACTTCAGTATTTGAAAAACAATAAAGTGAAAAGTTGTTTTCAATCAAACAGTTTTGACTTAATTTGTCCTTTAAATTTTGAGTAATATTGTGTGATTTACATATACACTATCTCTATTTTTTCCTAGTTAGTTGTGTAGAATATCGCAATATATCACAATATCACAATATTGTGATATATTGTGATACTATCACATCGTGACCCAAGTATTGTGATGCGTATCGTATCATGAAGTTCTTGCCCATACTCACCCCTAGTCTACAGAGTGGAGTGACCTGACCTTAAACATTGAGCACACATTCAGTTCAGCTCATTCAGCAGCACATAGATGAAGTGTGGAAATCACTCTTAATGGAAAATGCAGCTTTCAGAAATTAATCAAGCTCTTTGATTTCTCAAGTGCTGTAAATTCACTGATATGTTCATTAATTACTTTAGCTTTGGGCTGTCTCTGTTAACCTTCTGCAGTTCTCAGTGTAATCCTTTTTTATGACGTTCATGCACATTTGCAGAGAGAAGTATCGTAATAAAACAAGAGAAAAGTTTTAGAATTCTCCGCTTGCCTTTGAACAGGAGAGTTAAATATTTATATATAAAACTTCAAAATCAGTCTCCTTCAGAAGTGTGTGTCACAGCATTCATCATACTCCATCTCTGACCTCAGACAGAGAAGTGAGTGAGCATACTTTCATGAATGTGACAGGTGTGTGTGACCTGTCCTTTTTCATCTCCCGATTTTAAGACCGTGTCATACCGTGTGCGATCAGTAGTGAGTCGGTCACTGTGTACTGTCAGTTATACTTGGTAGTTGTTTGAAGCACTGATGCAGTGAGAGGTGTTAAAAACAACAGAGATGAATTAAATAACGACTCTGCAGTTACCAGGCGAGAGAAGATCTCAGGAATTTTGCTGCCCTAAGACATAAAAGCAGCCCAAAGTAGTTGTACCTTTAATTTCACGGCTATTCAATCTGATTGCTTTGTGTAGAGTCTGGCAGAGTTTCTGTCACAGCTGTAAAACCTCCCTCTTTTAGCCGAAAGCAAAACCTGATCTTAGCGTTCTGTTTTTTCTCCAGCACAGGTTGCTTCGTCTGCATTGTGCAAGCTATGGGTCACTTCAAGGAGTCGGGTCAATTCTACTTTGATACCAGAGCTCTCAATGACCTTTGATGAACATAAAGTTTTTCTACAGGCTGAAAGTCAAAGAAAAATAACTGGAACATAACAGCGATATATATTTCAGTGCCTTGGTGCTTCAGAAAGTGGATCACGCCAGAGCAGCTTTTTAACAACATTGTAACAACACATCAGCAGGCGCTAATTACATACATGTAGCGGTAAGAAGTGCTACAATTCGCACTTATATTAAATTAACAGTTATGACCTCCTTAAGGCTATATTAAGATGTAAAGGGCTGTAGGGGAAAACTAACTATCCTGAATGTGGAGCTGAAAGTGGTGATAGTACAACCTGCAGTCTCTAAATGCTCCCCGACAAAACTCTGCAGAGACCTAATGTCAAGCTGCATCTCTGACAGATCCAGCTGCAGCTCTCTTGGTATTTCCCTCACACTTTCACATTTCACATATCTTAAAAAAAAAAAAAAATCTGGGCTAGTCTCCCGGCACACTGTGCTCCAGAAATACCTGCAGGTGATAACTAGCTGAGATTTTGTAGCAGGTGTCCTGTCACCCTCACCATTATGTATGCATCATACCTGTGGGTGGAGGTGGTAATTAACTGTTGCTTTGCCATTTTTAGATCGTTGCCATGACAGCTCTCTCTCTCTGTCTCTATCTTCTCACCTTTTTTTTTTTCCTCTCACCTACTTCCAGTGTCTCTTTTCCCTCCAGCGACGTGTTAGCATACTTTCTATTGTCTTTATTTATTATATTACACATGTAGTGTTTCTACAACGTGCAGTAAGAATGCACTTGACATAAAAAAATCTTTCACCTCACACACCTGCTGCATGGGTGTGTTCATGAGGCAGAGGTACTCCTGGCAGTGTGACAGTGCCATCCATCATGGTCAGATCAGGTCGCACACTCTTGCCCGGTGGGCTGTGGCCTGCAGGTATAACAGCAGCTGCAGCACAGCGTCTCAGCTGTCATTTATCTGCAGAGTGTCAGGGTGACATGTGCTGTCCACTTCAGTCCGCTGCAGTTTACTCCACATTTGTGCAAATAAAAGGACAGGTCTGTTTGTGCAGCAAGCGTGTGAGTAAATTCAGTTTTGTAGCTTTATTGACGCTGATCTCCAGTCCTGTGGAGGATGATTTACAGCCCTGTCAGTCAGCATTTTCTCCAGTTTGTACCTCAAAGTGTGTTCACCATGTTTTGTTACAGTTCTTTTTAAGGTTTCAAACAAGCTTTGTCTGCATTGTTGGGTTAACTTTGTTTTACCTGGCATAAAAAGATCATGTTATGGTCTTGTATCTCATCAACTTTACATAGATTAGTAATTAGAAACTACTCCAAATCACAACGCTACTGTTAAAATGTATAAGATAGTTATCTAAGAAATATTCAAACACTCTGTTTCTAGCTTTTCCAGTGTCTCCAGTCTAAGTATTTGTGTTTTTTTATCACTTCTAATGAATAATATATCATATTTGAACACTGAGTTGAACAGAAATGGTATTGAATAGGTCACTTTGAGCTCTGGGGAAAGTGCAATCAACACTTTTACGATTTTTATCTTGTGTTGAATGAAAGTCATTATTTAAAGCTCATGTGGGGAATTTTTAACTGGTTATGAAACAGTCTGAAATTGTTACAGATTACTCTTAAAGACCTGCAAAGTCAAGCAAGACCATCATCATCAACACTGACAATTTCTGTATAAATATTTTTCACGCCTGTATCGGCATGCCTGTTGCATTTGCAAATAATACAAAAACAAACTGTCTTTCTTGGGGCAAATTAAAATGTGGAACATTTACACATACCAGACATTCTGTGATTTGCATACTGTTATCTGTTCCCATTGCTGAGGAGCAGACCATAAGGTGAGAAGTTAGGAAGGTGACCAGGAAGCAAGAGGTCGTAAAAAGCTTGCTTGTTTGTCTTACATTTCTTTGAAGATGTTTAATGATGTGTTAATCTTATTCTCTGAAGAGAATAAGTAACGTGTTGTATCTTCACTCTGGGTCAGTTGAGCAAACCTTATCTCTGTTGTTAGCTCACTCTGCCAGCTGACCGCTTTGCAAAGCTCACTGAAGGCAGGAATAAAGCTCACAAAGACAAACAGTTGTTGTTTGAGTCTATCATTTCCAGATTTCCACCACAAGAGCACACATTTAAACTGAGATTAGTGCTTGGGTCGGAGCCTCTCGAAACTAGCTTAATTATGTGGCAGACTTGGCCCCCTCTGCAGAGAACTGTCTGGCAGAGCTGAATGGCATCCATTGTTGTCAGTATAATTAATAGGGACATGTAACTCATACAACCCCACTTCAAAAAAATGAAATATACCTTTATAGGACAACAGATATCAAAAAATAAGAGGTACTGCTTTGTCCACAGGTGGTGCCAAAATCAACATAAACCATACCCTAGCTTTAAGCATTAATTGAAATAACCAGCCATTTGATCAAGTAAACAATTGTAAATTGCAGCACTTATACTGAATTTATATCAGTTGAAAAACTAAGCTAGAAACTGACAAAACTGTAGCATGTGAAAACTCTTAAATCTGTAAAAGTACAATGTAGGAAACACTAGAAAAACCACACCGTTAAAAAAATGCATGAAGAACTACTTGTTGCACTATAATGAGACTTTGTGTAAAGTCTGTCTTTTGTAACACTGGAAAACAACAAAGGCAGACTTTAATGCACGACTCAAACAGAAAGTGGATCAGAGTTTTGTGCACAGGAGATCAGGCAGGGGAATCAGATAAAAAACTAATCTGACAGGTAAAAAGCACTGTGAAGTCAGAAATACAAGCTGATGTCATCAAAGAAAAAACACTCCAAGTAACTGCTGGGACTCTTTCGACAGGAGGAGTAAAGGTAAACTGGCGCTGAATCAGAGGAAGGCACAGGTCATATACAGTAGGACAGGCATGTAATGAGAAACAGGTGGAACCAGTCACGGTGAAGGACAAAAAAAAGTGGCGTGAAAACACAAAATGGCATGTAGAGGCAAAAACATCTCCAACTGTGCCTCCTTGTCTTCTCTCTCCTCTAATCTCCTGTTTGTGACCTAGAAAGCATTCTGAGCCAGCATGCTATTTTGAACTATGTCTCGACTCCTAAAATGTATCACCAAGAGAAGGGAGAGTGGAGAGAGGAGGAGGAGGAGGGGGGAGGTTGACAGAGGAGCTGTGAGTGAGGATGCAGGTGAATCCTCTGCAAAAGCCTATTCAGCATCTGTGACATATAGTAAAGTCGTGACACACAGCAGGAATAAAAAAAAAACACATATAAAGATACAAGACTAGCAATTTGAGAAGCGAGGATGAAATTGTAGTAGAGAAGTGACATTTAAGAGCAGATTGCTAAATGCACTGGCATGGAGGTATCTGTTTTAAAGACAACATTTAAAGCTGTCTTCATACACTAAAGCCATCATCAGATGGCTGTCCATGTTTGCATGACAGCAGCTTGTTCCCCTTCTTTTATCTTTTACTCTTCACACAGTGTTTTCTTGCAATGCTCTCTGAAACACAAGTGGACCATACTCAGACTATATACAAAAACCAGAACACCTGGATGCCAAAATTTGGCCCCAAGCCCATAAATTCTCCTTTTTTAGCAGAATCAGCAAGTAGAGGTGTAATATAGTTTGGCTATTACTAGGCACAGATTATTTGTTTGGAGCACTTGGTCATTTACCCATGGCCTGAAGTTCTAGTTAGCCCGCTGTGAGCAGTCAATGTGAACAACAAGAATGAGTGAATAGACCTCTCTGAATGCACACATCACCCTATATGTAGGAGCGTGACTCTCACAGTTGTTATGTGCTCAGGCTGCAAAATCTGACATCATAGCGCCCCTCACAACACAAATAGCAACCGTCCACTCGTTGCTTCTCTGTTGACACAAGACAGCATTATTGCTTGGTAGAATGGAAATGTGGAGAAGAGAGAATTAGAAATAGATCAGCCCTTGCTGCAGACAGTGAAATGCAACAAAATAAGTCCGCCAGAAAAGTCAAGGTTAGTCAACATATACCAAGCGGCAACCTCCGGTCTCAAACTATGAAGCCCATGCGGAAGTGTAATAAACTGCAATTCATCGAGAATCCGCTTGAGGCTGGCTGCAGAAACACCGGAAACCACAAAGACAGCAATTTAAAAAAGACGGTCTTTGCAGCATTAATAAACATGTTTACAGCCTGGTTCAAAAAACGGCTTGGCTCTACGAAGCTAGTCTCTCTATCGGCACACACTGTATGGGGATGAATTTTTTTCTAACACGAAAGTTCAGAAGATATTAAGATTACGAGTTTTTGCCCAAATAAGGACATGAATGACTTGACTCCCGGTCTGGAGCACATAGCTGTTGGCCTCGGAGGCTCCAACTCCGCCTCTTTACGTCACACTCTGACTGGTTGAGTTTCGCATTTCCAATATGGCTGCCGCCGTCCATATTTTAGACAGTCTATGACATATACCCAGCAATGCTAGCTAAGTAGCCGTGCTATTAACAGTGTGACAAACCAGCCCTTATGATGCATTCCATTTACCTCAGGGCAGTGAAATCAATTCAGTTCTGAGCATAACGCATTCCAGTTACAAACTGAAACTACTCAGAAATTTGTCTAGCACCAGTTGTTGCTAGCATTGTTGGCCATTTTCAGGTGATAACAACACACTATGTGATTGTTTTCAGGCAATTCTACATGACATCTATGCCACAGATAGAACTTGCACAATACTATTGGTGTGATTGATTTGATCACACATCAAGACTAAGTTGCAAATAAACGCTTTTAACAGTACAGTATTTTACTGTTGATGCAGCGAGAGGCCATCTTTGATTTCTAGCTCAGAGTGTCTGAATTTTAACTTCACGGAGTGTTGAAGTATCAGGGGGTGATGTATCCAACAGGTATCTTGGAATTCCTGACTTCAAAGATAATAATAATAACTGGTATTTATATAGCGCCTTTCAAGAAACCCAAGGTCACTTCACAGGGTCAGGTAGGGGGTCAGGGGGGTAGGTGGGGATAACACTATCTAATGGGGAAAGGCCTTGAGGAAAAAGTGCAATTTTTTTTTAAACGTCCAGGGTTGGGGCATTGCAGATGTCAGGAGGGAGAGAGTACCACAGAGTGGGGGCTGCCACACTGAAGGCTCTGTCTCCAAAAGTCCGCAGCTTAGTCCAGGGGATGGAGAGGAGACCCAGGTCTGAAGACCGTAGGTTCCGGGATGGAGTGTGTGGATGGAGGAGGTCAGCCAGGTATTGTGGGGCAAGGGCATGCAGGGATTTGTAGGTGAGGAGGAGTTTATAGGTTTATAGATCAGTTGTAATGAACCATTAGCTACACTGTGAGCACGTCTCTCTGTAGAGGAATAAACCATAGCAGTAATGAGTGCAACAGAGCGATCATATGACACCAAAGGCAGTGTGATTCAAAAAGAGCTAAAGCTAATGAAGGTGCATACATACTGTAGCCTACAGCTAATTAATGAATCACAGCAGCTTTAGCGACTTTTTTTAACTGAATGTGAAATGTGGAACTAGGGGCGCAGTTAGTCTTCATAACAAGTGGATCATGTGGACAAGGTAGCCTGCGACAAAGTCAAACTATCTGAATTATCTTAGTCCGCCCCTGGCTATTACCAAATAATGATCATATTATGAAGTGCCACATGATATTTAACCGTTGGTTAAAAATTAAACTCCGAAACACACAGGTCCTGTTTCATCAAATACCTGGTGCTGTGACTCCTCTCTCCTTGGATAGCCTCCTTGCCTCCTCCACTCACTTAGATGTGGAAGACATTGCAGAAGGGCAAATTGAGAAATTAGAAGATGTCCCAGTATTCAGGAATAAAAAAGTAAAATGTGAAAAGAGCAAGAGATGAAAGTTTTTCTCTTTGCTGAGAGCACAGGGGAGGCAGTGACTCAACAGTGGTCATATTTGAGGTCATAATAAGTGGGTTTTTTTATCTGCAGTGCACAAAGTGTATTTGATCCTGTTAGCCCTTAAAGGTGAGTCTTCTATCAAGAAGCATCAGGAGCAATAATACCAGAGAAAAGCCTCAAACATGAACCTGCACAGTACTTCTCTGAATTCCTTTATTCGTACAGCTCATTGGATGCAGTGCATGTGTGAAAGGGAAAGTGTATCAAAAAATGAAGATAAAATATGTGTCTGAGTGTTTATTTCACTGTTGTTATGGTGGACCTTGCATTACACAGGTTTTCCTCTTAATTTAATGTTTTGTGTTTTACAAGCACAGCCTGTCACATTAAAAAATGATAAATCTGCTCTTGAGCTCACTGCTTCCATTCCCTGACAAATGGAGTAATAATATGAGAAGTTTGCCCACGGTGAAATATTTAATAACCAGGACAGCAAATATTAATGGTTGAAAGTGGAAGTTATTATGAAAAGGTGAGCGTTAGTTCAGGAGTGAGATGACATTTCAGTGACGATATCTGAGGTCTGTGGAAGCTCTTCTCGATTTCTCTGCTGGAAAACAGAAGAGACGTAGAGCTGACATGCCAGCATTCACATGCTGCTGCAAGTCACTCAATATTCCTCCCTGAGAAGATTATTTGAGAAATGTATCTGATGGTTTCTTCTGTGTATAGTGTTCAAATGCTGCTCAGACTGTTTGATATTGAGCTCACATATTTTTTACATTTTTAAATGAATCAAAATAAATCCTGCTCAGATGTCAGCAAAGAAAAAAGCAGGTGACATGTTGATGGCTGCAGAGGACATCAGCCCGTGGTGTCATAAATCTATAGGTCCACTTCACAGAGAGAACTGCAGCTCGTCTAAATGTTACGGGGTGTTGAGGGCATGAACGCCTCTGAGGAAAATCGACCGGGCCATCAAGGATGTTTTATTTCATCAGTATACTGCACCTGTAGAACAACACAAGTAACTACCCTCACAACATGCACTCAACTCTGCTCCTTAGAAAGGCTATATGTACATATAGTACATGTATATATATATAATACTAATATAAATGTTCATGATATTTTGTGTCAACTAATATTCCTAACAGCTGCAAAAAATGAAAAAAAACAGCATAGTTGTTCAACCCTGTTAACTGTGATGATGCCCTGCATTCATTATTAGAAAGTGATGTTTTGTGTCTAGTACTCATTAAAACCAGTGTTAACAAATGCTCCATGAAACATTCAAAACTCACATTAGTATGAATAAAACAGGGAGACATATCTTATGCATCAATAACTGAATGTCTTTGGGTTTTTGGGTAATTTTACTTGACATTTCTAGTGTGTTCATTTTTCATATCAAAAAATGATTATCAATTAAATATGGAAACAATTTGTGGGTTTATTGCTAATGAGAGTAATTATTAATAGCAAACATTTTGAATTAACTTTGTAACAACTAAATTATTATTATTATTATTATTATTATTATTATTATTGTTGTTGTTGTTGTTATTATTATTATTTTTATTATTATACATATAATGTTATTATTATCATTATTGTTTTTCTTATTATAGATAATAATGATAATGTATTTTATTTATAGGCGCCTTTCTTGACACTCAGGGTCCCCTTACAACATTAAAACAAACAGAGTTTAAATAACAAACAGTAAATAAAATACAATTTAAAAAGTTTTAAGTGAATGGACAGTGGAGTTGTGGTCAGATAGAGTAAGCCAGTTTAAACAGATGAGTTTTGAGTTTGGATTTAAAATGTGGGAGTGAGTCAGTATTACGGAGGTCAGGTGGGAGAGAGTTCCAGAGCTGGGGAGCAGAGCGGCTGAAGGCTCTGCTCCCCATGGTAACAAGGCGAGCAGGGGGGACAGTGAGGTGGATGGAGGAGGAGGATCTGAGGGTGCGGAGGGGTGTGGCAGTATGGAGGAGGTCAGAGAGATATGGAGGGGCGACGTTGTGTATGGATTTGAAGGTGAGGAGAAGTATTTTGTGTCATTGTTCTTATTGTTAGTGTCATTATAGGCCTGTTTACACTTCAATTATGCTTAAATTGACAAGAAGTACCCTTACGGTCCTTAAACCACAGCTTGTCTTCACTGATAGCAGAACATTTTGGTTTAAAAAGTCTGGAATTGAAAATAGAGAAAACTCTTCATTTAGAACAGTCTGCAGTCTGTCTATTGGAGGACCGGTGTTGGATGTAATATACTCCTGTGATGTGCAGACCAGATATCAGGGACTTTGGCTGCACCACAAGCAGGCTTAGAGCAGCTGCCTATTAGGTTTTCATTGATGTCTCAGAAGATTCAATAAAAGATAAGGCGCCCACATCTGAAGCAGCACACACTTTTCTTCCTCTGTGTCCTTGGCGCAGGCTAATTCTCACTCATGGTGACTTATTCATGGTGTGAAGCACATGTTAACTGCCAGGTAACTCACAAACTATTCGGAAAGTTGTGTGTGTGGGGATGTGGAGAAAGTTCAGTCAGCGCTATGAATTATATGAAGTGTGAAGTCATAAAGAGTCAGTCATAAGAGGTGCTGACCTTGTTGGAACAGAAGCATCTGTCTCCCTCAATATATTTGGATGTATTAGGTTTACTGAACGCAATGTTACAAATCAGTGAGTTATGACTTTATTGAATTTCTTAGCTCAGCTAATGGAGGGCTCTGTTCATGATCTAAAACTCTGGTTTCATATCTCAATAACTGTTTCATGTATTGCTCTAAAGTTTGGCACAGAAATCCATGCTGCATGGGGAATTCTTCAGACTGGTGATTTCTGGCTTTTCTAACTTTTTTTTCAGGTGGTTCAATCTTGTCAATATTTTTCCTGGTCAAGTGAAACCTGGACACTTCATGGATTGGCACCTAGATTAGTGGACACAGGGGTTAGGTTGAGTTGTAATGATATGATTGAGCACATTATTTTTCCTTAAGCCATCCAGTTTAGAACCTATATTAACCCAATACTTTAATTTACAATTAATGCTATGATGTTACAGTTTCATTTAGAAGATGTTTCCTTCCAAAGCGACGTACATCTAAGAGTATGTATGCGAACAAGCAAGGATATAGACAGGAGGCAACTACATGAGTAAGTGCCACAAACTGCTTCAGGTCCAATTGGACACAGGTGCTGACATGCAGTGCTAGAGCCAATGTACAGGGTGTTTAGAAGCTTCTTTTTTTTTTTAAATGAATATCACCACCAAAGCATCAGCAGCAACATAATCATCAGCTTCATGCAACCTAAACATCATCATCATCAACGTCATTGTCATCAATATCATTTGTAGCACCAAACTACTAAATTTGGAATTGAACTGTTCACAAAGAACTTGGACTAAAAAACATCCTCAAAAGCAGAATGGTCCTCCGAGGATTTAATAGTTTGAGATTTGGTAGCTCACTACATCTCTGGGGACTACAGAAAAGAAGGGTCCTAGGGCTGCTATGCTGGATCATCTGCAGAGGTTTAAATGTGCATGCAGGGAGGCCTGCAGTAGCCAATGTATGATATTACAAGAGCCTGTTCCAGGAGCTGTGTTGCATGCCCTGTCAGGTAGGGTCTGATCCTCCTCATGTTATACAGAGCAAATCGGCATGACCGAGCAATTGAGGCCACATGAACCTTAAGGTAAGCAGGTCATCAATCATGACACCCAGATTCTGGGCAGACATATTGGGCATGAGTTCTGGGGATCCAAGCTGGATATTGATCTGTGGTTGTATGGAGGGACTGGCTGGAATGACAAGAAGCTCAGTCTTTGATAGATTGAGCTGAAAGTGGCGTCACTTCATCCATTTAGAAATATAAGCAAGGCATGAAGAGATATAAAGAGAGACAATTGTGTCATCTGGTAGGAATGACAGGAAGAGCTGAGTGTCATCTGCATAGCAGGGATATTAGAATCCATGAGAGCAGATAAGTGCACCAAGTGAGGCGATGTATATTGAGAAGAGAAGGGGGCCAAGCACTGACCCTTGAGGCCCCCCTGTCAATAAGCCATGTGGTTTGGACACTCTTTCCCTCCTTGAAACTCTTAAATAGCTTGTGTGGAGGTAGGACATAAACTATTGGATGACAGATCTTGAGATATCACGCTCAGAGGGTGTGGAGAGGAGGATTTGCACAACAGCAGTCCCTTCAACATTGGCTTTCCTAGGTGCTAATTATCAAATGTTTCCTGCTAAGATGCTATAATAAGATAGTGTAGTAATTGCCCATCATGCCTTGTTTCCCATGATGCTTTGTGTTGGACTGAATGCCTCGTTTGTTTCATTTGTTTTTAATAATTTAAAACTTGTAGTACTTTTAAATGTAAAGATCTTATCTCTCAATGTCAGCATGTAAATATTTTCCTACTGAGCATGTGAAAGGTAAGGTGCGCTGCAGTGCCTAAGTTTAGCCTCAAAGGGTTTCTATCTTGTTTTCTAACAAGTCTGTGACCCATGAATCATCTCTGTAGCTCGGCACAACCCTCAAATACAAGTGCACCCATTGTCAGGATTTCAAAGGCCTGTCAAACCCCCACCAGCTGTTTTGTTATACTGGACATCATGTAAGAACCGGTGTCTCATCCGTTTTAGTGAATAGTTCTGTTCCATGATCTAAATGTTATTACTGGTCTCCTGATATCACTGCTGCTTGCTTTACAAGTGCAGATTGGTCACTATGCGGATCCTGAGCAAACAGGAAGGCACAAGATAAAAGGAACAATTAGTAATAACAATCTAATTATCTTTTGATTCACATTCAAATATGGCAGCAATCAATGAATAATTTCCTGTTGAGATAGCCAACGTTTTATTATGCCTTATTGAACAAAAATATTAATAAAGCTAGCATGCAGTCTCAATGGATCTCTGGAGCACCAGATGAGTGGAGTCAGGTGTCTGTCTGTCTCTCTCTCTCTCTCTCTCTCTCTCTCTCTCTCTCTCTCTCTCTCTCTCTCTCTCTCTCTCTCTCTCTGTCTTTCTCTCTCTCTCTCTCTCTCTCTCTCTCTCTCTCTCTCTCTCTCTCTCTCTCTCTCTCTCTGTCTTTCTCACTCTCTCTCTCTCTCTCTCTCTCTCTCTCTCTCTCTCTCTCTCCCTCTCTCTCCCTCTCTCTTGTCTTGATGTCTCATTAGCAGTGTGCTCTGGGGTTATTGATCTCTGTGAGACGTTAATTATATTATCAAAGCTTGAGTTGTATCTTTAGCTAAAGCAAACACAGGAAATGAGAATCTGAGGCTGTTTACCGTTTTCACTCATGTACTGATTCAAGCCTCTGTCTAAACCCTGACTTTGTTATTACAACAGTTAATTATCGATTGATAGGCCACTAATAAAAACTCATTGCATCTCATTTTACAACGCTTTACTTTCCAGCTGTCCATCTTTTTTTTCCATTATCTTAGGGCTTAAAAAAGAAACACTTGTTTTTTACTTACAGAGACGGTTATAGATCTTTCCATAGAACTTTTATAGATCCCTCTTTCCAACCCCAACTCGAGAGAGACAGATGGCTGTCTAATATGTCTGGTTCTGCTCGAGGTTTCTGCCTGTTAGAGAAAGTTTTTTCTTGCAGCTGTAACTTAAAGCTGGGGTTGGTAGTCAGATTTAGATACATTTTTTGTTATACTGGTTAAAATGATCTTTCTGTCCCGATGGCAATCTATACATAATATGTTTTCAAAAAAGAGCGGAAAAAAGCTGCTATCTACAGCCGGAGTAAACCTGGGAAAACACCAACCAATCCCTGCCATCAGGAGCCAAATTATGATACCTATCAAATCCTGTCCTGCTGTTCTGCCTGCCACCTGCACGTACACTTCATATTTGTTTGTGTTTTTAACTTTCACTATGATAATGTTTTGGTGTTTTCTTACTGCAACATGTGTGACATGAGATGACGTAGTGCAAAACAGAAACGATGTGCTGAGGACCGGTTTTGACCGGGGGCGTCATTTTGGAGGAGCTCCAATGGGAGGGGTTAGACAGGGTCCTGAGGAAATGCTACATTCAAATTCATGCTAGTTTTCCGTGATTAACAACCCTAGCTTTAACTTGCTGAATGCTGCAAAGTGTTCTGCTCATGGTGGATTAAGATGAGATAAGACTGAGTCCTGTCTGTAAGATGGGTCTTCATTAATAATTGAACATAGAGTATGGTCTAGACCTGCTATGTTTGTGAAAGTGTCTTGAAATAATGTTTGTTGTGATTTGGCATTATATAAATAAAGAACGATTGATTGATTGATTGATTGATTGATTGATTGATTGATTGATTGATTGATTGATTGATTGATTGATTGATTGATTGATTGATTGATTGATTGATTGATTGATTGATTGATGTTATAGTTTCTATGGATGCAAATCAAACTTTCTCTTTTGCTAACCTACCTAATAATCAAACTTTTGGTTATCTAATTTTCCCTAAATGTTCAACTTCTTGAAACCAAAATTTAAACTAAACTTTGTGAACCCACGTACAGATATTATGTCAGTTTGGGATAAGAAGTACTTATTTTGGATGTTGGTTTCTTTAAGATCACTCTGTCATTACAAATGGGGCTTTCAATACCCCATCATTTTCAGTGGCATATAGTATATTAGATGTGTTTTGCAAGTGATAATTTGTTAGTCAGACATTTTAAACAATGTTCTGCCCTGAGGTCAGACTTGAGGTCATGATTTGTTACAATGGCCACATAAAAGAAAGAATTTTGGAGAATAATTTGCTATTTTTTTAACCTGAATTGACCACTCAAGGCTGATACCTTTCTGCTTAAGAAGGTCAGTGCATACTACAAAGACTCCTAAACCCTGAGTAGAGATTGACTATCCAACCAGCAGTCCAAAACCATGGGTGGTTATGCATAACCACCCACTCATTATACTAAAGCCCATTTATTACTCGGCTACCAACTGAAGCCATAAACAAGTTGACACAAAATATTGATCTGACGACGATTTCATTGGTTTAATAAGATTGATTAATACAGCTTAAAAATCAGTCGGTTACGCTTCAATTCTTATCAGACAAATTAACATTGAACTGGATGTTTCGATTCAAACATTAGTCAAGTGTTTACGTTGACCTTTGTCCTCATTCAAGTTACTTTGCAGTCATAAAGAACCTTTCACCAGCTCTTCTGCCTTTACCTTAATCACAGGACAGGATCCAATATTATACCTAATTATGATCATTGTTTTAACAACATTCATTTATCTTATTTACTTACTGATTTCTAATTTTGCTTTCTACCCTCACTTATTTACTTTATTGATTTCATTTCATTTTTAAGTATTTCTTATGATCACCATCTTCTTTCCTGTTTTAGTCTTTTATCTTTTACCCATTTTTGTTGTTTCCTGTCTCTCAGTTCTTTTGTGAAGCACTTTGGGCTCCCTGCTTGTGTTTATTAGCGGTGCTGTATAAATAAAGTTGAGATGAATGTTATCATTCAATATGCTGGAACTTCTTTCCATTGATTCATTTGATATGACTTGTGTGATCTGATTGTCCTTTAGCGTTGCTCTTGTCATTTAGAATTAATTACCATTATTGCAGAGTGTTAACCAATCAGAATGAAGTATTTAATACGGCCAGATAATGAGTAAGACAGCTGGGTAATAATATTAATCACAGAACTGGAATTTGAATTACTGTCCAGCCATCAATTGGATAACTAATTTAGTACAGATGTTGGACAGATGTTAATGGTCCCAATGGCACAAAACCTGCTGGCTTCTTCTGGATTCTGCTTCCTCTCCTCTAGTCTCTTGATAAGATGAAAGTGTTCTCTCATCCTGTGAAATATCCCAACATCTGCTGAACTGAGTGAGACATCCTTGTTCTCAAACCATGTATACCAATAACTTCACCCTGTCCCTGGCTATTCTTGTAGTTTTAACTAAATGTCTCAACAGTTGTTGGATGAATATTCCAGAAAATGTGCGTGACACATTCATGTCGACCTCAGCATAAACTGTAAGCACTTTGGTAATCCTCTGACTTTAAATCTATCACCTTTATGGGTTCACTTTTTTATTCCAATACTTTAATTTAATCTTGTGAATATTCTACATTTTTTAATCTCTTTAACACGGGCATGTTAGGATTGTCATGCCATAGTCACAAATTATGTAATGACTTTAAGAATTATAAAAAAATGTGGAGATTATTTGGTGTTTTTATTGATCACGTAATTGATAAGTTGACTAATCCTTTCAGCACAACATTCTCTGATATTAAAAAGTTGCATCACATAGTTATGACTCAGCTTCCTCTTTTGGATTACAGGAGCAGTCACCTGAAAGAGACTCTGCCTGGACTTATCTGTGTGTCTACATTAACAACTGTGTAATCCAGCTCAGCAGCTTCAGTCTGAGCACTTGTGTGGATTGGTTTAACCATGAAGCGGTCGTGTCACCGGCTTCCTTCCAGCTCAGAGCTTTGTTTGACTCTGCCATGGTTTTTGTTGTTCAGCTGTCAGACCAGAGTGCAAATTCTATCAGCGGGGGTTTATCCAATTCAGCTTTCCATTTTCTGAAACCTGGAGACCAGGAGAGAGGAATGATTTCCTTCTTTTACCGTGTTCACACACCACCCAATTAGAGTTCAGAAAGACAAGAAAGAGAACATCAAGAAGGCAGAGACGTTGATGGTGTAAATGGACAAAGAAGAACAGCTGAGTGAGAGCTGAGAGACAAAGAGAAGAGAAAGTCCATGAATGATGGCGTCAACTTAGCATTACTCTCATCCGTCAGTTATTTTCTTGATGACTCAATTAATCAATGGATTCTTAAAATATCTGAAAACATATTTATCATATCTATTCTAGTTTTTAAAATCAAAGGGGATGTCAAAATCAAAATTGTTTTCTTCCAAAGGAGCAATAGACAAGTCTCATAATCTTTTCACACTCTATGCTCAATTATGTTCCAGTTTGCACTATTATAATGAAGTGTCAATGTTTTTCTTAAGCTGTTCTCTAACAACAATTAGCATTTTATAATCTCCAAAAGTAGGCATCTGCATGTGAGTACAGTCAGTACTCTGTCTCACCACTACAACTTAATTCCCTCGTATAAAGCTGCCAGTCAGGCTCTTAACAGCACATGGAACAGGCGGACTTGTCCTAACTATCCTCTATTACTTATCATAATAACTGCTGTTAACTTCACTGTCACCTGTAGTGGCAACATATTTGTCAGAGAGCAGACCATGACTTCAGAGTTACATGTTTAGTTTTTTTACTCAGTCCCATTTAGTTTTGTTTCCAATTGTATGATGTATGTTTTAATGCCGTGTAGGAATGATTGGAAAACTACACTCTCAGTCTATCAGCTAGAATTAGACCATAATGTCAGCCATAGTAATTCACTGAAGATATTTGTATCTGTGTATATACTTGCAAAAATTATCTTATAAGATTCAAGATGCTTCTAAGACCATTTGAATTTTTGGCTTCTGTCACCAAGAGAGTCCTGCCAAGTGTTCTCATCAAAATGTGTTTAACAATGAAAAGATCACCTCTTTTCAAACTCTCAAATATTTATAAACAGACATTATCAGCTAAGCTTTATTGTGAAAGCAAATCATTGTTTTTTGTTTATTCCTTTCCTTTTGGTTTGAGTTTTCACAGGGCACAAGTCTGTTTCTTTGTGATAACATTACAGTGAGCTTTAAAGTCATTGCCATTGGGCAGAAACCTTGAATCTCCATTTTTGATCGTTTTATTTTTTTGCATGAATCAATGCTATTTATCTCTTTCAATGCATGTCAGTAAGTTTTCTGAAATTAAATGGATGAAAAGTATTAAAAATAGTGTTTTTTTAACCTTCCTGAAAGAAGTGGCTTTGGTGATACAAGGTTTCGTCCTGACACTGACGATGTTTCAGATCTTTTTGTCATCAATTAGCCAAACTGTAGATCAGCTGCAGGTTTTCTAATGCGTCCTTTCATTCAGCTGTATGCACACTGCAAAATTACATTATTTACATGCATCCATACCATAGACTGTATATACAGTATCTCACAAAAGTGAGTACACCCCTCACATTTATGCACATATTTATTTATATCTTTTCATGGGACAACACTGAAGAAATGACACTTTGATACAATGTAAAGTAGTCAGTGTACAGCTTGTATAACAGTGTAAATTTACTGTCCCCTCAAAATAACTCAACATACAGCAATTAATGTCTAAACCACTGGCAACAAAAGTGAAAATGTCCAAATGTTTCCCAAAGTGTCAATATTTTTTGTGGCCACCATTATTTTTCAGCACTGCCTCAACCCTCTTGGGCATGGAGTTCACCAGAGCTTCACAGGTACCACTGGAATCCTCTTCCACTCCTCCATCACGACATTACAGAGCTGGTGGATGTTAGAGACCTTGCGCTCCTCCACCTTTCGTTTGAGGATGCCCCACAGATGCTCAATAGGGTTTAGGTCTGGAGACATGCTTGGCCACTCCATCACCTTTACCCTCAGCTTCTTAAGCAAGGCAGTGGCCGTCTTGGAGGTGTGTTTGGGGTTGTTATGATGCTGGAATACTGCCCTGTGGCCCAGTTTTTGAAGGGAGGGGACCATGCTCTGCTTCAGTATGTCACAGTACATGTTGGCTTTCATGGTTCCCTCAATGAACTGTAGCTCCCCAGTGCCGGCAGCACTCATGCGGACCCAGACCATGACACTCCCACCACCATGCTTGACTGTAGGCAAGACACACTTGTCTTTGTAGTCCTCACCTGGTTGCCACCACACACGCTTGACATCATCTTAGCCAAATAAGTTTATTTTGGTCTCATCAGACCACAAGACATGGTTCCAGTAATCAATGTCCTTAGTCTGCTGTCTGCTTTCTTGTGCATCAGCTTTAGAAGAAATGTGAGGGGTGTACTCACTTTGAGCCAATTGGATCCAAACAGGCAAAAATAGTCACTCTGTGTATCTAAAATCTGCTTTCTGCTTCGTCTGTGTGACCTGCACTTCACCATCAGACACATTTACACCACATACATGTCACCCCGGAGAGCAGACTGTGGATAAACTCAGCATTGCCCCCTAGCAGCTCTGAGAGGCAGAATCACTGCACCTCTGCGCTACAGCAGCTGGTCCTAAATTGCAACATGACTGAGCCTCTATTTGACAAGATAACGCTCACTGTATGTCTGTTGACAGGCTGACATGAAGTGAAGTATTGATGGAAGTTTTTCAGGCTAAGTGTTGGGCTCAGTCATGCTCAGCGTGAATCTCAGTGTCCAGCAGAAGCATTATGACTCTACTTTGTGTGAATTTAAAAACACATCACTGACTTGCTCCTATAACCTCTGAAGCTGTGCAGTGTAAACTAAAAATTTTGGCAGGAGTACATTTTCCAAAAGAGTAAAGGTCAAGGAAAGAGAGTCACACAAGAATTGATAATGGACTAACAAAAATCAAAAGTTGAACCCTTCTGTCGCTCACTTCTTTGCCACAACCTTCCCCTCTGTCCCTGCTGACACTTCAATGAACCTGCAGAAATCTTTGGCTCTTTTAAATGTCACAGCACCAGTGGGCTGTCACTGACGGCAGAGGAGACATCCTCTATTTAATCTCCACGCCTGCTCTCTGAAGTGATACACCTTCTGTTAGACAAGTGACAAATGAGCATGATCATGCAAAGAGAATCTTAAAGTACTCCATGCTGCAATGTTTCAAGTGAGTGATACTTTTAAAACTGAAGATAGGTACTGTATGAATCACCCTCCTGCTCCTTGATCTGCTTCAACAGATGTTACATAAAAGTTTGCAGCAATTATAGCAACCAGTATTTAAAAAAGCACACAAGAATGTATCCATAACAAAATGCAATTTAGAGCTGACTGCCAGACACAAACACAAACACTTTGCTCGTACTAAGACAGCGAGAGTCTGCTATCTCTCTGTGAATTACTGAAGTTAATTGCCCCTAATTAAACAGCCTTGATTAAGGTGCAGCTTCTGATTTAGGAGGAAGCCAGCAGAGATGATCCCTGTCTCACTTTCTTTCTGTCCTAATTGTTCATTTTTGTATTCATTTCCCCGTTAATTGTTCCTGTCAAAAGACCCCGTGCATAAATGCAAGCCATTTGTGCAAAATTACACCTTTCTCTGCACATTGTTATGCAATGATCCGAAACGAAGCACACGATTATTTTTGCTACACTGAAGTCATCAAAATGAAATCTGTAATAATTAGAATTACCCTCTAAAATTGGCTTACATTAATGATTGTTTTTCATGTTCTGGGTTCGATGGTTGTGTGTGTATGTATGGATGTGTATGATGGTTATCCTCACTCAAACTTCAGTACATCAGCCAGTCCGATAAAGACATGTTAGCTGACCAAACTGTGTGTTGCTACAGCGGTGCACCATGTTTCTACAGTGTCTAATAAATGATCAACTCAGCGTCCATATTATGTAATCTTCCCCATGACAGTGATACATTGTTTTAATTTACAAAATTGTGACAAGAATTGAAAAATGCTTTTAATTTCTGCCCGCAATAACAGCTGTAGTCCTCAGCCCTGCTGTTAAACCTAAAATAGTGTTCAGCCAGAGGCACATCAAACACAACGTTCCCTTTCCTCAAATACTCTATAAAGTATTCAACTCAGATCATTTTGGATCGGCCTGTTGCAGGGCTGCTATAATTAGATTCCTATGCATGAGAGGTTTGCCTGATGTGGATCGTTGTTATTTCATGAGGCTAGCCTTTCAGACAAACCACTTTAAGAGAAGCAGGGTCCTAAAAATAATAATAGAGAAATACCTTTTCTGTGTCTCATACCTAAAATGTTTCTCCACAGCTTTGGTAAAGGTGAAGTGTCAATCACTTACTAATACCTTTTAATATAACTGCAACATGTTGTAGTTTCCTTTCAAACATATGCACTATCATCTATGTTGTCTCAGTGTTTACCTGATGATATTGGTACCTTTCACAAAGAGGAGACTGAGATAAATGTTTCCACTAAAGCATCCGGGGAGCTAACACAGAGTGACAGCGCCCTCTGGCTCTGACAGTAAAAATAGAAATAATCCTTAATTTTGCTACCCAAAGTTTCTATCATTTCTGTGTGCATGTGCAAACATCAGTCTAACCAGTAAATTAAGCTCCATGTAATTACATCACTGGATGTTTTATGAAAATGCAAGTGTTCCTCTGTAATATTGTCTCCAGTGTAAAGCATATGATAATGTGTTCCTTCATTTTCATTTCCTTTCAGATCCTTTATTCATCTACAGACACTAAGGTTTCAGGGAAGACAAGATTCAATAGAAATACTCAATGCTGTGCTCATTCAGCCCAGGAGTGAATAATCCTGCTTCAGAACAATCGCTCCTTAGAAGGCTTTGATAGCATCTGTTCAAGATGCTGGTTTTGATGCTGCAGACAGCAGAGAAAAACAAGCACACTCCAGCTGTGTTGTTACCTGGAAACATCAGGCTTTACTACTTGGATGTTTAGATCAGTGGTTATGAAGAGCTCTTTAAAGCTTGACAGAAAATCTGTGTGGTTCAGTGTCATTCAAGGACTCTCACTTGGTCATGGTAGGGAGATAAGAGCATTCAAAGCACAGGAGACATGTAGGAGCCATGATGTATTTGAAAGGTATTTAGTATATATCTTCTGAGGTTTAGGTTATTGTTTGTATATTTTTGTTTATTGTTTATGATGTGATTTATTGTGTGGTCATTGATTTGATGAATGGCGGGTCATTTAAGTTACCTTATACCTTTGTTTGGAGTTGGAGAGAGAGGGTGAGCTGGGTCACCATATTTTTTGTTGACTGATAGTGTTCCTTTGATCTGTGTGATCACATTATCAGTTTCCTGCACGTTATCATGAGGTAATCATCTTTTACGTTAATAAAAAGTTTAACGTATTTTTCCGATTACGGTGGCCCTGAGAGCTCACAGCACTGCAACTGCAAGAAAACATCTTCATCAATTTTACAACACATACGCAGCATTTAGAAAACGCGCTGCAAAGACCACAACACAACACATTAGAAAAACGCGCTGCAAATAGACCACAACACAACGGAAGTGTTTCTAGAGGACACTTAAAAGTGATGCACATGTCCAGACACACTTGTTGTTGATGCAGATTTTGGCTGCTTCCGAAACTGCCTGCTACATACTACTTACTGCGTTTGAACTTAGTATATAGTATGACTGTTCTGTTCGATCTGTGTTGCAGTATGCTGGGCCAGACGTCACTAGATTTCCGGTTTTGGAAAGCGGAAGTTAACAATGGCGAAGCCAATAGAGAAACTGCTTCTTTAGAATCACTTATGATTTAAAAAGTTAGGAAGTGGTTTCTATGGAATTTGATAACTTTCACAGCACCCAAAAACGGATTTCCTCCCGTCCAAAAAGAAGGACAAAGAAAAGGCGTAACGAGCGCTGTGCATTATGGGAAACAGTACGCGAGGCAGACTGGTCCGATGCATACTGTGAAATTTTCCTGAATCAGTAGACATCCAGTGAGTTTTGGCTTACTGCAGATTTTGCTCTTGTTCACTTACTACTTACTACATACTGAATTTTGGTCAAATTAGTACATACTGCTAGTATAGTAGGCAGTTTCAGAAACAGCCTTTGAGTCACAGCGCTATTGAGGTTCTCTTACCGCCAGTGGTGTTGGAAAATGAGATATAAAAGGAAGTGTTTTTTGATTTATTTTAACATTGTGATCGCATGATTCAGCCTATTGCAGTGATCTGCTCTTAAACTATTGTTAGCCTTTTGTTTGTAATTAGCCTGCCAATTCTAATAACCTAATAAAATAAGTACACACGATTAATTCATTGTGAGTGTACAGTGTAAAACACTACAACAAGCATGTCTGGACACGTGCATTACTTTTCAGTGTCCTCTGGAAACACTCCCGTTGTGCTGTGGTCTTTGCAGCGCGTTTTCTAAATGCTGCGCATGTGTGGTCAAATTGATGAAGATTTTTTCTTAATTTGCTTGTGTTTTGTCTTTTTGCATGCGTTTTGTTAAGTTGCATTGCTGTGAGCTCTCAGGGCCACCGTACAAAACACATCGACATGTATTCAAACACAAAGCCAAGCACCCGCAGGTTGTGATGACAGTTTATGAAAAAGAAGCAAACACTGAGAAAGAAGCAAGTTTAAAAAATTATTTATAATATGATACAAGGATATTTTGTGCAAGAGGTTGTTGGGGCTGTGAAACCTGTACATTATGAACAAAGCACTAACAATTCAGTGGCAACCTGAAAGCAGAACATGGCTACTGGGCCATGAGTGTGTCAAACAGATAACTATCAAGCAACAAGCAGTATTATACAAATGGGTTCCACCAGTATACATTGGCTGTATAGGATTAGATTACATATTTATATAAAGTGCATAAGAAACAAACACTTACAGTGAAGGCCTGAAGTGATTTGTGACTGAGTGTAAACCCACCACCACATGCTGAAGCCGTCTCATCATATGGCCTGGTGGTAGGGGCAACATCACTGTAAAGACTTGGCAGGTCAGTATCTCAAACTGTTGGACATAGTTTATCTGCAGAATATATACTGTATTATAAAATGTATGAAAAGGGTTACCAATCTGTGCAATATATTGAATGTTACAAATATAATCTAATGGAACAGTTGTGAAAAAAGTTCTTAAATTCCCCTTTTTACAATTATAAATACACTTGTTGTTTACTGCTCTGTCTACACTCGAGCATAGCACCACAGGCTCGCACTCTCCAACCTCGAATATAAAATAACCTGAAATATCTGTCAAGGTTCGTCCTTATTTCAGGGGAATAAGACATCTTTGACATGAAAGATATAAGAAAATATATGCACTGTTAGTGACTAGATTACATGGTTTGTTTATAGGTCATAATTCTGTTTTTTTCCTCTAATATTGTTTCAAGGTTACAAAAAAAAGCAAGTGAATTCAGCATCACAGTTGAGTCTTGAGAATACAGGAGAGCAAAAGAGGCATCAAGCGGTCCATCAGACTCTGTCCGGCACCTCTCCATGACAAAACACCAACAACTGGGGATTCTCTGGGATTATCTAGGTCTGCTGAGAACCCTGTTAAAAGACAAGATAAGCTGTTTGTTATGGATGTAGATTAAATTGATGTTTATGTGGTAATTCAGTGACGTTGGTCCTTACTGAGTTGGTTCTTTTGCGTTTCCAGCAGTCTGGGTTGAGTCTTTTCTGCTCCTCAGCCAGAGCCTTGGCCTCCATGGTGTACATCCTCCTCTCCTCACTCTTCATCTTCTTCCACTTGTCACCCAGGATCACACTGATGGCTCTGTGGGTAAGATTACAGACAGAAGATCAAGGCCCGATCTTTTTCAGGTTTGTGTTTCTATTTCTTTTATTTTCTTTTCTATGGAAAATAAAGAGAGAAAGTTAAAGGGTCATCTCCTTCATTAATATAACTTCATTTTCATTTTGGGCAATGCCCTGCCAACCTTGGAGGTAAAACCAGCACCTTTGGCTTTGAATGAGGAATTAACCTGATTAGTAACAGATTTAGGGTAACAACTCTGGATAATGAAATTGCACTGAAGGTCCCTCATGCAGCAGAGCTTGATGGCACTTCCAGGCTACACTTACTCACCTGGTAAACCTACTGACAGAAAACTTAAACTATTTAAAATATTGGAATGCAAAGTGTAAATCCCACAAGCTGCGAGAAAATAAGACTTAATAAGATGGACCAAGTCTGCGTGGAGATTAATCCCTAACCAACTCTTTGACGTAGGAGGAGGAGAGATTACCAGCTGATCCTGATTTCAGACCTGATATCCCACCAGAGCTGACAATACATCCCAAACAGTCTATGAGCACATGTTTTACTTTACTCATGCTCCAACTGTATCTTTGGGTTCATACGTCCATGTGTCTCATTGATCTTGCATACCTGTTGTCCTTCCCAGGATACATCTGCGTGTACTCCACTCTGTACTTCTTGGCAAAAAGCATAAAGGCATTCATTGGCCGCTTGCATTTTGTGGGCGTGGCACTGCTGGCTGTCCCTGAGGTGTGGCCCCCCCGTGATTTGCTTGCAGAGGATTGCGGGGAGCAAGAACGCTCAAGTTTATCACAGTCTGGACTGACAGCCCCCCCACTAGACAGGGAAGTCCTGCGCTGACGAGCCATGCTGCTGAGAACATACACCGCTGAGGAATCCAGAGGGGTGAAGTCATAACTGCAGAGGAAAGGAAGTAAGAGACATCTGTCAATAGAAGGTTTTACTATTCTGTGGGGAGTACGGTACTGTGATTCTGAAACTTTCCCCCTGTCATTTAGTATTATGGTATCAATTTGAGAGATAGTCTTTGCTTTGACTTGTGCTCAAATTCATATTTTTATGTCACCACATTAAACAATGTATCGAATGATAAAATGAAGACTAATCAAGAGTTGTCGCTTCTTGATTGTATGATCACTAAAGTCTGCAGCGCCCTCTGGAGTGCAACTTTACTGAGTGACTATTTTTTAGCCACAGCAGGCAGGAACACATACTTGACAGTGAATTTTCAATCATGCCCTCAGGTCGGTGGTATTATGTGCCGGTGTGGAAAAAAAAAACCCAATGCAAATTATTTTATTCCTTCCCCCATAAGGCTGCTTGCACAAAAGGCAGAATAAATCGAGAACTATCAAGCATCCCGCTCTGCTGTATGGTCACTGGTTGTGGTAGTTGCTGATGACACAACGTGTTATTTATTTTGTTTACTGTATATTTTTTACTATGGACAGGTTGACTGTAAAACTGAATTGCCCTTCTGGGACTAATAAAGTGTTCTGAATCTGAATCTGAATCATATGGTTATAACTTTTTTACTTACTGTAATACTTCTATAGGTAATATAACACATTTATTGATAAACAGATGTCAGTGTACGCAGGTTTTTTAGCTACATTATTATTCATTTAGAGTTGTGTTTCTGGTCACCAGAAGTCCAAAACTGACTCTTCACTCGGCTCTGTTTTTGATCTCTACAAACTCCTGAGGGAAATATCTGGTATCTGTTCTAAATTAGGTTGTATTGTTGGTAGATTAAGATTTGTTTTCACTATCTGAGAACAGCTTGCTGCTGTGTCTCAAAACAACACTTTGCGAGTGGTGAGAGTAAACCTGATCAGAGCAGTTTTGAACCAGTCAGCTAAACAATGAGCTTTCAATGAAAATACCTAAATGTAAGGGGAGCTAATCAGAGTTAATACCTCTCTTCAGATTGTAGCAATCACCTACAAATGGTACGATTTTTCTAATGTTTTAATTTAGTCCATTATGAAAATATTGCCTATAGCTACTTGAAGTCTCTTCATTGCCGAAAGCAAGATCCCATTGGTTATACTCCAGTACCTTCTGAAAGTGTCAAAGACGACAGAGTCATCGCAGTTAATGGCATCTGGGTGGTTTGGTGGCAGACACACATCGCCCAACTGCATCTCATAGCACGGGATCCCATGGTGCACCACAGTAAGGCTCGGATAAAAAGAAGACCATCCTGAGAAACACAGATGGCGAATTACAAATGACTGTGATCATAAAGCTGTTTATTAAATAAAAAGAGGAATTACTGTTAGTCATCTGTTGGCTGAGACTGATTTCATGAATTGCAAATCTCTTCTCAGAACATTTGGTCTGGCAAGAAAGATGCCTTTTTAGAAGGAGAAAGAACAAAGCTCATAATATTACCTTTATTTTTGACAAAAAACGGGTGATCCAGTCGGCATTCAGCAGTCAAAAAGCTGGCATCAGGTGAACCGGGGTCGAAGGTCAGTTTAAGAACTGCTTGACCAAAAGACACTGTCTCCTCTAGGCTCACCAACTTCAGCCCCTCTGAACCATATCTCTGTGAGAGAAGCAAGAGACCAATCAGAGGAGTCCTTACTCATCAGTAAGATTAGCAGGAAGATAAAATTAGAGAAACTAACTCACACAAAAACAACTAGGTTCCTGCGTGCCGTGACACTCTTTTAAGTACTTTTTTAAACTCCATATTGCACCCAGTTATAATTATTTTTACCTCCACTGTTAGCATGGCTGCCCCCTTGTGGCCATTTTGAGTCATTATAACGACTTTTAAAACCTCATTGAACCAAAATGAGGCACACATGCAGCATCGATAAACACACTGGTGAGCATTTCAGAGTATAGCTAATTAAAATAACATATTTTTAAAAAGTACAGTATACAGTATTTAACTCACTTTCAGAGAGAAAGAGGACAGCATCATGCTTTCATCATCTGACTCATCATCAGAATCCCTAAGCTCATCAGCCTCTTGCCACTCCACATTAGGACCTCTGTGGAAGCGCAGGCGGGTTCCTGAATATTAAAAGACAACAATGTGACAAAATTAGTTAGCAGATGTGTTGATACTGATCGGAGAATGCTGGAATAAACAATACTGATGTTCGGACAGGTGAGGTCAGAATTTCTACAGATGTTATCCGTGATCATCCAAATAAAAGGGGGAGGCTTTTGTCCTGATGATACACCCACACTACAATTATTTGACATGGTACAAATGAATGAAAAATAACACAATAAAAATACAGTGAATGAGCTCTTACTCTTGAATGGAGGGTATAATGGGGGAGGTTGAGTGATTCTAGTATAACATGTAACTCATTAGTTGGGCATTTAAGGCTTATCTGGTTGTTATAAGCACACTTTGAGGAAAGACTAATCAACCAGACATACAGAAGTCTTACAAATTACAGGTATCACATAAAATGTCTTTGGATTTTGAGTCAATTTAAATGATCATGTTTTTAACAGATCAATTCTGTAAAAATATTTCTAAGTTTAAAAAATACCACTGTAAATAAAAAATACAATTAATAAAAATTATTGGAAAAAGCACACGTTTACACCAACTAAAATGTTGATTTTGTATTTCAAACTATGGGATACATTCTCAAGATCTCTGTTTAGTTTCAAGCTGCTCCAAAAAAAGCACACGGTTGACTTCTGTGTCAGTTTACTGGCGGTTGCAAACAGTAAGCACACACCTTTAAGGAAGCAATGCCAAGCTGTGGAGGGCCAGGAGTGAGACCAGGCCATGTCTTCATCATCAGAAAAAGACGAGGACATTGAGAAAACTCCAGACTCCGATTCACTGCTGGCCTGTATTAATTAAAAAACAAACAAACATCCAACACCAGTCAACTTTACAATTTCAGCATTCTTTTAGTACAGAATTATTTTCTGAAATGGTCACAGGGTGCAGAGAAATGGAGAATGATTTAGTTTATAGAGGAAGACATTGAAAGCGAAAGGTTACCCTGACACGCCTGCGCTCCCTGAGGTGGCCTCTTGACGGGTTGGGTGCGCTACTGGCTAATGGGGGCCGAGCGTAGGAATGTAAACTGTTGCTGTTGCCAAAGATGTGGACTGGAGAAGATCTGAAGAAAGGATCATTTTCATAAACATGTATCATTGTAACATATGTAAATATTAGTCATATTCTGTATCTCTAAAGTGAAACTGATATTCCAAGAGGCAGATGAATGTTGTTCAGAATCAACAGGGCTATGACCCTCCTGTTATGTTCGTTTCTCTGGAACAACAATAATGTTCCTGGTCAATTTGACCCGGGGCATATTCAACTACCCAAAAGTTTCAGAACCCCAAAAAATCCTGATACACATTTGTTTTAATCTAATTTTTAACTCCATTACTAACCATTTAAATCAAGATTTGGTCCATTGGTGTTCTTTAATTTTCACAGATCATGGTTCAGTGAGAATAACTCACTCGTTTTTCATTAAAATCCACGTTAAAACTTTTTTTAATGTACATTGGAAAGTCCAAAATATAAATACAATAGTTTTACATGACATAGATTTTCTTTATTTTATTTCAAATTTTGATTTTTTTGATTTTTATGAAGTGATGTTGATAAATGAATACGCATCCTCTTCTGTCACATGCTACCCATATTTTTATGCTGCATTTAGCTGGTTTGGAAGGCATATATTGCCTAAAATAGACTTTAAAAAGGGTCAATTTGACCCGCAACATAACAGGAGGGTTAAACAGCACAAGTTAAACAGGTTCACTGTGAAGAATTTAGCTACATCCAGGATAGAATAATAACAAACGAGCCAATGACTTCAGGGATTTACAAAATATCACAATCCAGACATATATTTTAGAACACATTGAAAATACACAAGAGTTATGACGCTATCCTGTCACACTGATGAAAAGCCCTGGTTTGATTGAATTCAGAGGGAGGCCTTTCATGGTCATGAGCTGGTTTCAAATGCCAATCAAATCAATCAGAACAGAACAACTGAACAGGTATGGTGACTAACCTGGCGAGGTTTATATGTATATAATAATAATTTACAATAATAATAATGGATCATTTGATAAATATTTTGTCACACAGCATTTACTTATTTAGCTATGACATGTTTTTAACTTCTCTTTGAGTTTATGTCAAATGAATCCTTATTTGACTAAACCGACTTCTGGCTTAATTAGGTACAAACCTCTTGTGTGGGGCATTCTTCAGCAGAGGGCTCTGAGGACTGGTGGCAATGTTGGCCAGCTCAGTGAGCCAGTTGGTGCGGGGGGAGCAGCTGAGCTCCTGGTGAGACACTCCTGCTCCAACCTGAAATAACCCTGGAGACCTCTGGTCCTCCTCCACCTCCTGCAACTCTGGCATGTCATCTAGGAACAGGAACAGGTGGAGAGTGATATTCATAATTAACATATAAGGCCCAGATTGTTGATATTCACAATGCAATTTCTGGTTTAGGATTTTTACCATAATCCATGTTGCACCCCGGGGAGGAAGGCAGGTCCTCGTTACACTTGAGTGGATCAAAAGATTCATCCATTCTATTAATGTTCTGCTGTGTCCTCTTTTTTTCCTTACAGGCTGCAGGTCAGTTCACTCGGCTTCCATCATGTTCTTCCCCACCATCTGGTTTAAAGCCAAAAAAAGGTGTACAATAAGAGCTTTCAAAAGCAAAAGAGAAACTGCTGCATAGTTTTATTAACAATTGCAGTTTTATGCAATAATCATTCATAATTGACAAAAAGTGACTTTGTTAATGTGTATTTAAGCTGTCTCTATGTGGATTTTTGGTGCAGTATTGCTTCATTAAATGATCAATGGAATAAAAAAAATAACATATACAAACAATCCCATTCAAGACCACAGCACATTAAAATGACCAAAGAGGGATGATACCGGTGTAGGGACATGTCATCTTTACAGTAAAATAACAGAAAATATTTTTAGACATTGAAGTGTCAGGCATTATTTACTTTCTTTATTTTGGTCTGACACAAATTTAATATCCCATTTTACTGTTAAATGGCAGAGTTGGCATTTAAATATGTATATTTTCTTTGTTTTGTCTGTTTTTTTTTTTTGTTTTTTTTTTGTCTTTTGATAGCTTTCCATTCCAATGATGTGCGTGCCTATTTCTTTCTTTCCTTTTTATTACGGTTTGTCTGTTTGTTTTCTTGTCTCGTTATATAACCAAAAAAAAAGAAAATAAATTTCTTAAAAATAATAATAATAGAAAAGATAGGCAACCTTTCGGGAATCCTTTGTCTCTGAATCGACACAGTACACCTCTGGGACCAAGTCATGTGACCAGCTGCGTGGAGGCCTTGTTTATAAACTTAAAAGGGTTTGGCGCATGCGTACGAGAGCTCATTCATTCACAACTGCGCAGCTGAAGTGCAAAATAGCAGAAATTCGCTCTGAGGAGTGAGTAACAAAAGCATGAATAAATGAAGTTGTGATAGAATATGAATGACGAAATAATAGAGTTTAGGTTTATTTGAAAATAAAGTGCTTTTCGATTACATAAAAAGTATAAAAATCATTAAAAATATAAATAAAGCTCTAAAATCGGTCATTTAACGTTCTGACAACACATCAGCGTTTGTCGCACAGATGTAGCCCACTTATTACAAAGCCTACAGTCAATAAAAACGTTTCAAAACTACTTCGATGTTTAAAAAAAGACTATTTGGAGACCAGGCCCTGCGAACCCCCCACAATTTAAAAGCAGCAGCAGTGTCTTCAGCTCAACCCAGAGGCTGTCGGGTCTAACACTGTAAACAAAAGAATGTCAACAAGTTGAGGCATGACGCAACCTCTCTACCCCGTTCATAATGAATGACACAAAAACAACTAGAAGCGCTTCAACGACATTTTCACAATGAACGGCGCGCATTTGGCACGAGGATTAACCTTGTTTTCGTGCGTAAAAGTTCAGTCGGATGGGTTAGGTTAGGTATCATGAAAACAACAAGCCTCGCTGTGAAAAAAAAAACATTGTGGAGCAAAATCTGCCATTCGACATCGAATAACCTGCATGACAACCCCACTAAAACATCACATAAGGAGTATAAAAGCGCGGATTGAACTATGCACGAGAGAAAGTTAAGTTGTAACAATGTATTTGTTTGAAAAAAGTAGCCAACTTCCCACTTACCAAACCTGTCGCCATCAAGAAACTATCTGGCATTCACTCGAGGGGTGGGAATGAATCGTTCTAGAGAAGCCCCCTCATTGGCTGGAGAGGACGTCAAAAGCAAGAATGGGGACATTCTATTGGTTCATACTGTTGAGAAAAATAAGAAGGGCGGGGCCTAGTTTGTTGATCATTGTATCATTGGATGAAAGTACATGCCTGTTACTACCCAGTAACAGCTGATTGGCAATAACAGGAACAATACATGGTTATTTTTTTATCTACAATGTTGCAGCTACAGCAAGAGCGACTTATACACATTCAATTCTGGAGTATTGTGCTTTGCCTTTGTTATTTAATTAATATTTTATCCTAATAATGGAAAGAAAAATCCAGTGAATGACCAAATGCAAGATAACAAATACACAAAGAATAAATGAGTAGCTGACTGATGAATGGAGCGCTTTGGAAGTGTTGTAATAAGTTATTATATAACACGCAAATATAAAAAGGATCTTTATTGACATGAAAAGTGAAACATACAGTACTCTCCACCAGTTTTGTGTTTGCCTTCAAAAGTGACCAGTTCTGCTTGCACAAAGGGGGGGGGGGGGGGGGGATCCAGAACATTTAAATGTCAAACAGGTCTATTCAGCTTACAGAAACACAGAATACTCTATTAATCTTAAATAGAGATAGAAGAAGAGAGCAGAGAAGACCCACTTAAGATTCCTGTATCAAGGAAACAACATCATGTGTTTCCAAACAGTATACGTTGGTGGCAGAGGTAGGCAGCAATAATGGATGTCATAATCATAATATGTTTCACTGACACATAACAGTATGACTTAATCTTACATTATAACACAGGAAAAGCAATTGTCTTAGGACATTGCCAATAAAGACTACAGTCTAGTGAGGCAACTTATCAAATAAGGAGGGGCCTATACAATAGCAGTAAATACTGAGTTTCAAATTGTACAGCAATGTGTTGATAATCATACAAAACTATCAGCTATCTTTCTGGAGTTTGTTGTTGATTTTTTTTTTTTTTTTTGGAAAAGCATGGTATAAGGCTAATAGCCACAATCACTTACCAATAATGATGTACAGATTATGAATGTGTTTCCTGGGGTCAAATCTGATGATAATCAAGAGTATTTAGCAAAAATGTTTAAACAGTACAATCTGTTGTGATCAAATGTAAAAGAGTTTATACACACACACAGAATCCAGTTGACTGAATTTCCAAATTATCTGTACTCTCTCACACTGGGGCTTTTGGAACGGTGTAACAGTGCATCTAATGCTGTGAGTGTTGGTGTTCATGCCAAGGAATGACAAGAGAATGTGACATGTTTGCTCACAACTATCTTGCAAAAAGAATAGCTTTGGCATCTGATTTTGGCAGAAAAATGTTTATAGCTGTGCAAACAATATGATACTGTATGTGTAACTACAACATTGCAGAGAAAGGGTGTGTAAACAGAAATGTTCAATAGAAAAACAAATTATATATTTGACGATGAAAAGTAAACGCATTCACAGACATTTTTAAGGTTTTAGTCGTGAGAAATCTAATTCAAACAAGCTTTAAGCAACTCAGCTTTGGCTTATAACACTCTGTGGAAAACTCTTCTAAAATGAACCCTGTCTGATGATGGCATCTGAATTATTTAACTGGCACACAAATGCTGTTGTGAATATTCACATTTCTTGTAAGAAAAGCTGTCAAAGTGATAACGATAAAATTAGTTGTCATCCATCAATTCGTGGTCCGTTGGAGCCATTTTATGCACTTAGTTGCTCAATCTCAATCTCAGTGCTACCTCCGAACAGGGTCACAAGCTGCTCCTCATAGTTAGCAATGTTTCTCTTCATGATGTCCATGCATGGGCCCAGGAGTCTCTCGAAGGCTTTTACATCCAGGACTGAGGAAAAAAGAACAGAGGAGTCAGACACTGCTAAAAAGGGAGTTACATAAATATAATCAGTGGTTACCCAGGGAATTGACACGGTGGACCAAATAACTAAAAGATTAAAAAAACATTCACAAAATGTACCCAAGCATTTGACGCTCCCAACAGCATAGGCGGATGCAGCCCTTGGCTTGTTTGTGACTAGTGCCAACTCCCCAAAATACTGGCCCCTAGAGCATGTGGCGATATCAACCTCCTCCTCTTCCTGGTCTTTTTTTGTCTGGGAAAAAAAGAACAGCCCACTAAGAGACAGAAGACACTATAAAACAATGAGTCAGAGGGTTTGGACTGTGGCAAACTTACCCTTATTCTTCTCATGGTGATTCTAACGTGGCCAGACTCAACAATGTAGAAGCAATCGGCTAAATCACCCTGTAAAATAAAGGTCATGTTTGCTAATGAGGATGTTTTCAATTGCTCTAGAAGAAAATGTAGAGACTGATCCAAGCATAAATGATGCAAAAAGACTCCTCACCTGAGCGATGATCTGCTGTGTATCACCGTACACCTTGGTGGATAGTACGTCTACTACCTTCATCCTCTCTGAGAGCTGTGGATGAAAGGATATTAGTGGGACAACTGCTTTATTGTAAATGCAAACTGGACTTTCTCAGAGCTGGAGAACAAAGCTGACATTAACCTCTAATGACGTTAGCAGTGGTAGTGTTTCAATGAACGCCTCGTATAGTTTCCTCTTCTTGGCATTGTTTTTCACGATGATCCTCCTGAATGTCAGACGATCCTGCAACACAGAATGAAAGAAAAAGAAAAATGACGGTTAAAGATACTTGAATCATTTTTCTCTGGTTTAATGTTAATATTTAAGCTTGACCAATGTATCTGGAGGCTGATACTATCGGGCCAGTAGGAGCCTATCACAAACTAGTCACTCTAAATGAACCACACATTAGTATCCCATCTTGCAGCTATGAAAATATTGTTAAAGGAACATGGAATGCATAAAACAATGTGCAGGTCGACTTAGAAGAGATGTCAGCACAATGTTTGTCCAGCAGAGTTCTCACAACTCCACACTTATAAAACTCAGGGCCCACTCTACGGAAATGAAGCAGAGTGTCACAGTCCAACATATGATAGCCTGCACGGAAACTGGTTAAAAATGTCTATTAGGGCACAGTTATTTGTTGGAAAAAACATCCTTCAGGGTACTTTTGTATTGTTCAAAAGTTACAAAAACAAATAACATCGGTTGTTATTGCTACAGCTCAAATAATGAGGATGTCTCCTGCTTTATGAATATTTTCCTACCAGTGAAAAGGATATCTGTATCGATGCTATATTGTTCAAGAATCTTTAGTGTGCTCCATCCATACGGAAAAAGTCTAAATCTTATATTATTCATTTGCCAATGCACCATTCATGATTCCAGTTGCAATTCTTTATCATTATTTGCAAGAAGTTATCCAATTTGAATGTGTGTAACTGTGTACTAAGTAATCCCACTAGCATTATGCTAGGACTGGTATTTTGTGTGCAACTTAAGCCCCTCCTTCCGGTGAGAGTTAGGGTTGCGCCTCATGTTTAACAAGCCCAGCTAAAACACGTTAAATTAAGTATGTTTTTCTTGGTGACAGAGCTTTTTATCCTCATGGTATGTTTGAAAGAACCCCCAGTTTTTAATATCAAACACTTTTGAAATGATTCAGATTTGCTGTAGAGTAAATACAGCCTCCAAAAGTTATGCTTTACGAGCTAGATCATACCAGCAACATTAACTTGTGCTCACAAGATGAAGATTATCCCCTCTGCAGGACTTCAGGGCTCTATACAGTTCTCTTTTATGTGTAACATTTTTTTTAGGCAGCATCTTGAACTTTGAGTGTGACACATACAATATAAAATAAGTTTAAAAAAACATAGATCTACACTAGAGGAAGAATCCAAAGATGCCTCAAAACCCCTTTCCCTCCATCAATTACCAAATAAGCACATTTATTTTTCCCCAAAAGGTTTTCCCATGTCCTTGCCTCCACTCAAAATGTACCTATAAAAAAATCTTTCAGTAGGGGGTTCGCTGTAAACCAGATCTCAAGTCTCATACTTTCTGCAGCAGCACCCATGTGCTCATACCATCCTGCAGCTTGCAGTGGTACATTTTCAGATATCTCTCAACTGTTTTTCATTTCTGTAAAATTGCTCACAGATTAGACTGAAATAACAATCAGCAACGGATGACAGCATGTAGTGGTAGATGGTTACGTTCTGTACTGCAGGCGGTCTCTCCCGACCTTTATCTGGGAATATGATGTTTCCTCATCAAGGAACAGGCAACCAAACAAGCAAAAATCAAGCACAGCCTCAGCCTTGTTGTGAAGTGAGACAAGTCAGCCAGAGCCATAGGCTCAATCGTAAACAACTTTAATCCTGAATCTGACTCCAATTAAAGCTCCTTCTATAGGGAACTGTTGGTTGAACAGGACCGGCTGCTGGTTCACAAACTCAAACACTACAAGTTCCTGGGTCAACAGGGGATACAGCTGCAACCTGCCCAGTCTGCAAACAGATGACATAACAAATCTGTCACCCACAGTTTAAGGACACAACCCTCACTGAGTTATTAATAAACATGCTGCTTCACAGACAGAAGAGCAACTTAACATTCAGCACAGCTTTTCCAGCAACTTTTCATACATTTGTCGGATTTCTTAAATCTAAAAAGCAAATTCATGTGAATTTTCAAAAGCGCAAATATTTCACCTGGACTTGTATTTCAGCAGCAGCTCTCACACTTTGATAATTTATAACATCTTGAATATTCAGCTACCTCAGTTAATCTCTCATCTATCTCAGGTGTGAATGCCTGAATGCATCTGAGTGCTATGCTGTGTTAAGAATGAGCATCAAAAGGTTTTTCTAGAAGGCTTGTGTCTCATTTATAAATATCTATAGCTGCATATTTGTTCTGCACATTCCCAGGTCTAACGTGTTTGTTGTTGCTGCATTCAGCTGGTTTATACAGACTGTTATCTCAGTCAGGAGACATTATCTAACCTGTGCTATCAGGTACAAACACTGCCGCAGACCCAAAGACAACCTGGATATATTTACTGTAAGTCATGATCACTGGCAGCACAGCGTGTTATAAAAACCCGAGCACGAAGCCAACTGTGTGCTTACATGGGGATTTAATGGTTTACTCACTAGGCACCAAAGGGCTCCAGGCGAGGTGGCAATTATTGTGGCTGCCCTGGGGGTGTTGTACATCAGCGCCAGTTCTCCGAAGCTCCCTCGGTTGTCATAGCAACCTACCAGCTTCTCTGCACCATCAACCTTCACGAAAATGTTAAGCGTCCCACTGAATGAATAATAAGAGACATGTTAAGTCAGCAGGACAGTGAGATGTTATGGATAACTTTCAAAGTATATATATTTTTTGAAGGTGTTCATATTTATTTAATAGACAATGATCCAACCATTTAGAAATAAAGATTATTAAAGTGGTAGACATAATCACCTTTCAATGACATAAAAGTTGTCTCCATCATCATCTTGATCAATGATGTGGTCCCCTTCAGTGCAGAACTTTTCGAACATGGCATCCAGCACCTGAGACATCTCCTCCTGTTGTGTTATGAAACATTAAATATTCAGATTCCACATGTTTGAACAACCAGGCAGGATTGACTCAGCATGCTGATCCAACCACTGAAAAATCATCATATCTAAAATCGTGCAAAGAGCACTGAGCTGTGGCAAAAAGCTGCTGGCCTCAAGCTGTGTGCTCCTTTTGTGAAATTTTAAAGATGGCCGAGCACAAACCAGACTCAACAAGAAAAGATCACTCACAGGATCCAGATTCTTGAACAGAAGAATGTCCCTACATGCTTCCTGTAGTCTCTGTCTCTGCTCATCAGTTTTTGGGTAGGTGATCTGCAAATGGAACCACAACAACAACCTAGTTTATAATGTTGACCTCTGATTGATGGGACAGTTTACTGTTTTTAAATATCAGCCTCAACATTAAAATGTAATCCTTTATGGTATAAAGACTGGTTTACCAATGGCTCTTTTTCCTCCTCATCTTCATCAGGGTTGAACGCTTCAGCACACACTGTATGAAAGAGATCCAAAATTTAAAAACACTTTAATAACCCGATTTTTTTTCTCCTAAACTAAAGAATAAAGTGTTTAACTCAAGTGATGGAGCAGCAAACCTCCTCCACTATAAAAGCTAAACCCCGGGCTTGCTTCAGCTGCATTTGAAGCAATACATCTTTACATAAACAATGTCTCCTCATCTGTAGCGTGAGTCTTTAGGGAGGTGGCTGAACTTCCTCCCTGTATTTTAAAGACCGAAGACAATAGGCCTCCTTACAGCAGACATTGTGCTTTAAACTCAACTTAACATTTTGGGATATTTTACTAGATTTGTAGATGTTATTCTACAAGAGCAGAAGGGTCATTGACATGACGTGCATATTTTTGTGTCCAAATCCATTATTTTCTTTTGAAATAATTAGTTATTTTCAAGACATTCATCAATTGATTCTATAAAACCACGCGTCAACCTCCGGTCTAAAAATATGAGTCAATGCGGAAGTGTTAAAAGCTGTAGTTCATCGAGGATCCGCTTGAGGCTGGCTCCGGAAGTACCGGAAGTCACATACACATGAATGGGAAAAAGACGATCTTTGCAGCAGAAATAAACATATTTACAGCCTGGTACAAAAGACAAGTGTAGTCTGGATAGCTCATTTCTAGATGTCCTCCCACTGTGAGGGGGGTGAATTGTTTTTCTAACGCGGCAGAATCGAAGATATTGAGATAACTTGTCTTCCAATGAGAGGCACAGCTGCCTGTGGGAACACTGCAGCTGTTGGCTAGGAGGCTCAAAGCCCGCCTCTTTATGTCACACTGGCTCGACAGAAGCAATATGGCTGCCACTGCCGATTGGTTTCAAAACAGCGTTCAGAAACAGATGGGTGACGTCACGGATGCTACGTCCATATTTTATACAGTCTGTGTATGAAACCTGCTTATTTTAAATACAATTTCAGTACATTCAAATATTGAGATGTATTTTATTTTTAAGTATCTCAAACCCTGATAATGTCAGGTGGCGCAACCGTCCGAGCAAGTGAACTGACTTAAAACACTATAAAACATGTATTTTAAGAATAATAAATTCAAATTAAAACACCATGGCATGATTTTATATATACGAGCTATGAAATAAACATAATTTAATTAATATCAATAGTTTAAAGGCACCTAAGGTTATTTAAGAACTTTTGTCCGGCAATTTGCATGTTCTCAAATGTCAGGGTGGCACAACCGTACTCGTGGACCTTTTATTTTGAAAGTAGGTAGTTATACTGGACTTCAACATATCAAATCATTCAGAGGACCCCTACTAATTGTCATGGCTGAGTTAAAAGGTTTGTAGATGTCTCTTAAATAATAACAGAATAGCTTTTATCAACTTATAGGTGGACGGTAACACTTTCCATGTCAGGTGGTACAACCAACCTAAAACTGTAAAAATTATATTTTATACCTGGCCAATAGAATACAAAAATCCTAATATATTGTAAATAAAAAATATACTCACAAAATAGAAATGTGTAAAGCACTGTAACCACTCTAAGGGATACTTACTAAAAGTTTCAGTAAGGATAAATGATAGGAAAGTACATGTATTTGGACAAATATCTGGTTGCACCACCTGACACTTTTTTGGTGTTCAAGTTAAGAAAAGGGTAAAAAAAAATGATAGAAACACTTAAAAAAGCTGTTTAACGTACAAGCCTTGTTAGAACACATTATTCCAACACAAAAATATGCATTGCGACCATTCTGGAAATACTTTTTTTTTTTTTACTTTTTTTTAGGCTTATTTGTCAACGAACCAGAATGATCGAAAACCCTGCAGATAAAACATTCCGTATTCACCCTGGCATAAGTATGAGATTCAATCTACTCTGAATTAATAAAGAAGTACTCTTTCTTCAGTCTACTGCCACTGTAGTGTCCTATTTAGCAGATGTTGGCCTACATTTGCCATTTGCAGTGATAAAGGTCTGAAAATATCTCAAGTGTCACTGAATATTTACCCACATCTTCCATTCAGACTGCCAAACATGCAGAACTAAAACGGCTGTTAGTCATGAGATGCCACAACCTTACTATTATCTCATGCAGGTTTTTATAAGTAGTAGTAATAGTAGGAGTACTTGTCCTGGCCTCCCCGCCCACGTTTCTCCCTGACCTTATTAATCAGACTCCAGACAATAGTGGCTTTACAAACTGTTATAAATCAACACTACTACAATAACACAGAGACAGAGTGAAAAGATGATGGGGAAATGTCTAGTGTGTAACTTGAGGAACTTTTCCCCAACAATATACAGGTTCCTGACTCACCTGAAGCTCTTCTGATGAATCGGTTTATAACCGGGGCTGCAAAAGAATAGAAAATATATATTAACGTGTAAACCTCATCACGATAAGGACAGGGCTTACTGCACCCTCACACACCTCTATATCTATAGCATGTGTGCAGTGTGAAGTAGCACCCAGCCCTGTGCTCATTTATGATCCATATTCATTTAGGTGAAATCTGAATAAGGACAGCTGCTTTGAAGTGCGTTTGCGCCTTTGTATCAAATTTAAATGAGAAAAAAACAGTGCCAAGCTGCTACATAATAGCTGGCTATGAAATAAACATAAGAAAGGAGGACTTGTTTATGAAAGAGTATCCCAACCACTGTTTGCCGATAAAGCTCACTTGAAAAGCATTAAGACAAGGCACTGGAGGTGATGATAATACTACTTGTACAGTAATATGTATATAGTGGTGTTCTCGTTCTTGTGTATGCATTGCAGACCCCAGCACTCATTGGGATGCTGTGTCAGAGCTCTGGTTGCTATGCTACTTGCTGCACCTGATGGCAATACTGCACCGGCCATTGTGTTCAATAAGACCAGTTTACAATCGCACAGGGCGGTAAAACCCATTGCTGTACACTGCTAACATTACAAAAGAGCTTCTTGTGATTTGGCTGCTTTGTGGTATTTTTAATGGATAATGATGTTAGGCCCATCAGGCCTGCTGCAGCTGACACTGAAAATATTCAAATGACCTCGAGGTGCATGCACAGCAGCATTATTTCTGCAGCTGCCGTGCTTCATGGCTGTTTTCCACAAAATGAGTGCGATCAGAGGAAGACAAGGACAAGGACCATCATCCAGCCTCGGTGACCATATTTGGTAAATGACAGAGCCCTGGTGGATGCAAGGTGGCGCGCGCCGAGCATCACTGCTCCCAGTGTGCTTCTTCTTCTCATCCGCTGCAGCGATACACGCTCAAATTCAGAATACATCCACACTTACTGTAAATCTATGAGGCAAGCCTACCTATGAATTCCTCGTCATCGTCGTCGTCCTCCTCTCCGTTTTCCGAATCGATCTGCATGGCTTCGTCAATGAAATTGACCGCTTTTCCAGGTCTCGGGGCCGAATTCTGGTCATTGCCAAACGAGGCCTCTTTGGTCTCTCTTTCCTTCAGCTGGGTGAAATACTGCAGCGCAAACTCAAGCAAATCCCTGGGCTGATTCCTCAACACTTCCACGGTAAAGCTCTGTAACAGCTCCGTCAGTCCTTCAGGAATTTCTATACTCATTCCTGTTATCAATCTATGAATGTGGTCTAAACCGGTTTTGCTGCGAATTCAAAAGACTCCAAAAAAAGATTCAGAGGAGAGTGAAAAATAAAACCGAAAGAAGTAGACGGGGTGTGTTCGTAAGGACACCCAGTCAGTTAAGCCCTCTACAGCTGATCTTTTCTTTTTTTCTTCAATGAAAATGGCTCTTGATTTTTAGTCCGAGCATCTTCTGCTGCTGCTGCTGCTGCTGCTGGCTACAGGAAACCCACGCATGTGACCCAGGAAACCATGGCAACCACCTATCCAGGGATTGCGTATGAGCAGCAGCAGCGCGAGACTGCAGTCAGTCACAAAATACAAATGATGGGAAGAGAAACCCTTCAGTGTTTATGATCGATATACGGAGATATAAGACCAGGGATCCGGTGTTTATGTGATGTCAGCTGTACAGTAAGGGTGTCTACGGAAGAGGATTAGGGCCACTGAAAAAAAAAAAAAATTAAAGTCAAAAAATTTTTTTTTTTCAATTATTATACTGAGATTAAAGTCAGAATTCTGAGATTACATACAGAATTCTGAGAATAAAGTCAGAATTCTGAGAATAAAGTCAGAAATCTGATTTTTTTTTTTTCTTAGAATTCTGAGAATAAAGTCAGAATTCTGACTTTTTTCTCAGAATTCTGACTTTATTCTCAGAATTCTGACTTTAATCTCAGAATTCTGACTTCATTCTCAGAATAATAATTCCAAAAAAAATTTTGACCTTAATTTTTTTTTTTCAGTGGCCCTAATCCTCCTCCGTAGGTGTCAAATGTTATATTCTGCTGTATTTTTTTTTATATGTAGCCTATTAGAGAAGGAAGGTAAATAACTATAGTCACCTTAAAATAATTGAAAACGATAGAAAGTAGCGTTATATCATCATCATCATCATCATCATCATCATCATCATCATCATCATCATATCATTTATAATGATATCGAGTCATTTACAGTGACATTTAAAAAACAAACAACAATGCATCAAGAGTATCAAAAGTCATCAAATAGGATAATTTTTCTGATTTGGATATAAAAACAATTAAAAGATCAAAACATAAAAAGAGGTGTAGGGGATTGACTATAAAAGCACTAAAATAGGAAGGGCGGTGGTTAAAATGATACAATAAAGATACACAGGTCAACCTGGCTAAAACAGTTGCAGAGCGGCGTTGAATTGTTAAAAATTAAGATTCTAAATTGTCCCGAAGGTAAAAGTGCATTTAATTCAAGACGCTGCTGCAACTTGTTCCAGGAGTCAGGAGTAGAGAAACAAAAAGCAGTTTTTCCTAGAACAAATGAAAATAATAAAATAGGTCATAGACATATAAATAAACAAACAATAAAGATAAAATCAATAATAATTATTAGTTAATGATAAAAAAAAAAATCTATTATGGATCAAACTGGAGAACTTCCCAGCAGGGCTGTCTCCAGACATTTTATTGACTGGAGTCCTAACTGACTTATGCAGGGGATGGCCAAGAATAATACAATCACACACTCACCAATTCACACACATAGCTTTCTTTCATTCAACATATCTGGCTCCATCAGTCATATCTATATTTACCACTATCATTGGAGCATGAAAGTTTCATTCAAATATTTCATACCTGTATTTTTAGTTAATTTTGGAAATAACACAACAGCAGCAACATTTTCGGCAAAGAAAGCTACGAGCATGTTGTAAGTCAATCCAAATAGTGTGATGTTTACATAAGTCCCTCCTCTAACAAAGCAAATAGCCAATCGTAGTTTAGGATTATGAGGCAGCACATGGCGTGGCCAATCAGCTTACAATTCAATTCAATTCAATTCAATTCAATTCAATTCAATTCAATTCAATTCAATTCAATTCAATAATATGTATGTATGTATGTATGTATGTATGTATGTATGTATGTATGTATGTATGTATGTATGTATGTATGTATGTATGTATGGATGGATGGATGGATGGATGGATGGATGGATGGATGTGTGTATGTGTGTATATATATGTATACTGTCGCCTGTAAAAAAAAAAAAAAAAAAGAATGTTTTATTTTTTTTATAACTATTTTCTTTCTTTTTTACAATCCTTATAATTTAAGTGTCTGTTTCTTGTATTCAATGCTGCTCATACGTGCCTTAAATCGTCAATTCAATAAACTTTATTTGTCCCCGGGGAATTATAAATATGTTACAAAAGTAACAACAGAGGAAAAGGAAAGGTCTCGGTATCTCATGTGCCCTTTAACCTTTCACTTTCATTTTGAGGTTCTGGAATGAACTCCAAACACAACACAGCTAATAAACGTTCAACAGAACACAAAAAGGAACACATTAAGAAAAAGATAAGATAAAAACTTCACATTCAGAACAAGCATTTATCTTGAGTAGAAGCACGGTGCAGATTAGGTGAGCTGAGGCTACAGGATGTGCAAAAACTGTCCTCTTTAGTGCCATGTTGCAGGTTTTATCATGTTGGTATCTGATAGTACAGAGCAAAGATACATGAGGGGAATCAGTCTACAGGTTATTAGCAGCAGGGAATCACTTCAAGTAGTAAAAGTCAACCTAAAGCGCACAGTTATTCCCTGCAATGTTTGTCAACCCTCTGCTGTGAGACCCCTCCCCCTGCTGTGGCCCACATCTGTCAATGTTTGTTAAGAAGGAGCAACGTTTTTTCACTCACATGATCACCAGCCAACATTGCGGCTAACTCTCCAACTGGCCACTTGAGACTGCCAGCTGTGAGCTGACCACAGTGTGTGTGTGTGTGTGGGGGGGGGGTGTGGGGGGGGGGGGGGTTTGGATGTATACCATACACCACCTCGTCTTGTTATCTACTATGGAGACATTAGAGAGCCAGTTGTTAGGGAACATGCACCGTGTATCATTGCTGCTCTCTGAACCATAGATCCTGAATAGAGTTGCTGCATAATCCTTCTCAACAGACTAATAACTGAGGGAGCTTGCTGCGGTGGTGTTATTACACTACATGGTGACAGAGATCTCTAAAACACTATAATACTACTTACTATATAAAACAAGGAAATACCAAATAGTGGAGCAGGGCAGGCTACAATGCAAGCTAAACTACAGTAGAAGCTTTTGCCAGTACAGATTGTCCTAGGTTGTCCTTTAAAATAATTCTCATTATTTACAGTCCTTGATATCTTGGAGGAAAAAGCACAGCATATTACAAATCAACAGCACCTTATACTAAAGCTTGAAAAAGTGACAATACATTAGACTCAACATCTCATTAAAACTCTGAATAAAACACTAGAGATCATAAGCCTCATGAATTTATGGCGTACATGCTCACACTTAGAGCTCAGGAGAAGCAGTGATACCAACTAAAATACAAAATATTTTACCTTAGGTTGTCAATTATTTTCAAAAAAACTATTTTCCCAAGTTTCTGAGGAGTGAATAGAAGGAACTAGCTTGATCGTATATTCAAGTTGAAACAAAAACAAACTACTTCCAGTGTGTCACAAAAGTTTGGATTTGTCATCCATTTATTTTCATTTTTCATTATATCGTCTATAACATGTGTAGTCTATTCAACTAATACATGATTAAACATGCTATTAAAGCAAATCAATTTAAACTGAACTCACTCTGACAACCAAATGGACAAAGACGTGTTGCTCCCATTCACAACTGAATGCAACTACCTGCAGCCTTGGCTCGAAGCAAACCAAAAGCCAAGGCTCCACCTAGTGTTCAGTGTCAGAATTACACATCATGTAATGCAATATGTGTACTACTCTGGATATTATTCTCTTTTATTGACCCTTCTTTCCAATGCTCTATGCAATATCTCTTCTCTACTGTTCATAACTCCTCTTTTGTACACATTGCTCCCTCAGTTCTCTGCACATTTTGGTATATTTTCTTCATCTGCTGTATTTCTTGAACACTGTATTTTGTACAAAGCTTTATTTCTTAAATAACTCTGCACATCTAGTACTTATTGTTTTATTTCTTATTTTATTTCCACTACTATTTGTTTTGCTTTATGCTAACTGCTAGATTAAATTTATTATAAATAAAGTATTTCTTTTCCTTATTCTGGTTGTGTTTTTCCAGCAGAAGAGGACTCCTGACAGATATCAAAGTTTTCAGGGGAGGTCGCTGTGCTATTCCAAAAACCATGTTGATGTCTCTCCTTCCACATCTTTATTCTAACTTGTATTATCTCTCTACTTTTTGTGTCTGCTGTGACAAACAGCAGTAATAACGGTAAAACCACAGCATCCAACAGTTCAGTCAATAGTTGAGGGACTCTTACCTTGATTCATAGCCCATCTGTTGGGCTCAGTATTGATTTTCTTCTCTTCCTACAAATAAAAGAAAGTGTACAGTTCAAGTGCAACAAGCTCAGTAAAACTGTCCAATGAAGACATATAGCAGACATCCTCTACAGTAAAACAGGCCTTCTCTGTAAGAAGTCATCCTTTAGAGGTATTGTAAAAATACACCAGACATCTGCTTTGGTCAGTTAAGAACAAGTGTTCAGGATTTTCTAGTTTAATCAAAGATGGAGTGTAATCTTTCTTGAATCTGCAAAACTAAGAACAGCGAAAAACTGCGGGGAGATTTATTGACATTCAATGTACTAGACCTTCTGTTTTCTCTGCATGATTCTTGATGCTATTGCAGTTTCACATCATTCAACATTGTGATAATCAAATAAGTTTTATAAGTATACCCAAATGTATATTTTCAAACTTAAAGCACTGCTTGAAATCTTGGCCTTAGTCGGCACCAGGGGCAGAGTGATTTATACAGTGATGGTCTAGCTGGTAGAGAAGATAGTGATACTGAACAATACACAAACACCAGAGGCATTGTATGGGGAAAAAGTTATGACAATGATTGACACGGGGCTTAAAAGATAGAACATTTGGTTGTATTAGACCCAATTTTATTGTTTTTCAGGGGGGCTAAAATCCCCAGCACTGCCCCTGCATAGTACAGATACATCCAACATGATGACAGCTAAACTGAAATGCAGAAAATGGAGGCCCAAAGCTGTTTAATTTCATTTATTTTGAGAAATGAAGACTTGAATTTTACGATAAAGTATTGTTTTAAAGTCCTTGATAAATCAGGAAAAACTCTGAAGTTGTGAAGGTTTCTTTTTTTTTCTCAACCTCCATGGATCTTTGTTTGGCTTGAGAAAAACTTTAAAACACCTTAAGCTTTTTCAGACAGCTTCTGTCTTTTCTTTATACATTTTTTGCTGTACTTTTGCAAACTTAACCATTTGATTTGGCCTTTTAAAGTTTTTGGATGCTAATGCACTAACTTCTTTAAACATGTCAAACAGCTGCCAGTAAAACTAAAATGCATTTACATAAATGCTAATTTTCCTGGTTAAAAGCAGTTTAAATTGAACATGTATCCCTCACCCTTTGTCTTTCCACACATGGCAGAAGGCCATCTTCAGTTAACACAGGAGGATTTTGCTTTCCCATCTTGTTTCCATTTTAAAACGGCTTCCCTTTGGTCACATCAGTACTTTTAAAACACACAGAGACTACTTGTCCTTTTTCAGGAAACATTTATTCGATCAAGAGACAGGATCGTATCTTTCCATAAACAGGTCAGTTAAATATTAACAAATTTACAGTCATGAGGAATGTGATAAAAAAAACAAACAAAAACAAACAATGTTCGCCTTAAAAAACCCCGACCCAGGGACCCCATCCAGGAGAACGTTGACCACAGTGGAGCTGGAACAAAACTTGAATCCATTTCCAGCTCTGTTGTTACACGCTCTTTATTCAGTGCTTCACAGTTCGTCTCTGTCTGTTTTTGTCTGTATGGGGGGAAAAAAACACAAAGTTATGATCAATCAAAAGGTTCAAATTCTTTCCTCTACATCCTTAAGGTGTGAAGAGTTCTCACCGATTCTTCATCATAATCCTCATCATCCATAATTTCCTCTTTATCTTCAGGGTCGTCATCCTCTGCTGGCTCTTCTGGCTCCTCCTCTGGCTCTTCTTCAACCTGTTAAAAGACGCATCAGGTTTAGCATCAAAACACCTAAAACGTGCAGGAGGAAGGAGGTATAACTGCTTTCAATGTGTACAAAAGACACTAAATAGTAAACAAAAGAAAGTGGAACAATTTAAACGGATAAACCGTTCATCAGATCAGAGAAAAGGCCATGATCACTGACTGACTGGAATAGAAACTGAGAACATGTTCTATGCAAATACTTCTGAGTGGCTCAGCGCGTGGCAGCTGAATTTGACTCGCCTGTTCGTCCAGAGCTACATTCATGCTGAGTCGGAGCATGCGCTCTATCCTGTCTCCATAAGCCTTGGTGTCGGCCAGCTGGTATCCTGAGCGCAGCGTGGCTGTCTCAAAGAGAACCACGGCCAGGTCTGACGCAGTCTGGTCCTCGGCGTCTTCCTGAGGGACACGGAGGAAGAGAGAGTGATCAGCTGAATGTTCTGTTTGGTTTATTACAGGATTTAAAAAGTGCTGCACTGAAACCTCACATTACTAAACCATGTTAGAGATGCAGACGCATTTAAAACTGTGGTTTGAGGGTTTTATAACTACATCATGAGGCATCATTAAAGCTGTATTAAACACCAGTGGAGTGAGAGTGGTTCGACTTACATTGACTTTTTTCAGCATCTGCTTGATGAGCGGATGTTTGGGGTTGATTTCTAATGTTTTCTTCTGACTTGCATAATAACTACAAAGGGATGAAAAAAGAGAATAACCTCAGTCATTAGACAGGCCACAACATGTTCTGCATTTGCATTTTTCAACCGTGATAACAATGTCGCAACTAGCTGAACGGTGACTCACTTTGTGGAAATGTCTTTTCCTGTCTGGTAGGCCTGAGCCTTCATGATCCTCTCCATGTTTCCTGACCAGCCGTACTGACTGGCAACCAGAGCGCAGGGGGAGTTGGTGAGTCTCTGGGAGAGGATCGCCTTCTCAATCTGGAGCAGAGAGGGCAGCATGTTAAACAGATAACTTAAAAAGCTTCAGACACATTTTATCCCCTCTGTGTGTGATGTTTACTTCCACAAGTCATAGATTTATCAAATGATCAGCTCTCTAACCTTGTCCTTCAGAGACTTGTCCTTCAGCCAAGTGGTGAGAGGTTCGTACTCCTTCTCCAGGGCCTCCCTATTCTCCTTTGCCTTGTCGCTCTCGTCGAATTTGATGCCCTCCTTCGCCACGTTCTGGAAGCGTTTTCCATCAAACTCAGGCAGTGCCTGGATGCAGTACTCGTCCACGGGCTCTGTCAGGTAGATCACCTCGTAGCCCTTCTTCAGCAGCTTCTCTACGAAGGGGGAAGACTCAGCCTACAGATAAAAAAAGAGACAGATGATCAATGCCATGAAGTCTAGTTTCTTATATGAATTGAATTGAACAAACAATACAAAACACTTTTTGCTCACCTCTCTCCTGCTGGTTCCAGCCATGAAGTAGATCTTGTCCTGCTTCTCCTTCATGCGCTCCACGTACTCTTCCAAGCTGGCCTGGACTGTTTCACTGTTGGAGGTCTGGAAGCGGAGCAGTTTGGCCAGACGGGTCCTGTTGGAGTGATCCTCGATGACGCCCAGCTTGATGTTGGTTCCGAACTCTTTCCAAAACTTTTCGTTGTACTGATCCTCCGCGATCTTCTTGATCATGTCCAAAGACTTACGCACCAGCTTCTTGCGAATAACCTAAACACAGGAGATTAAAATTCAGTTTATTGGCACTTTCCCTTTACAGCGAATTTATTCTTCCCAACCACTTATTAACAACTGACTATATTTTTTCAATCTTTTATTCTGTAAAGAATTTCTGGCTGGGGTGTTAAAGAAGCATTTTTTATTTTATTTTATTTCTTCACTTGATTGCAGTTGAATCATTCATTAGATAATTCAAACTCAAACTAGATATGTGTGTTAAGTACATTCATTCATATTCTTTTTTATTTTCTCTTCACAATTCTTTAATCATTACTTTGAATCTACTTATTCTTTTTTATAACTATTATTACTCTTATTTTAATTACCATTGTTATATTCATTGCTTTATTCAGCTACTTACCTGTTTACTCATTAGAAGTACATAAATACAACAATTTAATATTTATATAATATTTATTATATGTTTATTTTATTTGTATGTGTGTATGTATATACAGTATATATATAAAGTTATTATTTCAATTTATGTATGTATATATTATTATTATTATTATTATTATTATTATTATTATTTTATCTCTTTTGTGTGTGTATATATATGCTTTCATATGACTCGGTTTAAAACGTGAAAAGATGTTTGAAATAATGGACCTGTATTGTAAAGTTTGCATTTTGCCAATAAAAAACAAATGAAGAAAAAAAAAAAATGTGAAACTTACCTTGAGCAGTTTGTGCTGCTGCAGAGTCTCTCTTGACACATTGAGTGGAAGGTCATCAGAGTCAACCTAACAAAATAAATTTCCATGAATCAAAGTGCTGCAGCTACATGAGCTACGACTGGACATTTCATGCAGGCACAACTGTGTCTCCATTAAAGTCTGGAGTCACTCACCACTCCCTTGACGAAGTTCAGGTACTTGGGCATCATGTCGTTGAAGTCATCTGTGATGAAAACTCTCCTCACAAACAGCTGTGAGGAAAAAAGACATTACTTTAGAAACTGGGCTGAATGACTTCCTGAATATCCCTCTAGTAAACATCAATACACGGCTTTAAGAACACACCTTGATGTAGTCGTTCTTCTTGGATCCGTACTCGTCAAACAGGCCACGTGGAGCTGAAGTGGGCACAAACAGGATGGACTTGAAGGTAACCTCGCCCTCAGCCACAAAGTGGATGTGAGCCAGAGGATTGTCAGTGTCCTGTTAGAGAAGGCAACATGGTAGGAAATGATGAGATAAATTTGTTTAACACACAAAGAAAATATACAACCTACAAGGCTGTTCAGGTGCCTACCTTAGAGAAGGTCTTGTAGAACGCATTGTACTCATCATCCTCAACCTCTTTAGATGGTCTCTGCCAGATGGGCTTAATGTCATTCATCAGCTCCCAGTCCCACACGGTCTTCTCAACCTAGAGAAACAAGATGAGATATTATCAACTCCAAATTTACCCAGAGACAAAACATCAACTCAGGTGGAAGGCTTCACAGTTCTGATATCTTCATCATCAATCACTGCTGAAGGTAGCTCATACCTTCTTAGTCTTAGGCTTCTCTTTGTCTTCCTCCTCTTCCTCGACTTCTGCGTCATCTTCAGACGCCTCCTTCTCTGGCTCCTCTGCTGCCTCAGCATCCTCCTCGATTGGCTCTTCAACTGTCTCAGTCTATCATATGAAGGGATGAGATGATGCAACAGCATTTTATTAGTCTCTCAATTTTTTAGTTGCACAAAATAACTGCACTTTGTTGATTGAATGTGAGTAAAAGTGAAGTGGAAGTTTCTTGAGTAATCACCTTGCTAGCCCAGACGTAGATGGGGAAGTTGATGAACTGAGAATATTTCCTGACAAGGTTCTTGATGGTCTCCAGCTCCAGGTAGTCTGAGGCCTCCTCTTTAAGGACCAGTCTGAGGAGGTAAAAAGATGGAGGAATAAATGTCAGTCAGTTTTATTCCAAAAGCAGTGGATGACAAATTACTTCAAAGAGGTATATTAGGTGAAAAAAAAAACTAGATGTAAACCCACGTGATGGTGGTTCCTCTGCCTAGCGTGTCCCCACGGGGGTCCTCAATCACAGAGAACTGGTTAGAGTCAGACTCCCAGATGTGCTGGGTGCCATTGTTGTGCTTGGACGTCACGATGACCTTGTCAGCAACGAGGAAAGCCGAGTAGAAACCCACACCAAACTGGCCAATCAGCTCTGAGGTTGACTGATCCTCCGACTGCATATCTGTCATCTTGTTGAGGAACTCACTGGTGCCGGACTTGGCGATGGTGCCCAAGTTCTTCACCAGTTCTTCTTTGGTCATTCCAACACCACTGTCGGTGATGTGCAGCATGTTCTTCTCCTTATCAGACTGAAGAGAGGAAACACAGTGTAGGGTTACTTACAGAGAAGGAACTTTTAATATTAATAATGAATCTGAACAGAAAGTACAGAAACACATGCTTACTTTTATTTTGATTGTCAGCTCTTCGTTAGCAGCCATTGCATCCTCATTGGTCAAAGACAATAAGCGGATCTTATCCAGAGCATCTGAGGCGTTAGAAATCAACTCCCTGAGGAAGATCTGAAAGAAAAACAGAACTAATTAGATCGTTAGCTCAGCCTGTGACAAAGAGGTCTGTATGCCAAACCAGCACAAGCAGTACAGTCCTACCGGGGGTCAATAAACATAGAGACTGATTTCAAATACTTTAAAATCCCGAGAAACCAAGACTTGGAGATTCAAATGACTTAATGCTAGAACTGAATCGTGTATCAGACGCCGTCTTGTCCCTGGTTATCATGATACTGAAGTGTTGGAGTTGCCACGGGTTACCCTCCATCAGCAGATCAACTGACTCATTCCCTCCCCCAGATTTTAAAGCACCAGAGAGAGAGAGAGAGAGAGAGAGAGGGAGGAGAGAGAGAGAGAGAGAGAGAGAGAGAGACGCAAGTTTACTCGTACAAAGTTAGACAGTTCCTCATTCAAGGACAATTACTGATAAATACATAATATTATTCTAAACAACAAGCAGCTGGAATTATTCATCGAAACTGGATGCCATAACATTTTAAGGATACCAATTTAACATATTTTGTGAAAGCTTGTGGCTATTTTTTATTTTATGGCTATTGATGGTGATCATTTTAATGAAATGTGACTTTTCCTGAATTTAGAATTTCAGGAACCTATCATATTGGGTTGCACTGACTGAGTAAATGTGACAAAAAGGTAAAAATGCAACTGAAGTTAAAATTGTATTACTCACAAAGTACTGTATTTATATGAAATCTGAGAGATGACTTAAGACTTCAGGGCTGAGCCCTTCAGGTGCAGATCTTCACTAACCTGCACCTGATTACCATTGAAGCAAAGCCACAGAAAGAATCTCATACAACGAATGACTGCACTTTGATTTGTGGTTCGCTGTTGCTCACCTCCTTGTTCTTGTAGAGAGAATTGATAATCAGCTTCATCATTCTGTTGACCTCTGCCTGAAACACGTGTTTTTCAGACTTCTCTCTGATTTCCTTGATTTGAGCTGCATTCAGTCCGTCCAGCTGAATAGCCTCCTCCTCTCTGAGGACACACAGACACATACACAAGTGGGATCAGGTAGGTGCACAACAACTAACAGGTGTCAATGACAAACATGTAATTTTTTTCTCCTCTGTATAGAGCAGTATCCCGGACACAGAAGATTCCCCGCCCTCGATGAAGGAGGTACAGCAAACAGGTTGAAGCTTTGTCATTACTATGATTCAAGTGTTGCGATGAGCCTTTGTGTACATAAGCCTGGTGGTCATGCTGACTTTCAGGTAGGTTAAGTTGGCCTCAAAGTTGAACAAACAAATCCCACTCTCCATGCATATTGTCAGTGTAGTTGACACCCACCTCTGCACCACTTCATCATCTGTTTTGGAGCCATCTCTGCTTTTCCCAAGATCCTCCTCGACTGTCCCATCGATGTCAACTTCATCCTCCGCCTTTACGGCAGCTGCCAAGGGACAAAAAGGTGTTATCGAAATCATTTGCAGGTGTGTTCTGAGAGAAACTCAAGCATGCAGGACAGTTTCAATGAAGCCAAAACGTGATCAGATCTCCATTTACGTGAGATTTCACGTCAGGTATGCTGGGGTTTTTTTCCCAAGCCATTCAAGGATGTACATGTATGCAACAGAGATTTATTAATGAGGTTGTTAGCTAGCACCAGGCAGCTTTTAGATGCATGTGTCTTCAGGAGACAATTCTAGAAAGGCGTACAAGAATAACGGATTTTCACCAAGAAATGTGGAGAGGCCCAATGAACCATGCTGTCGACTATCAAGAACTAGTCAAAATGAAGCTTAACTGTAATTGAATGGAGGCTGTAGTCACGAATTAGCAGAGAAGAAGCACAAAAGCAAGTCAACGCTAGCTTACTGGGTAATGCTAGCTTCGATATTGAGTAATAAAAACAGATGAGAGATGGCAGATCATGTCTCTACTCACCAAAGGCTAAGAGTGCGAAGAGGAGACCTACAACCCAAGCTCGTTTCATTTTGAGACGACGTGTGTCTTTTGCTCCTGAGACAAAAAGCCGGGATATCAGTGCATGCAGCACTGCCTTTTACTAAAGAGACTGACAAGCTACCTCTGCCACCAAAAGAACCCACTCTGTTCAACCCGTGACAACCGACCAATGGCTGCGCACCACGCACATCCTTCGGCCAATCACAGCAGAGGCTTCTGTACATGTTGTCCAATCAGATTCTTCAACATAAGTCAATACCCGAAAATCGTGGCCCGACACCATTGGCCAAGAATGAATAATCAGCACATCACTTCCTAAAAATGACTCCTTGAGATTGAAAAAGCTGTGCAACTACTCGAGTTCAAGTTTGATCTTCTTACGCAATATTAAAGCTCAGTGACACTACGAAGAGGGCAACTCGTTATTGTTTATCAAGGCAAGGCAAGGCAAATGTATTTATAAAGCGCATTTCAGCTACAAGGCAATTCAAAGTGCTTTACATAAAATGATCAATACAGTTAAAAATCAGCTGAACATTAAAACAATATTTAATTAAATAATTAATAATTAAAAATAGACATTAAAAATCGCAAAAACATATTAGATTGTCAAGAATAAAAAGGTACAGTTTAAGAAATAAATAAATAATTAATTATTTGATTTAATTAAAAGCAGCAGCAAACAGAAAAGTCAACTTTGATATGAAGGAGCTGAGAGTTGCAGCGGACTTGCAGTTCTCTGGTAGTTTGTTCCAGATATTTGGTGCATAAAAACTAAAGGATGCCTCGCTGCGTTTAGTCCTAACTCTTGGGACAATAAGCAGACCTGTCCCAGATGACCTCAGAGGTCTGGATGGTTCATAATGTGTCAAGAGGTCACTAATGTATTTTGGCCAAAACCCGTTTAGTGCTTTGTAAACCAACAGTCATATTTTAAAATCAATTATCTGACAGACTAGTAGCTAGTGTAAAGACCTCAGAACTGGAGTGATGTGGTCCACTTTTTTGGTCCTTGTTAGGACTCGAGCAGCAGCATTCTGAATGAGCTGCAGCTGTCTGATTGATTTCTTAGGGAGACCTGTAAAGACACCATTACAGTAGTCAAGTCTACTGAAGATAAATGCATGGATAAGTTTTTCCAAATCCTGCTGAGACATAAACCCTTTAATTCTAGATATATTTTTAAGATGGTAGTAGGCTGACTTTGTGATTTGCTTGATGTGGCTGCTGAAATTCAGGTCTGAGTCCATGACTACACCAAGATTTCTAGCTTGGTCTGTAGTTTTTAACATTACTGATTGAAGATGAGCACTGACATTAAGTCGTTCCTCCTTAGCCCCCAAAACAATTACCTCTGTTTTGTCTTTGTTAGGATTCTATATAAATCAGAAGAGGAAGAATCAAGAATCAATAAATCTTTACTGCCAAGAGCTTGCACACACAAGGAATTTGACGTGGTGAATGGAACACTGGTACTTAACAAGACAGTAAGGACAATAAGAGTTCATTTGCAAAAACAGATACATTTAAATTTTCAAAAAAAATATTTCTTTTTCATATAGAATCCTAATAAAGTTGCATTTTCAAGATACCTCTGATTAGTTAAGTCATTTTGAAACTGTCAAAGCCACCCAACCTCAGTTGATTGGTAATACAAAAAGCTAGTAATAGAAAAAAATATGTTTCTTGAAACATTTCTTTTAGTTTTTCAAAAGTGAGTGAACTGTTTTTGCAAATGAACTCTTCAAATATAGAAACCGAAAAACTAACTTTAAAAATTCTAAATACAAATAAAAATATATACAAAGAAAGGTATAGAAGTACTTTTAAGATATAAATAAATGAATTAGCCTAAGCCAGAGTGGATTAATATAATAATAAAAAAGGTTATAGAATAAATTACAATATTGCACCTTGTTGTTGAGATATTGTTTAGGCTGTAATATCACTGACTGTTGCATTGTGTTTCAGTCCGAGTAAGGCTGTAACTCTAAACAAGTGTGTCTGACTTGAACTAACCTTTCTGTATAGCTTTCATTTATTATAGTAAGACATGTTGACACACTTTCTGAACGTCTCATCTTTGTCCACAGGGAATCGCTGTTCAGCAGGGGAGTAAAACTTATGCAATTGATGGCAACCTTGTGTTTTGTTTAAACAAAGTTTAATCAGTCAATGAAACGGTGGAGTTGTGTCATCCTGGAAACACAGATACTACATCACAGAATGATTTAGTAGAAATGTGCACATCAGTGTGCTGCTTCTATAAAACATTTTGTCCAATTAATTAACAAAAATCTTCTTGTCTCCAACTGGTAGTCAATACATCAAGTACAAAAGCAAATTACCACCATTAAAAAATAGAGAAAATGTAGAAGGAAAGTTTGAATTTCGAAAACGCAACAATGAGAAAGTAAGTCAAAACTAGTAAAAAAAATAAATGTCTTATTCCAGCATTGGGCAAAAAAATCTAAATGAAATACTTTTTTATTTTTGCTAACTTTTCTGATTTTGCATCTCACATGTCTAATTTTGAATTAGTTATAAGGCACTAAGTATTATTCCAAACCTTTTCGGCAATATAAATGCTATAGCACATAAATGCAAAGCATAAGATACATAAGATAGGAACTAGAGAGAGAGAGAGAGAAACCTGTAAAGTCAAAATCCCAAGATATTACACAGACTTTTCGTCCTACAGTTGTACACTATGAAGTTCATTTTGATTTTCAGGGCAGATTTTGCTGAATTTGTCATCCCTACATTTGATCTATATGTAATGCTTGATCAGAGAGAAGACGCCCCTGGTCTGTAGAGTGACTCTATTTAATTGTTGTAACAGTGGATTCAAGATTCAAGAAAGCTTTATTGCCAAGCGAGCTCGCACACACAAGGAATTTGACGTGGTGAATGGAACACTGGTACTTAACAACAAAACAGTAAGGACACAACAAGACAGTAAGGTCAATAAATATATAAACCTAAACATATATATATATATATATATATATATATATATATATATATATATATATATATATATATATATATATATATATATATATACGTATATTTGACACATGTAACAGGTAACACTACAGACTTCTGTCTATGGGTAGCACATTTCATTCAAAGACTGAGTAGAAAGCAGGAAGAACCAAACTCCAGACGCATCGGCCTCTGATTGGCTGTTTAGCTGGGACCTACCCAAACGCGGAAGTGACGTACAGAGTGTCTATCCAGGGACGCTCTCGGTATTTACAGAGGAGCCTGTCAACCTCATGCGATTGTGTGAGAGCCCACCGCGACCTACAAACGGGCTGCTACTCAATTACCGGAGTCATGGCGCCCTTGTCTGTTCCCCTGTCGTCTCTGTTGAGGCACAGGGACTGTCTGCAGAGGGTGAATGTTTTCTGTAATGCAGTGCAGAGTTTACGCCAGCGGCCGCCCAGATCTCGCTTATGGAAACGTAATTTCGGTGCAGTAACACAAGGAGTCGGGCAACTACTGTCAAGCCAGAACAGGTTCCAAAACTACGCAGCATCTGGTTGTAGGAGCTCCTCAAGCGACCAGGACACAACAGAGAGGCTGTGGTCTATTTACAATGAGACCAAGAGGCAGACTGAAGGTATGGACTCTGTTATAATAACACTACAATAATACAGCGTTGCAGCACTGCAGTGATCAATAATCGTTAATGCATTATGTCCCTGTTATGACTAATGTTTCCAGCATTATAAACTGCACCATTTCCATGACCTCACATAAGCAACCTTCAGTAAACACACAGCATATATGGCAGTAGAGATGAGATGTAATAAGCTATGCTACTTTGTTATACACATTAATGGGCATGACAAAAATACACAACACTTGTTAGATATAAAATAATCCAATGCATTATCAGGGATTAAGTCAACCTCAAAACACGTGTCATCGACTTACTTTGTGAAAGCAGTGTTTCTCCAACATCCTCATATTTAACATACTGAAGTTAGAAGCAAACTGCAGAACAACTCACGTTTCTCTCCTCTCAGATCTGCTTCCAGTCATATCCACCAACTCAGTCGACCCTGACACCATTTTTGCCAACAATGAGATGAGCCTGCGAGACATAGAGATCTATGGCTTTGACTATGACTACACCCTGGCCTTCTACTCCCGCCACCTCCACACCCTCATCTTCAACATTGCACGGGACATCCTAATCACCAAGCACAGGGTGGGTGAATGTTATGACTCCTCCTATTCCTAAGTTATAAAACATCTGTTATGATAATTGCTCATCCAAATTGAAACACACTGGCACTGTGCCATCCAATAATACATTTAAGAGATGCAAAAATTGGCTTATCTTTTGTCTCAATGTGTTGGTCAGATTATGCAAAAGTTGGTCATAATCACTCCACATTTAAGATTCAAACTGAGATAGATGTTTTCACAATTAAACATAGCTTTTACACAAGTCTTATGCATTAGCCTTCTGTTTTACTTCATTCATTTGGCACAATTGTTCTTGCAGATCAGTGAATACGATGCTGTTTTGTCCGCTCTAAAATCTCAATCCCTCATATTTCATTGTCTTTTTTAAAGTACCCTGAGGGTCTGCGAAAGTACGAGTATATTCCTAACTTTGCTGTAAGAGGACTTCACTATGACGTTCAGAAGGTGAGAGGGCGGTTTTTTAAAACACAAACTCTGTCAGCTGTACTTTAGGATGAGTGTAAAGATCACATTTGTGTAAATATTGAATATTTGTTACAGGCACTGCTGATGAAGATAGATGCTTTTCACTACATCCAGCTGGGGACGGTATACAGGTCTCTGCTGACACATCAATACCGTTAAAATGTTAGATTGATTATAGGTGCAATCACTTTTTCCCATTTCAGGCCACATTTTAACAGCTTTCCTGCCACGTGTTATCTCTCTCATGATGTCTCACATGCTAAAAATCATAGTTTGAATTATCTAATTTTTACATTTTGAATTCTTCTTCAGGGGTCTTCATCCAGTTTCTGAAGAGGAAGTGATCGCCATGTACGAAGGCTGTCATGTACCTCTAGAGATCATGAGCGACTTCTACGGAAAGGTTAATTTCCTCTCTTTTTTATGGCTTTGAATTGGACAAACATAATTAAAGTTGACATGATTTATTGACTTTAATCTCTGATCTGCAGAGTTCACATGGACACACTATGAAACAGTTCATGGATATCTTCTCCCTGCCTGAGATGACCCTCCTGTCCTGTGTCAATGACTTCTTCATGAGGCACAACATTGACTATGAACCCGTCCACCTCTACAAAGACGTAAAGGTGAGCTTTATTGAATTATTTCATCATCTTTGAGTGTTTTGTGTTAATGTGCACTCAGTATTTGCAAGGACACTCTTCTTTTAATTGTTATTGTCTCTCCCAGGTGTGAGAAACAGAAATGGTTTAGTATTTACATGTTTGCAGGGTGCTGCGTTACTTTAGCCATTCTGCTGTCTTAATTTTAGCTCTGAAAAACTGGTGTCTAATTTTAGTCAACAAGCACGCCTCCAGCCATCTGCATGTGTTCTCTGGTGGCTCTGCTGCTTCAGAGGGAGAGAAAGGAGGGGCGGGAAAATGAGCGGCGTCTTCTTCTTCTCTTTTGAGGGCAGCTGTCATGCCGGTCCTGTCTCTTCTGTGTGACGCTGCAGCGTTTTTGACAGATTGCTGTCATTAAAAGCCCTCACACTCACTCACTGTTCCACGAGTGCCTCTCATATCTATTCAAGGACACCCTGCTTGTTCTTTTCTTCTCTCACCAAGCCTGGTTTATTATGCAGCATTAACCTTCTCTCTTTGCTTAATTTTTCTTTACTCTCTGTGCATCAAATAATCATTGTATATGCGAAACCTCCTTTTAACTGTGCCCCTAAAAGCAGCTCAGCACCGAAGAGTCTATTTACTCAGGCATTGATTCAAAAGCCTGAGTTACCCTGCTGGAAACTTGCTACAAATGTTCTCACTGTGTCACAAAAGTGCAAAACTCCAGGGCTTTGCTTTTTTCATGTTTCATTTGTATTCAGACATGTGCTTTCCTTTGTGCTACCAAGTCAACCGTTTACACACAGAGCAAAGTGTTGCTACTGGAGATGAATGCTAACATTGTGTCACTGATGTGATGACTTCTTGGCTGAGGGCTGTTTACGTTTTCCTCTTCACAGGAAGCCATTAGAGACGTTCACGTCAAGGGTATAATGTACCGCGCTGTGGAGGCAGATATCGGTAATGTTCTGATTTCTATTTGAGCTGATATAAAAGATTTTATACAACCACATCAGAATAAAATGTTTTCAGCGTTAATGAGGCTGTGATATGAAAAAAAAAGTGTGATGCAAATGATACACTACCAACCAGCCCTCCTCAATTTTCATTTATCTCTGTGTTTCTTTTTTTGCAGAAAAATATATTTGTTATGGTGAGCAGAGCCACGCTGTGCTGAAGAAGCTGTCAGAGCATGGAAAAAAGATGTTCCTCATTACCAACAGCCCGTTTGACTTTGTGTAAGTGCAAGAAAGCTGTTTGCATGATTAATGAAAAACGTCATGTGTTAGTGTGCTCGTATTTTTTTGATGCTGCTGTAAAAAGCCCCAACATTTATAGACAGGTAACCAACACATGGGGCGGCTGTGGCTCAGTGGGTAGAGTCGGTCGTCTATTAATCGGAAGGTTGGCGGTTCGATGCCAACTCCGGCAGTCCCATGCCGAAGTGTCCTTGAGCAAGACACTGAACCCAGAATTGCTCACTCTGTTGTTCAGAGGTGCGTGAATGTGAACGGATGAGATTAGCTAACACTAATGGTCACTACATAGCAGCCTCTACCATCAGTGAGTAAATGGGTATGAATGGGTGAAAGTGACAAGTAGTATGTAAAAGCGCTTTGAGTGGCCAGAAAGACTAGAAAAGTCCATTTACCATTTACATCGAAAGGCTTTGTATCCACAGTCATTATCTAGTTATTAGTAAGTCATGTACAGTGTCTGTTAAAGCCAGGCACAAAATGATCAGCTGTGTTTCCAATGCTAAAGATATACTCTTGGTTTAATCGAGGCGAGTCATTTTATGTAAAGATATATTTTAAAATCATCAAACATTCGGCAAAGTAAGAGCAGCAACCACAGGAATAATCCAACATAAGCACAGACATAGATCAGAGGATTTAACTAGAAATCTTGATAAACAGCACAGCACAAACAAATAGAATACAAAGCAAATAAAGCCAGCTGTTATCAGCATGTTTTCTTAATTACACTTAACAAAGTCTAAAGAAAAGAGACGAGTCCTCAGAGAAACAGTATCAGAGAGGCTGTCAGCATGCTGGATTGGCTCTAAACACTTCATACATGATGACTCTGTATTAAGTGCGCGGCACATGCACTGAGGCAATAGTCCTTGTCGCAGCAGTTGCTGGTTGGACTCGCAGCAATTACTGTTTGCTGTACATCATCCCCCTGCTCTCTCCTCCTCACATTACCTGCCTCTCTTCAGCTGTCCAATCAAATAAAGGCAAAAATGTCCCCCAAAAATCAATATCCTGTCAATGTCGTTCTCCATATTGAAGTTTTCCCATTCGAGTCTAAATGTCAGTGTGAAATCCAATGTTTTTTAATTGCAAGTGATTTTTCCTAATGGCATTTGGGAATCAGCTGTATGTTGCATAGTGTCAATGCCTACAAGGGGAAGTTGTACTTTATAACATACTTTATATAAATCTGTAGCTCTGTTGGAACCTCCAGGAGCAAACATTGCCAAGCTCACAGTTTTCAAGGTACAAGCAGGCTTTAATTTCCTTTTTTACTACCTGAACACAACCAGGGCAGCATGAGCACATCAAACCTCTCTCTGGAGAGAGCTTGATTGCTAGTTTTGTTGACTTAAATGTAAATTCACACGAGCACAGTCCTTTAGATGTAGATGATTTTGCTGATGTAGTGATGTGCCCTCATGATGAGCTCTGAAATGTTGCTGACTAATGTTTTGAATCTTTGTCCTTCACAGAGACCGAGGGATGAGCTTCATCGTGGGGGATGACTGGAGGGACCTATTTGATGTTGTGATTGTTCAAGCGGACAAACCTGGCTTCTTCAATGACAGGAGAAAGTAAGTGTGTCTGTCCATGAGCCTCACCGGGCCACACATGCAGCAGTCATTAATAGAGCTGTTACACTGTTTGTCTATTTGTTAAGGAGCTCGCAATATTACAAGTAGATAAGATATGCCTGTGTTGATTTTTTTGCCAGACCGTTCAGGCGAGTGACAGACCAAGGTGCTCTGCTGTGGGACCGGATTCACAAGCTTGAAAAAGGGCAGATCTACAAACAGGTGTTGTACCAAGAGACATACTCGATTTAGATTCTTATCACTGCTCATAAAAATCAGGATTGATTTATTTTTTAATATTCCTGTGTGTTTGTGTTGCAGGGAAACCTTTATGAGTTCCTGAGGCTGACCGGCTGGAGAGGATCCAAAGTGCTCTACTTTGGTGATCACATCTACAGTGACTTGGCAGTAAGTAACGTCCTGGCATATTTACAACAAAGGACCAGTTATGATTGCACTGCAGTATCACAGATGATGATTATATAAACGTTTAGTAGAGCACAGCTTTAAACATGCTCCATTTAATAGAAATGTGTTCCAGAATGTCAATCTGAACATGCAACAGCTTGTCAGTATGGACATGCCTGTAGAAGTTACACACCCCAAGGTTTCAAACTAGATCAAAGATCCTAAAATAACGGAGTGTAGGATGTTATTCTTATTGCATGAAACCACATTACTGTCACTCTGCATCGGGAATGGTTGACAGCATTTTAATGAGTGTCAGTGTCTCCTGGTATATCACACCTACAGAGGAGACTGTCACTACTTTTATACCTGTATCCTAGAAACACAGGCACAGCTGCCCCTTATCTGCTCTCAACAAACTAACAAGCATCAGTGTTTATTTATTTATTTATGGTGTCACAATGAGTTAAAGCGTCTTTGATGTTTTCATGTGTTTGATAAGCTGTAAATGGTGATAATGAAACAGAGTTTACATCTCTCTGGCTTAATGCCTCGATGATGAAGGCACCCAGCTGTCCAACATGTCGTCTTGCTTATTATATCGCAGATGGAACATGGCGGGTGGGGTTTACAGTGACCACACTTATAGACAGTCTCTCTGTCTGTAGGGTGAGATCATTACCACCAGGAGGACACAGAGCTGAAGCTTCTCTGAGTTAATAAGGAGAGTTGGGGAGGGAGCGGAGCAGGGTTAATTTATCTATGCCTTATGGAGAATCCAAACAAAGAAGATCCCTTAATAATATTCTTACCCTGCTGCTGGACTATCAGGATTCAGTCAATCAATTATGTGTCAGTTAGACTGATTTTATTGTGCGTTTCATAGAGGTTAATGCAGCTCAAATAAAAAGATGCAAACAGGAACTCAGGCTGTGGTCGGGAGTTTAATCCTAGCACCCACTGTAGCATGCTGAAGTGTCCTTGGACAAGAGAATGAATCCTAAATTAGTCAGCAGTGTGTTAATGTGTATGAATGGGATTCATTAATAGTGATGATCCCCTTCTATAGCATCCTCAGCCATCAGTGTATGAAAATGGGTGAATACGAGGACTTGTGTTAAAGTGCTTTGAGTGGTCAGAAGACCAGAGAATACAAGTCCATCCACCATTTACCATCTATTTAAAGTAAAAAGACACTAAAGATAGTGATATCCATTGAATAAAACTCTTGGTATATTTCCATGAAGTAAAATTACAGCAGTAAAAAAATAAATAGAAAGATAAATGAATAATAGTTTGTTAACCCTCCTGTTATGTTGTGGGTCAAATTGATCCTTTTTAAAGTTCAAACATCTAAAAAAGAAATGTTAAAAGTGTTTTTTTTTCGGTATGAAACGTCTTTGCTTGGCTTAAAAGGTTAAATCAACATATATAATCAAAATGGTTTATTTAACATTTTAGGCAATATTTGCTTTCCAAACCAGCTAAAAACAGCAAAATCTGGGCAGCAAGTGACAGAAGAGGTGTCTGGTGTTAATTTGTCAACATCACTTCATTAAAAAAAAAAAATTCAAAATAAAATAAACAAAAATCTATGTCATGTAAAACTATTATATTTATATTTAGGTCTTTCCAATGTACATTTAAATTTTTTTTACAGGAATGTTCATTAAAATCGAGTGAGTTATCCTCATTGAATATGTGAGGATTAAGGAACACCAATGGACTAAATCTTAATTTAAATGGTTAGTAATGGAGATAATAATGAGACTAAAAAATGTTTATTTGGATATTTTGGGGTCTGACACTTTTGTATTATTAACTATGCCCTGGGTCAAATTGACCCAGGAACATTATTGTTGTTCCTGAGAAACGAACATAACAGGAGGGTTTAAGGACTGGACTAAACAGTAACAGCAAACATGTCAGTCTTTATTTAGGCCTTAGGTACATATCTTTAACAAGGCTAAGGCTTCATGTGTATGTTCCTTTATTTTATTTGTTCATCGAGGTGCAGAGCAGCAGGCCTCTGTGTCCTTACAGATGTAGTGTGTCATTGAAGTTGTGCTGCTAATGAGCTACATTTGTAATATGACAATTATAGAATATGATTGGTGATGACATAGTTGTTGCAACACCGTAATCTTTATAAATTGCAAAATAACACTTTTGTGTTAGTGTTGCAATGCATTCAAATAAGGCCAGCATGCTTTTAGTTATACTTTTTGCCCTCTAAATTTAGTGTATTGTCTACACACTGTCTTTCAGCTTTTGTCAGTTAATTCCAAATTTGATTTTATCAGTACATTTTTCAATACTGAGAACAAAAAGAGTCACCTGTTAAAGGAAACACAATTATTTCAAGCCAAGATATAAGAAGACAAAGAAAAGAAAAAGAATCACAAGAGTTCAACCTGGTGACGAAAAAAACAACACAGCTAAAAAGTCCAAAATCATATCAACATAATTTAGGAAATGGAGGATTAATACCCACATCAATGGACAGGAACACCAGAAGTAAGTAAGCCAATTTAAAACTGTTAAAAAAAGATATTCCATAAAAAGAGTCTATACTTGAGCTCTGGAGAGTTTCTATTTAATTATAGACTCGATATGAAGCAGAAGGTGTTCCCACAACATAGCATCAATGTAGGGGTCATTTTTCAGACTACTCCTTTTGCTTTGCAGGATCTGACACTCAAGCATGGCTGGAGAACGGGTGCAATCATACCCGAGCTGAGGAAGGAGATCAAGATCATGAACACAGAGCAGTACATGCATATGATGGCCTGGTTACAGGCGTTGACTGGACTCATCGAACAGATGCAGGTCAGGAGAGTTACAGAGGCATTTGAGTCTGTTAGTTTGTATTTCCTTTATTTCCTCACATTTGTTCTTTACACCTTTGTGCTGCTTTCTAACAGGTACACAGGGATCCAGCATCTCAGGCTGTGGTGGAGGAGTGGATAAGAGAAAGAGAAGCAATGAGGTAACGATATGATACTCTAAAGATCAAGAGTACATCTGATGCGTTACTGAGGTTTCGTAGACCTGATTCATGTTTTTCCTTTCAGGCCACAGACCAAGGACATCTTCAACAGTCAGTTTGGGAGTCTCTTCCGGACGTACCACAACCCCACCTACTTCTCTCGCCGACTCTCTCGCTTTGCAGACATCTACATGGCCTCCATCAGCTGCCTGCTGAACTACGACTTCCAGCACACCTTCTTCCCTCGCCGCACTCCGCTGCAGCACGAGTCTCCCTTCTGGCCCGAGCACAGTCCTTCCGGTATTAGCAACATCTCCTCACAGCTCCACAGCTCCAAAGCAGAGTCCGATTAGAATAATAAAGACTAGGACTTCCATTGGTGGCTTAAAATAAGATTTATTTTCACATTTCGAGACACGGCATTGTAGAAGGTGCATGCCAGGTTTTAAGATACATGTAAATCATGACAGCAGTTATTCATTAAGCTTTAAAGTAGTTAGTTAGTTGGTATTTAAGAAGGGAGGTGGGTTTAGCTTTTCAGCCAAATGACTCCTTACACAATGAGTGTTTTCACTTTTTTATAGAGAACATGGACACCTTGTATTTTTCATTGTATCTCACAGATTTATGAAAATATTGAATGCACTGATTGTTTTAGGTTTGCATATGTTTGTGTGTTTTGGGGGGAGGTTGTCCTATAGTGTGTGTATGTGTGTGTGTGTGATAGAGCGCTAAAGAGAAATTATTCAAAGATAATGCAGTTACACAGTTGAAACAATAGGGGGCAGCCATACATCATGTCTATCTACAGTACATTGTAAGAATTGTACTCCATGCTCAAGACTCTATGCTTTTTATCCTTAGCTTCTGTAGAACTATAAGATTGTATGTGATGGGGATACTCAGATGTCACATTTACACGTCAAACTTTGTTGCCTTAATCCCACATCACTCTGATGTATATATTTTTGAAACAGCCTGATATAATGATGAAGCTCTTCAATGTTTTTCCGTGTAGCAGCCGAGTTCATCTCAGTTTAAACTGCACATCGTAAAACACTCCGCTTAGTTCTGTTCTGAGTTTTTTTTTTTCCTGAGTCACTGTTTGATCCAGTTCTACTCCACAGCCTGTAACTTTGATTTGAGCAGTGAGAAATGTTTAATATTTGTCAGGGAAAAAATAGAGCATCATTGCTATATTTAGCACAGAGTGTTTTTATTTGATCTGTGAAGGCAGCATTGGGTTTGGTGTGTTTGACACTTTTTGCAGGTATTGTCAAACGCCTTCACATGCTGGAAAAGAAACTTTTAAAAATGAGCTGGAATCTTTGAGTTTTTAAGTAATTATAAAGGGGAATTCTTACATACTGGTGGCCATAACATGACTTTATGGTTTAATTGTATTTGTCTGTGTTAGTTAAAATATTTCTTGATGATGTGTCTTTTTATTTCTCTATTTATTAAAATGTGTATGGCTTAATAAACTGTCCTAAGTGCTTCTTACAAAATGTTAAACAGCTGAATGTGGTTTGATAACTGTTAATTACATTAAGTCTATAAACGAAAAAAAGAAAACCAATGAACAATTTGGAAGTTAATTTTTTAGGCTACTCATCCTGCTTAATATCCCTCCACTTTCCAATTGCCATTATAATAATAGGCCTTGGTTTATAATCCCCCTAAATCTTGTTACAGAATAATAGCTCATATAGCTTTTGGGGCTTTCTCTATCAGGCAGGTGCACCATCAGAGATCTTGGAAAAAGAACAAAGCCGAGTGGTTTAACGGGGATCAGAAATGATAAGATCGATGACGCCACGTCCTGAGCTGAGCAGAGTGTCTGTGGGTTCAGTATCAGGCCTCACAGTTTGCTACTCCGGACCTAGACTTCATATCAGCACCATGGACAGAAACAGCACGCCGTGGGGCTCCGGCCCTCACCCTCCAACCATCCACTTCGCCGCGGTGTTGGGGACAGTGGCGCCCACCATCTTCCCCCGCGTGGGCTACAGCGTCCTGTCCTTCCTCATGTTCATCAACACGGTGCTAACAGTCCTCAATAACGGCCTGGTCATAGCTGTGATGATGAGGTACCCGTCTCTCCTGCAGCCCATGAACGTGTTCATCCTCAGTCTCGCGGTGTCTGACCTCATGATTGGCCTTTGTGGATCCCTGGTGGTCACCATCACCAACTATCAAGGCTCCTTCTTCATTGGACACGCGGCATGCGTCTTTCAGGGATTTGCGGTCAATTATTTTGGTAAGTTTAATTAAGAATGACTCATTTGACAAGACAAGAGCAGCAAATAATACAAAGAAAAATTGAACATTAACAAATCAGAAAAACAATAAGTGAAAAAGTGCCAGGAGCTTGCAAGGTTTAAAAATAATTGTTCAGGAACAAACCTCCAAAGATGCTCTTTAAGTTTAGGAAAAGTGCTTATTAAAATCCCTCGTGGACCAGCTTGTTATGCAAATGTTCAGGGCATTTGATTGTTATTTTTTAATTAAAAACTCTGGTGCAGTCAGATTGTTAAAATGTTGTGTTACTTTTTTGAAAAAGGAGTAATTCCAATTGAAAACAAATAAACTGTATAAGTAACTCTTAATTAATTAACACTTTCTGAGAACCACAAGTCTCCTCTGTGGAGTTTTCACATATGCTAAAGAGATCTTCTCTTTAACCACTCAGCAAATTTTCTTAGAAAGGTCATCAAATGCATCAAAATAAGCTGCATGTTGAGTGGACCTTGAGCTTGAATATTCCCCTTCATAGGTCTGGTGTCACTGTGGACTCTCACCCTGCTGGCCTATGAGCGCTACAATGTGGTGTGTAAGCCGCGAGCTGGCCTGAAGATGAGCATGCGGAGAAGCATCATTGGGCTGCTGTTCATCTGGATCTTCTGCTTGTTCTGGGCCGTGGCTCCTTTGTTTGGCTGGAGCTCGTACGGCCCAGAGGGAGTCCAGACCTCCTGCTCTCTGGCCTGGGAGGAGCGGTCATGGAGCAACTACAGCTATCTCATCCTCTACACACTTCTGTGTTTCATCTTCCCTGTAGCAGTCATCATCTACTGCTACGGCAAAGTGCTCAAATCCATGAATAGGGTGGGTTCAGGATGGCTTCCATACATTTATTATTTTCATTAAGATGTAATATCCATACCTCCATCCTCATCTGTTTGAATATTATAATCCTTGACAAGTTATGAGCTTTTAATGGGTGTCATATTTTCTTATTTAGCTCAATAGGAGTGTGGAGCTCCAGGGTGGGCGATCCAGCCAGAAAGAGAATGAGCATGCCATCAGTATGGTCCTGGCTATGGTCATAGCATTCTTTGTCTGCTGGCTGCCCTATACAGCATTGTCTGTGGTGGTAGTCGTGGATCCAGAGCTCTATATCCCACCTATCGTTGCTACCATGCCCATGTACTTTGCCAAGACCAGCCCTGTCTACAACCCTATCATCTACTTTCTGTCAAACAAGCAGGTAAGCAGCTGATGTGACAACTTAACAGTGTGCAGGTCTGGACTGCATTCTTTGTAATATTATTAACAGACCCAACATTAATCCACCATGTGTGAGCACATGGCAGCTGTGGACAGGGACAACTTCTTTAAACAGGCAGAAACCTTGGGTAGAACCAGACTGATTGGTGAACAGCCATCTACAACAAAGATCCAAAGAAACCTGCCCAACAAGAAGGCGCAAAAACTCTCAGTATGAAAGTTAGTTAGCAAATGGTACAGCAATACAAGACAAGAGGAGACAGTATCTAGTATCCAGTGTAACAAGTCCCTTGGCAGTCAAAGCCTATAGCAGCACAACTAGAGACTTGTTCATGACAACCATGAGTCCACCCAAATCATAAGTTGTAACTAAAAGGAAAGCTTCAAGCCTACTCCGAAGAGTAGAGCAGAGCATGTTTGCTCTCCAGACCCTGAGTGGTAGATGGTTCCAAAGGAGAAAGAGCTGATGTCTTTACCTCCTTTACTACTCTTTGCATCATGATGGTACCTGATTTCTGACAGCATAATAGACAAGAAGACCATCATATTCTCCTCCAGATTTGATCAAAAATCAATGCAGAGAAGCAAATATATAAAAGTGTTATGAATTGCAATGTTTCTATTTCCAACAGTTCCGTGATGCTGCTCTGGAGGTGCTGTCCTGCGGTCACTACATTCCCCACGCAACCACCGCCACCATCAGCATCAACATGCGCCCTTTGAACAGGAGGAGCCGGCTGACTTCATTAAGCAGGAGTGTCAACACGCACAGCAAGGTGTTGCCTCTGTGACAAACAAAGACAAGAAGCTGCCATGCACGGTTGTCGGTGCCTTGTCGTGGACACAGACCGGCACATCCCCAGGTCTCTGAGAGAGATCTGCACTGTGGGCCGGGGGGAATACAATCAGCTCAGAGACTGAAAGCTGATATCCTGAAGTTGGATAGAATAAGTGGAAAAGCCTTTGATTTGCTATAATGCAATCCAATCTAATACCTGTTAAAGAGTGCTCATTTTGTTGTTAGGATTGTGTACGAGGAGAGTGTATCAGTTTGTTTCGGTATTTTATAGGATTTCATTGTACTGAATGGTGTTCCTGTAGTTATCATCCACCCCATTTTTCTAGAACAATCTAAGTATTCATTTTTAGTTTTATACATGTGCTTTGTGACGATCACTAAACTGTAACCTTTTTCACATTTATGTTTGCAGGTGCATGTTGTATGCATGTGGAGACAAGCCAAAAGATGTTGAAAGAAGAGATAAAAACTGACTGAAATGATTGTTTTGTATGAAATGTTGTAATCTTTCTTCCGTCTGTATGCGGTTTTAACAAAATAAGGCAAGTTAAAACACAGCCGGGCTGCAGAGATACACTGCAAGGAAGTGACAGCTGACCTTTTCCCTCCTAATTTTTATGTTAAAAATAAAATGCAATGGACCTGTTTCCATGTAACGTCACCATGCAACCCTTTTTGTATTACGAGGCCTTTTTTTTGTGGACACAAATACCCCGATCATTGATTAAAGCTCTACACATACTGCACTGCTCTTTCTATAGAATATCATGTAAATAAACAAAATTAATGTCAACAACAGCCAGCTCTGTCATTTCATCAACACTCACCCTGAAGGAGAATAATGTCATTGCTTTTGGGTCAGTCTTGCTCCCCCCTCACACCTCCCTGACTAAACGAAACATAACATTTGATTGCTACATTGCATAAAGACATGATTATATTTGTAAGAAGCTGTCTGAATGCAGATTTCCTCGGCACAATTGTTTATCAGTTGCAGAGAAATTGCAAAGGCATCGTAATCTGCTGTCCCTCAGGTTGTTACACAGTAATACGTTCCAAAGTAGATATTGCAACACCAACAAAATCAGAAACCAAAATAATTATAAGCACATGTCAAGGCTTTCATTTGTTTTGGCTGGCCTGCCTTCTTGATCGTGCTTTTTTTTTATCATCTCTGTAGACAGTTCAGATGGGGATTAGACGTTCAGAGTAGGATGACATAATGACAATGTCACTAAAGCCTGATTCAAACCCTGACAAACACGCTTGAGGCCACAGTGGGTCACCACAAATCAAGATTAATGCGCATCACTGAATTAAGATGAGGGAAGAGGACACAATGACAGAGAACTTTTAATGTTCTGGGAGTTAGAGCGAGCAACTACAGTTGTGAAGTTTTGCTGAAACTTTGAAGCTGCTGACTGCTCTATAACTGGTTATTTGATCACAGAGGGATATTTACTGATTTATCAACTTGAGGTCATACTTATGATTTCTAAAATCAGTTTATGTTTGATTTTAAAGCAATGACTTGATTGGGTTTATTGGTCCATGATTCAAAAGAATCAGACTTTTTCAGGAAAGTCTGTAAATCTATCCTAAATCTTTCTTCTGGTGCATCAGAGGCACGGCAGTTTCTCTGTAGTTTTTGTGTTTTTCATTTCTCCTCTAGATTTTGCACCAAAAATCTGTGTATGATCAACTGATCCATCCTGCCTGTGAGCAGATTGAAATCAAGCTAAGTTTAATCGCCCTATCATCAGCAGGAAAACCTGATAAAAGAACATTCAACAGTCTACAGAATATTCATTACCCCTTTAATCGGCTCTAAAGGTGCCACAGTCCTTGAAACAGGCAGCCCAGGTTCAATTCTGCTTACTTCCTCAAAGGGGGTTCATAGACCAGTATTCGACCCACCTGATGAAATGTTTTTGAATGCTCCTTTAGTAAATATTTCAGGCCTTTTTTATTGGTACAGAGGTGAACTGTAGTTTTATTGCTTATTTTTTTCTACTTCCCCCACCCAATTAAGCTTGATGTCAAATTTGTAAATTGGAATCTCGTTCTTAACAAGCTGTTTTCCATTTGCAACAAGTCTCCTTTTCCATCAATTCTTTCCTTTTGCAAGTAACCTCACTTTGTGGTGTCCTTTAAACAGCTGTTTTTTAACAAGGAGACATTTTAGTGAACATTTTCTCATATTTTCCACACTTTCTTTTGAAGCACTTTTTAGCTTTTATGTTGACTGACTTTTTGATCAGTGTAAAATGTAGAATGGTCAGGGGGAAAATGTTTTGTGATGATCTAATCCCAGATTTGGCGTAGTCAGTAAGCTTGCACATTTGAAGCAAAGAGCATTTCACACTTTATCTCCAAACAGGATTACACAGTGTCATGCTTTAATCCAGCAGCATGGCTCTCTTTATTTCCTGAGCCAATTCAGAAAACTCCCGTGTCATCCATCTGGCCTGCTGAATGCAAAACTTTTAACCTTCGTGCAGTCCTGTGTTAAATGAGATGGGCAGCTGTTCACCTCAAACACGTATGTATGACCTAAGCATGACAGCTCCATACCATCACCATTATTACATTTGGCTTTTTATAGATTCACACAAGGACCGACAGAATTGTGACATAACCAATTTTCAATTAACAACCGTCCTTTTTTCCCCTGTTGTCAATGCTGTGAATACACAGCACAGTGTTTAATGAATGTGAACAGTGAGCACTCCCAGGTGACCTGCCGCTGCTGGGGAGTGATAATGAAAAGGGCGGATACTCTAGTGGAACTTGTCCAAGACACAGGTTCATCCGCTCAGTGGTGAATCATGAGCGAAGAAGCTTGATTTTGTTTGTGTGAGACTGAAAATACAGATGTAAACATGTTGACTCTTTGAACCTGGAGATGAGAGGCAAGCTTACACCTGCATGGGACTCTGGGAACATCACCGCCTTCGAGGACTACACTGACATTGCTTTTGTTGCTGCAAACTGCTTGATTCTGTTGTTCACCTCTGTCATCGGGATTGCAGCAAATATTTTCGTCACCCTTGCAGTTTATCACCAAAAATCCCTGCAAACTTGGAACAATGCGCTGGTGGTCAATCTCGCAGTTATAGACATTCTGAGATGTGCAATAGACTGCCCTCTCCTCCTCACCATCGTCATCATCGTGCATCAGAGAGGACGAGTGGACGAGCTGATCTGTGATGCACAGGTGGCCTCTTTCTCCTTCAGCTGCTGCATTCAACTGCTGACACTGGCCTGCATCAGTGCAGAGAGATACCAGGCCATTGCACAGCCCTTCAAAACCAGCCAGAGAAGGAAGAGAATCATGGTTCTGATTTCTCTCACATGGACTTTGGCTATTCTAGCAGCTGTTTTTTGTCTCACGTTTGTGAAGGACTCACCTGTGCATGTGAAATGCATAGGATTAGCCAGAGGAAGGTCCTTTACCTCTTATGACACCTTTGGACTTTACATGTTGTTTCCACTTTGGGCAGCTTGCTTCGGTGTTATCATTGGATTCTATGCACGCATCTTTTTCCTTGTGAGATCACACAATCGCAAAATATTTGACAAAGGATCATTTTTCGTTTCAAAAAAAGATAAAAAAGAGGTGAAGCATAATGTAGGAGAAACCATGACTGTGGAAATTGGACAAGGAAACCCTGAGCAGAGCCAGAACCTGAGCAAAAGCATCACTGATGTGTTGACACAAGTTGAACCAAATTCATCCAAAAAGGAGTCAACGGCTGCTCTACTGGCCTCGACAAAAGCTGCTCAGAGTGTCTCTGTCAGTCCAGAGAATAAGAAAGAATTAAAAAAAACTGTTCAGATAACTGACTTGGAAACAGAGCCTCGACCCTCTGACACGCAGGTTGAATCACAGAAAGAGGAGAAACCTTTTAAAACAGAGCGGTCCAGCTCATGTGACAAAAAAGCTGCAGAAAAACCATCAATAAGTGAGGCTGTTATTGGTGTTAAGAGCCAGACTGCAGAACCTCAGAAAGCGTCAGCCAATTTGGAAACAGAGAGATCGACAATCGACAAAGTACCCTCTGAAATGAAAAAAACAAGACCCCACCTTACATCTCCAGCCCAGGCGGAGAATCCTGAATCTACATCAGTTTTACTGAGCGACCAAAAACAACCAGAGAAAAAAGAGAAAAGCAATGCAGGAGAGACGCTGCTGGTCATCACAATCGATCAAGCATCCTCATTAACTCCAGTCTCCATCAACGTCCCTGAAACAGAAGTTGCAAAAGAAAACGTGGAGATGGAAGGTGCTGTTTGCATGATGCCTTCAAAAGCGAGTAAAGAGAGAGCCAATAAGAAGAAGGAAAGTAAAATGGCGAAGCGTGCTGGCTACATAATTGTAACATTCCTCTTATTCTGGCTGCCGTTGATCATAACCATACTGGTGAATCTAGTTGTCCCCAAAAACAAGAACGCACCGGTAAGTCTTTAAAGAGGTAAGGATGCAAGTTTTGCTTTTTTTGTGTGTCAAATGAAGCTCTGTCTGAAGATGGTGAACAAGTCTGCTCTTAAGATGTGTTTGATGGAGCATCGGGAGTGCTTCCTGCTGAGGAGCTCACTTTTAAGTCCATTAATGTCATGGTTTTAACGGTTATTCATTTTAAAGATCTAGATGTAAGTTTAAATATGATATGGTTATTAATTGTATTATTGAGATACATGATGATATATAACATTGATGTAAATAAAACATGTTTGTGTTACATCACAAATGTCCTTATCTGCTTACCACGTGGCCACACAAGGGGCTAAGAACCCCAGGTTGAAAGCCTCTCTTCTATAAGACAATATCAGTTCCACAAAGTCTACCTTATTCTTTTAACCTTTCATACTTTGCATTATTTTTCAGATGAGAATCATCCAGCATGTGGAGATTTTGTCAGTGTCTGTCGCCTGCATCACGTCCCTGAGTGACCCAATAATCTACGCTGCAGTGAACCCTCAGTTTCGTACAGAGTTTTGCAGAATTAAAAACAGGGTCAAATCCATATTCAATAAGATTTGATCCCATTTCCATTAGTGTCCACCTATGAGTCGCACTGGACCAAATGACCAGATTCAATATTCGCAGAGTAACTGAATATTAAGATGGTTAACATTTGCCCAGTTTGTTCAAATATTAACTGAATTGTACCCCAGATGTCAAGGCGTGAATTTTCTCTTTGGGTATAGGAGGCCTATTATTTTATATGCTGCTGTGATATCTTAGATTTAATGCTGGCTGACTTCTCAGCTGTCTCTAAACACTGCAGAGCAGAGGCGCTGCATGCTGTGAGAGGCTGCCAGAGCCGACGCAAAGAGCTCAGCAGGAGGACGATCTCTGTCAAACAATCTTCTGCCTGTCTCCTGAGACCATGCACCACTCAGGACCCACCGCTGCGCTGGTCAGGTCCTCACACGCCCTGCAGCAGCACCTCATTATTATCCCATCCTCCCATTAGTGATCTGGCAAAACATTATGAAATCCTCCTAATTGTGCTCCAGAAAAAAATGAGGTGGAAAAGAATAGACATGGGTCATTGAAAGGATGTTTGAGTAGAGCTACAGTATTTATTCTATCCACTGCACCAAATGCACAATGTGTGATTATTTCTCCCCTTTCCTCACCCCGTATATATGTTCTCCATGACAAGATTTGTATTTATTAAAAGCGAAGTGTTTACATCATAACATCCCAGCCTCCTATGTCCTTTAATCAATCTCATTTTTACTCACAAACCTCCAACGAGAAGCAGAGACATACTTTTTTTTAATAAAACAGAAGTCTGCAATGACAGCATGCAAATCCTTAATTCAACCAGGAAACAGACAGAAAGAGTATGCCAACGACCGTCAACTAAATCTAGAAAGAAGAGGAGCCAACTTCAAATGCAGCTGATAAAGGTCTAACTGAGATATTTACAGTATGAAAAATGTACAAAATGGCCTTTGAAACACAGTGAAATCTACCAAGTCTCGCTTAGGGGTATCATAATTCAAGAGGAACGTGATGGATTTGATGTTTTACACTCTTTTGTGTGGTTGTAGCAGGTCAATACTTATGAGTCCACAGAAGGGATAGTATTAGTTAACACTCATATTTCTACCTTGTGACCTAACTAATAAGTACCCTGTATAGTTCTCCTTATTGATTGTTAATTAATGACAGTAGCTTTCACATAGATCCATATCAGAATGTCAAGTTATGTAAGCTAACACAGATTCTGTCAGTTTCGTCATTTTCACTTGCACATTTCACAAACATGTCGGGATGCGGAGAATATTTTACTCATCGAGCGATGACATCAACCAGTTAATGAGTCTGTTAATGAATATTCACAACACTTTTCCATTCCTGCGGGTGAATGTTCTCTGAATTTACAACAGTGAGGGGACTATTAGAAACCAGTCAATCAAGGGGTTTCAAAATAATCTAACGTGAATGTGAGGTGAATGTTTGAAATGTGTCATTTGACTGGTTTAATATTCACAAAGACGGCCCTCTGTTAATGAATATGTGTGCTTTGTCATCAGAGGTCATCAGGAATGAGCTTTGTAACATCTGCCTCTCCTCCATGGAATCAGAAGACAACAAATACGACTACATTACATATTCAAAAATAAAGTTTTTTGTCTCAGTATTTTTAGGCAACAACGATAACCAACACAATCCCAACACTTCCTCTCTCTGCTGTGCTTTGAAGGAGCAGGATCTGCTGGTTTTGCTCTTTATTTCCAAGGCAGCCGTCCTCATCACTGTAATACCATGCAGAGTTTGACATCAGATGAGATCACTACTTCAAAAAACCCCCGACTTCTGCTAATCTTATAATCCCTCTAGATTATGGCAGGTTGATGCTCGGTGGTCCCTCTCCTCAGCAGCTGGTGCTTTTTCTTGAGACCAGTTAGCTGATCGGATAGGCGTGACATCTACAAGGCAGATACTCGGACAATGTTGCTCTGAGAGTATGCGGTGGTGGTGGTGGAGCCGTGCCCATCTGAAGAGGTAACCACGGGGGCGGAGAGGCTGACCATGGAGGGGGTGATGTAAGCTTCGTCGATTTTTAAGGGCATGGTCTCGTCCAGTTTGGCGTTCAGGTTGGCGCGGCTGGAAAAGAGAACATGGGATGTGAGAGGGCGAGGGGCTCAAACCTTGTGGATGTTTTACACAGAGTTCAATCAAAGCTTCTCACACTGTGTGAAAGCCAATATTAAGACCTATAAATAAAGGAGCTTTGACTGTTCTTGCATTTTTATTTTCAGTGCCAACTTGTAAAGCTTTGACAGTTAGAGAATATACTGCAGACGAGGTCCGCGCATAAAGAAAGTCATCGAACAACTGTACTGTACATCTGCAACACATTCAATCCCTCATTAACTGTTAGGGAACAGTATGTACTTCTGAATTAATCCATGAGAGCTTTCACACAAGAATGTATTTCAGCACATGTAGTCAAATGTACAGCAAAGAAAAAAAAAGAAGTAATTCTCACCTCTGCAAGAAAAATGTTCACACTTAGATTAACAGGGAACCAATTCAACCAATTTACAGAATAACACTTTCCCCCCACTAACCCCTCCTGTTATCAGAGTTTACAACAACGCCTCCTCACTGATACAGCTCACTGGTTTCTCTGTATAATCTACAGAACAAGCTGTTCAACTGCTTTCACAGAAAAGGGACTAAATCTTTTTGCAAAAAGAAGTTCCTCGGAAGACTGATGTTTGTGGATTATCCAGAGTGGCAGGGACAAGGAGAGGACATGTTGCTATTTTTATTTTTATTTTCTTGTAGTCGATTGAAGTCCACTCAATGAGGAGGCAAAAATCCCAGAAAAATATCCTCTAACGTGTGAGATTATAAGTCAGAACTCTCAATCAGAAGACACCAAGGAGGTAGAGGAATGTCAAAAATTATGTCACATGAATTGGATGAACTGAACATTTAAGATCTTTGACATACACACATCTAACTTTTTTATCAAATACAGAAAAACAGCCTAAGTAAAAGACCTTATATGTTCAGGTTCATTTGAAGAGCCTTCATGGATGCTTTACCCTGACTAAAATGTGACGACTGAATTGTCATATTTTTAATTCTGGACTTGAATTATATTGTATTTTGCATCATGCTGTTTTCACAATTATCATATACTTTACTACTTCTGCTTGAAGACATGTTTAGAAGCTAACCTAACCCAGGGTTGTGGTGGGGAGTAGATGTGTTTCTTTTTTCAACTTTTGCTTTTTAGCCTTTTTTTTCTTTAAATATAACTGTTGAATTAGACATCACACTGTTTAGCTCTTTTTCCCTTTATTTATAATAATAATAATAATAATAATAATAATAATAATAATAATAATAATAATAATAATAATAATAATAATAATTCCTTTCCAGTATCTCCATTACCTTTATTTTTATAAATGTATGACTGATCACAAATAATTTGCTTTGACTCTTAGTAATAAAATATTTATTATAATAAAAAGGAAAACAGCCTAGGTTATTCATTAAATGCAGATCATGAGAATTGTCTGTCATTTCATACATCTGCCTGATAAAGCTGTAGAGAGAGTGAGAGGAGCAGGACTACCTGTTGGCCATGGGCCTCTCTCTGATCTGGATGGTGCTGAGCTCCTGGTTGTTGGTGCTGGGCAGACTGAAGCTGCTCTTCTTCCTGTGGCGTCGAGAGCAGCACGAGCTGATGCCGTGCGGCGACGAGGACAGTGAGGACGTGCGCGAGCCTGACTTGTTCATCACAGAGATCTCCATGCAGTTGGCCTGGAACGTCTGCTCGTCCACAAACTCGTGGTTCTGCAGAGGGAGGTGGCAGGAATTCAGATGTCGACGCCACTCATGAATCACTCTATTACATCAATGATGGGCTCTGCTAAATAATGACTAAAGATGTTTCACAGTAAAGACTAAACAGACTGAACAGAGTCCACAGCAAAATTGTTTAATAATTGGAAAATGAATCATCATGGGAATGGAAATATATTGGCCCAGATGTCCATATTAAGGGCCATCTGTGAAAACATTCACAACTGTTATCCCTGTGACGAATGAGCAGGACTTGAAGGTCAGATTAAAGTGTGTTTCAGGCTCTGCCAGCAGGTGGCAGCGTCACCACACAGCATCTGTGACAAGCTTTGAATCATGCTTCTTGTCTTATACCTTCTCCTCCCTGTCACTCTGCCATCTATAATGCACTGTATGAGAAGCCTAATGTAAACATGTGAGCTGCCATCTAAATGGCATGAAGCCTTTATGGAGCTTTTCCCAGACGACATGCAAGCTTTTTACTGGGGGGAGGATGATATATGAACAGGAACACAGATTTGCTGCCTGTCTGTGTCTCTGCACAGAGCTGCAAGTGTAAAACTCATGTCACAGCGAAGCATTAAAGAGGCTCTTACAGCTCTGAATTATACATACTGTAAAATTAAGTATGCTGGTTTGTTTGGGAGGAGTAATGTTGCTGGCTGGCAGAGTCATGTTATCTTTAGCATGTTCATGGAGAAGGGACTCTACATTTCCCAGCCCATTTACAGCTATTTTTAACTCATGCTGCATACAGAATGATGATACAGTTTGTGCATGGATGAGAAAACTCACTTTGTTTCTATTTGTAACTCACTGTACTCGACTGGCACTACTGATGGTACAGCGCAGATGCAATTTTACATGAAAGGAACTATTTTTTCCAGTGAGCTATTTTAATCCGTTACAAAGAAAGTAAGAATGAAAGACTCCGGAGTGACTGTGTGTTTTCCAGTGGACACAGCTTTGAAGTTTTCGGGGGGAATAAAGGGATTTTACCGTGGTCTTCTCCAGGCAGTGCAGCAGGTGATGATGTTGGCTCTCAAAAGGTGGACTGGGGCTCTTCCCCACCAGGGCTTGTCCTGCCTCCTTGGAGGCCTTGGAACACACAAAGTGGGAGAAAACAACAGTGTAGATGAGCAGGCTCGGATTCTGCACAGGAACTGAGGAGTCTCAGGCAAACAGCTAGTAATGTCGGCAAAGCATTGACGGTAGAGATGCTGATCTGTAGCACGGCAGCCAATCTACTGAGAACCTAGTGAGGTGAGTATTTTTTAGAGGTGCATAGAGACGGTAGCTGATTACGACATGTTTCACTGAAAGAATTGGTTTTGCCATTTCGTTAATTTAGTGAGAAAGACCAGAAAAGTCAAATTAGAGACTGAGCTCATTTCAGTGCAACAGCAGTGGCACACCTAGACACAGATCGAACAGATTGCACCAAACACAGCACAAGTTCTGGACCACAACACCACCAAACACTTTGATGAGACTCTGCACGGCTCTGGGATGGAAGGTATGTTGTGTTAGTCTGCACTACAACCTGGATGCTCTAGAAATAACACATAGAACACACACGGCAGATCAAAAACAGAGTTCAGAGGAGATGCAGGCTACGCAGACAGTCTCCACAGGCGACCTACTGTCCGGTGAGCCTTTGGTTCCCTCTCCTCCCCTCCAAACCCTGTTGGACAGACATGCAGAGCTTGGTCATGAGTCAGTGTGACTGAGATGGCCGTGCTCCACCAGAAGGCGAGTGCGCCTGCCTGGCCCCCTCCTGCTGTATGGACGGAGAGAGAGTGTCGACGAAGCATGTCAATGCCGGGGCTGAGAGGTGTGATGTGAGAGAGAGGACGATCACACTGAAGCACTGGAATGACAGCAGCCCCTGTGTTACAGCATGAGAAGCCCCCCCCTCACCCCTCCCTCCCCATCCCTCCCCTGTGTTAGGTGGTATGGCCCCCCCACCCCCCCCCCCCCCCTTGAGCAGAGCGGCATGCAAGCGTCAGCGAGGCCCCGGTCAATCAGCCCCCGAGCCGCCGCTTGGTCCCGTTACCTCCTCCAGCGAGTCGATCAGGAGCCCGTTTTGTTTGTAGCGCATATAGGCATTAGTGCCTCGAATCTTCGTAGCACGGATTCTAGCAAGTCGAGTTTTCTGTTTGAACAAACAGACCTCTGTTTTAGCCTCTGACGGTTTGTCTGTCACACTAATTGGCTATGTCTCCCTCTGGCACCCACAGTATTTAGCAGGGACAGGCTTTGCTTAAATGTACCATTACAGGAAAATCTGCCTTAGCAAACACTTTTCAGGAAGAAATGAACATATTGCTATTGAAAAGTTGCTGACACTATACTCTGAAGATCATTTGTTCAGTCATTGTCATTCTCTCTCTTATTTCCATCTCCCTCTGAAATATACTCAAGAGGGTTTAACCCTCCCAAATACACAGAAACACAATAAAAGATTAATATTCTGGAGGGTAGGGTTTGCCCTGTCATTCTGTTACGTGTGGATAAGAAGAGGACAGAGGAGAGAGGCTGATAGGAGCCAAAAAAGAAGAGAGAGACAGAGAGAAAGGAAGGAAAAGAGGAAATAGGTAGGGGGTGAGTCAGTACCCTCTGGGCTCGTCGTTTCTCTGCCCGCTGGCTTTGGTGGTAGATTCGGCTGAAGTTTGACACTATGACAGGGACAGGCAAGGCAATGACCAGCACCCCACTCAGAGAGCATATGGACCCAAACACCTTCCCCACGATTGTTTTTGGCACCATGTCACCGTACCTGGAACACAGAAAAACAGACGACAGTGAGCACACTGTGCAGAAAAACACACATTCCCACAAAAAGCACCTGCACTGGAGACTCGTTTCATCATGTTAAGTTGTTGTGTGATTAATGTTATTTTTACGCGTCTTGAAATAGTTACAGTGACCTTGGATTGTTTCACAACTTCAAACAGCAAGTCACACATTTGAAGTGGGTGAGGAATAAATAGGACTTTTGTGAAGTCTCTTCTTGCTGGCCTATTTTCTACATGCCATCATGATGTTCCTCTTTTGAAAACGCTGTTTCATATATAATTACACACCTGCTGGCACCGGCTAATGCTTTCACGTCGTGACCAAACGCGCTACATATCCCCTGTGACCTCTGTTAGCCAAACAGCTTGTGAAAGATATAGCGAGCGGTATCACATCGAGTAAAAAGCAAATGGGAAAGGGAGCAGCGTGACGCTGAGCCCTGGAGGAACACTGTAAGTCTGTAGGCCACTTTTGTGTTTTGTTCTTTGCTTCCACATCAAAATAGAGCTTCAATATTGAACGCAGAAGTAAAAGACGTGAAACTACTTTAAAATGTTACAGATTCATGCACAACACTGATCGGATCAGTGTATCTGAGCTCAGGCAGGTAATTTTTCAACATCTCTTAAAAGTTGAACAGACTGCATTCAGCACGAACAGATTAATGGTTGTGCATGTGTCAGATGGGGACTGAATCATCCCCATTAAAGAGATTAATGCGCCTGTCTTCTATCAGGCAGTCGGACCTGTCTGGGCGTAAGGTAAAGCTAAAATCAAGCTGTCGTCATGATCTCACTTTCTTTACATTAGCAGACACATCCAGCGCCAATTACTCAAGGTGGAAGCTGGTCTCCTTAGATCAGGTTAAAGACTTGTAGTCTGAAACTGAAAAACTTATAACATGTCGTACAACACCAAATAGGCAAATGATTGTTCTAGATCACATTACCTTTTTTTTTTTTTTTTTTTTTTTTTTTTGAATGTTTTGCAGGACAGGACAGCTGAAGAGACACAGGAAATGTGGGGAGTAGAGAGAGGGGGAAGACATGCTGGAGATGGTCGGGAATCGAACCGGCGACCCCTGCGACAAAGACTGTAGCCTCTGTATGTGGGGCGCATAGACCGCTAGGCCACCAGCGCCCCATGAGAGTGCAATTTGACCATTAAGCCAAATCTGCACCCATTCACACACATCTTTAATACTGTAACAGTGTTTTGTGTTGTGTTCAGTCCGGTACAGAACAGCCTCAGCAGACAGCTCTGTAACAGAGTTGTCATATCGTGAGTGCTTCTAATGAAGAAATGAAAGAATAACAAACTGATCTGACAACAGTACTTCCACTAATCAGTGAAAAAGCTACAAGCTAATGAATCTTTCAGTGACATCGGGGATTCAGAAAAGTCAATTATTAAGACTCTGTGACGAAGAGTTGTTCACTCAACTTCTCAAGTCTTTGTCACAAAGATCTGAAGGCTCTGCTCTCGTGCAGCACGAGGTCAATTAAATTAATTGGATGATTTTGATTCCATTATTTGCTTTTGAACTTGTTTTGTGGCTCAACAAGCAGTCCATTCTATCTATATGTTGTATCTTTTTTGCACTGCAATGCCATCAGCTCACGGACAGACAGAATTTTTCCTGTTTCTGAACTCAAGATATAAAAAATACTTCATCTCAATCTCCCATATGATCAGCTTTATGTGATGCATATTAAAAGTTCGGGGAAGCTTGTTCTAAACAAAACAATTTACCCGCCAATCCTACTGAGAACAGTAAATTCCACATTTAGCAGGAAACACATTGCTGCTACACAGAGAGGTAAATATCATTTAACATCATTAAATAATTAGAGGGCAGGCTGCTTTCTCCCAGGCAATTAATAGTGGCCAGTGCAAACCTGCAAATTATAGCAACAAATCATTTCAACATAACCTGCATGTTTATGAATCCCCCTCTGCAGACACTTGAGGCAACAGGCAGCATTGAGGTAAAGTGAAAAAGAATGAATCAGAGCATTTCTGTTTTCCTTGTCTTCTAAACATGCCTCTGTGTGCTGCTGAGGACCAGCTATCCACAGGGTTGCAGGTGGGAGAGATGAATGATCGAGAGCCTGATGCGCAAATGACCTGAGAAGACCATTAGCTCCTGAGAGGAAGATGAATGCAGGTAGGAGAGGACATCAGCATTGCTCAGTGGCTGTGACAGCCGCGCGTCTCTCAAGTGAGGCGGGCTAATGTGAATGTATCGCTACACGGGAGGTTGACTATTTCATAAATGAAGTTGTCTAATGCCCACGGCCGTCTGCTTGAGTCATTAGCCTCAGGTTTCCATCACGTTGGGCCCAACAGCCGGGGCTTCGACAGAGCCTGGGCAGAAAGATGTAAAAGTGGACATTTTAATAACACGCTTGATGAGGCTTCATGTACAACAGTTTGCTTTCAAGTTGAGTAATCTCACACAGATGTCATTAGTTTTTCAGTTCATTACAGGTCAAGTCATTTTCCTGTGTAATCACAGGCCGAGCCTGACAGCAGGTGTCAATTATAGATTCCGGATGTGCAGTTGAAAGCCTATTAAGAGATCTACATAAAAAAATGCAGCACGGCATTCTCTCACATAAATACATACATGTGTTTTATTCTCACAGGTCCAGAGTCAAGATGCTGCTGGATGTGAAAATGAGCCTGAACGGCCAACTGTGGAATAAAATGTATTGCAGTTCTTTCAGGGAGCATCGTCTTTTGAAAGCAAAGCATAGTGGTAAAAAAAAGAAGAAAAAAAGAAAGAGGAGGGAGCGAGCGCACTCTGGAGAGAAGCACTAACAGTGATGGATTGTTCATAAGGGGAAGGCTGGGATACACAAAGCTCTGCCTCCTGGATGACGGCAGAGGTAGGAATTAGCAGCGGCGAGAGATTAAAGTAATGTTCCTGCTTTGTTCTTGTTGTCTCTCGCTAACAGGTAGCCACGTTCGCTACCCAGAGCTGACACGGGTGAGACACGAAGATGGATGGCCAGATCTTTATCCACCCCGCAGAGGAGGAAGAGGAGTGTCGGAATGACTGAGTATCAATTCCCCAGTTTCACCCACCTGAAACCGTGCGGCACTCACACTTGCAGCGCTCTTAAAAACAGCGCATTGTGTAGAATTGTCCTACAGTGAGATGACAGCATTGCAGATGAAGCCAGGCATGCAGAGAGAGAGTGAGAATGAGAGATAGAGTGAAAGAGAGAGAGACTGGGGGTTTGCTTCAGACGGTTTAGGAGAGATGTCGGGCTAAAAGGAATGTTTGAATTCAAGAAGCGAAGGGATGAATGTTCCCGCCCGCTTTGGATAATAGACCAATCAAACATTCATGAGTCCCTGTGTCAACCTGCGTGGCAAAGTTTGTGCGCTTGACCTTAAAAACGGTGCACTATTCCATCAGGAGGTGTTCGCAGACAGATTTCCGTACATGACCTCACCGCCTCACAGCGAGTGTCAACACCCGGAGACATGGACACGGCTGGACACACAGGAAGGCACAAGAACACACAAGCAGTCACAAAAACATGCACTTGTTTGTGTGTTTCTGTGTGTGTGTGTGTGTGTGTGTGTGTGTGTGTGTGTGTGTGTGTGTGTGTGTGTGTGTGTGTGAAAGGCCTTTAATTTGACATCTAGTTAAACCAATCCTCCTTCCTAAAAAAGCAATCTTGTTCCTTGATTGTCTTCCAGAACCCTGTGTCTGAAATCTGACTGCCATCTGGTTAGTGGGAAGCGAGAGGAAGAAAAAAAACAAACAAGATATCTGGATGACTTTACAGACACGTCATTTGTTTATTTCTCATCTCAGAGTAAGGGCAGGTCTGTCTTTTTGTAAATCAGTCAAAATGAAATGAAATCTTTTCAGGTTCAATGAGCCTAATCTTAGCAAATCGGACCTTTTCTGTCCGTCTGTGCCGCTGCGTCTGCTCCACACAAACACAACAACCTATTTAAGTGTTTGGATGTTGGCAGCAGAAAGGAAACACTTATGTAAAAAAAAAAAAAACACACACAAAAAAAACTTTCAAGTGAGCGCAGACTCAAGTTTCTGATGTAACCAAAGAGGTCTCAAGTAAGCCCTGCTGTCCCGCAGACTGACATGCCAGAGGAGATCACCGCCAACAGCTTAGCACAGCTGACAATTAGGATCCAAGAAGGATTGTGGGAGATCTTTCAGCACAGTGGGCTTTGTCGACAGCGTTAAAATCCCATCATCCACTGGCACCTCTGTCATGCTACTTCCAGCTTCCACTTCCTGTTTTTTTTTTTTTTTCATCAGGAAATCAACTCGTCTCTTGCAGAAGTAGCAATAATGAATTAAGATAATGAAAGCAAAGGGGGATGAACGGCACTTAAACGGCCGCACAGCGTTTGATTCTCCTGATGTGAGCGCTCAAGGTCAAAGTGTTTCAATGAAAAAAAAAAAAACTCTTGTGAGGACGCAGTTTCTGGACTGAGTGGTGCCTTTCTATTAAATCCGTCATGGTAAAGACACTGAATCTCCTCAAACTGCACTTTGATCTACTCCACTTTGATATTTCAATAATAAGCCCTGGAATGGAACTAATTTGATTAATACATTAAGCATTTTGATTCATCATCTGATTAGAATAAAGATGAATTAAGCACACTGTCCTATCTCCTGCACCATCTAGCCACGTTGTTTCATGCCAATAATTACTGAGGGTTCTGCAATCTGAGAATCTGAATATGAAATTAAATTCAATCTCACCTCTTTCCATGAGATTAGTTTGACTTCACACGAAGCGCAGCATTTCTCTGTAATTATGTGCACAGGGAAATTTCTATTTACTTTACTGGCCTCTGTCATGTGTGGTGAGCGTGCAGCAAATGCCTGAGCTGAGAATTCAAACTAATGGAGAAGTGCAAAACCTGAAGTTTCTCTTTTGGGGACTTGAAGCTGGCTCTGACAGTGAGTAAATCTTGCATAAGTACTGTATTCAAAAGCTCAATTTTACAGCCGAACTTACATGTGTACTCAAATATAACTTCGCCATTTAAGTTTTACCAGCTTTAAAGTTTTATATTGCTTGGTTGCTTTGGGCAACAGGTGAGTTCTGCTAATTGCCTGCTGGATGTCAACATCATGTGGCAACCTGTGTTTTTTAAAACAAAGCCAATGCAGGAGTGCAAAAACCTTCACTTTATCAAGTGTTCTCTTGAGGGTGGCCCAGAAAGCCAAACAATGTCATGAAGCCCAAAAATATGGATGACCACTCTTTTCAATTGGTCGTATGATATGTAGATTCCTCTGCATTTAGGTATGGTGGTTGCTAAAAAACGTATTCTCTTCACATGGTAGTCTACCTCACCATCCTGATTCTTGCATTGGCTCAAAGACATGCTGTATGTTGTACAAATGGAAAAATTGTGTCTGCTTAAACCCAACACAGAGTATATTTGAGAGAGTTCGGGGACCTTTTTTGGCAACAAAACAACAGACAGTTGTGGTCTTTATAGCTTCTTTCTCTAATCAATAGAACTGTCTGGGGGATTCAATTTCTATAACTCCCCTGTATAAAACCTTTAAAGGTACAGTGTGAAGAAATGGGAATATTTTGCGATATCTAGCATTCGTTTTCTATATTGCTCATCCTTCCAACTGGTTAAGTATCGGTGGCCTCTAAGGACAAGAAGCTCCTGTGATGCATGATAAGTATGATCCTCCATTTGTCAAGTTTTTTACAATCCAAAAATGTCTATTGTTACAAACAACCACTCACTTCTTCTTGTCTTTCAACCGGTGCATTTTACATAGCCACTCACTGAATACAAAAACGCGTATGCTATTAGTATGACTGTTCTGTGATATGGCATAAACATGGCAGTGAAGATGGCAACCTCTGTGGTAGGGGACCTGCTTCTTATTTAGATGAAAGGTTCATTCTAAGTTAACAAAAACAAATCAATATTTATATTCAGGTGATCATACACTCATTTAAACGTACTTAAAAATATCTTACTCCATTTCTACCAAGTCTGTTCTGTCTGTAAGTCTGTAATTACTAGAAAAACTGCATCTTTAAATTTTGGGGTTAGCTAGCTGACAGTGACAACTGGAGGCAGCATGTTAAACATCAACACAGCCGGGGCACTGTTGGCCTAGGGGTCTAAGCACGTGCCCCTTATATAGAGGCTACAGTCCTCATCGCAGCGGTTGCAGGTTTGACTCCCAACCATTTGCTGCATGTCATCCCCCACTCTCTACTCCTCACATGTCCTGTCTCTCTCCAGCTTTCCTACCCGATAACAGCAAAAAGTTCCCAAAAACATAACTTAAAAAAAAACATCAACAAAGCCTGTTGCATAAACATATCAAATCTGAACACTGGGGTCTGTATTTCCAGCGTGGGAGGTGTCATGGTTTACGTTTGTAGTATTTTTGTAGTCCGAGTACTGTTGACCGAACATGTTTCAACAGGCTTAGGTGTATGCAGGAAAAACAGTCCATGTGGAGAGTAAAAGCAGGCTGAATGCACACCGGTGCATTGAAATTCCAGCTCCCATTGGCAGTGATCTTGCGCCGATGTGTTCATGTCTATAAAGAGATATCTTCATGTGAGTGCAGTTAAACTGTTCTAGTTAAAAATTCTCAAATTGAGTGTTGTTATGCTGCAAAAGCCAATCAGTGGTTAGATTTCCAGACTAGCTGGTCTGCATCATAAATGATCTGTCTGACCTCCATTTAACAAAAATTTCAAAAGTAGTTTTTTCTTCTCTTGCGGAAAGATCTGACAAATTTTGCATTCTTCCTATTTACAAATCTTTATCATGATGTTATTTCGGCAAACTTAAAACCTACAATTTGTTTCTAAATCGCAAGATACTAATTTTCTTTTTCAGGTTCAAACTGCTGAGGTAGGCAGAGTGAAGAATCTGTGAGTCTACTGTGAAACTGAGAGCCAACAGCACATTAAACAGATGAGCAGGAACTAACCTGGAGGATGTAAAGGACTAAAGATTACCAGCCTTGAAGATGCATACATAGTACAGGCAAGGAAATATAGACTGGAAGTTATTTTGGTATCCGCTGGCTACACAAGAAGTTGCCACCTGTTCCCGGAGGCACATATCACCTCTCATCATCATGGGATGATAAGAGGACGATTGCCGACGGGTTCTAAGACTGCACAGCCAACTGTGTGACTGAACTTAACATCTCAGCAGTGTTCATGTGGGACCTTTCATACCAACTTAGAAATAATCCTCTTCAGTCTGATTTACAAACGGCTGCAGTCAACCACCACCACAAATAGAATGAGCAACATGACGGTAACTTTGCTCATAAGCAGCTATAGAACGTAGCCACAGGTTTAGACCACCTACTCTCAAGACAGTCCACACCTAAGTTTAGTGTGTACCAACCTCTTCTCCCTCTTCAGCACCATCCACTCCTTCAAATATTGTCCTCAACATGGAAGCAGCAAAAGACTGAAGTAAACGCTCCATTTATGTAGTTGAAAAACCAACAGCTAATTCAGCACGTAAACTTAAGCTCTCTGCAGTGTTTGTCAAGTTAGTGATTTTGGGGTATTTTTCAGGCTTACAGTGAACAAATAATATGGCAGCCTCTGTGTTTATAATACAAACAGTCAGTCCATCAACTCTTTTCTCCAGTTTTTCATTGAGTAAATATCTTTTCTTTTACTGATTTCTAAGCAATTACTTCCAATTATCTGTGTCTGCACTTCATGTACCTAGCTTGAAATCATGCAGTGTTTGTCATTCATTAATTAATCTTTGTTTGGAGAGTTTTTGGCTTTACCTCACAAAGAAGACTTTAAGAAGAAGTCTTGATGTTTTTAAGTCACCTGATGCATGTCGTTCACCTGTCGCTGAACATGCTGGTTCATTAACTCGTTCACCTGCAAACAAATTAGCCACAGACAATTAAGGTTTTTATAAATTGATGTTTGCCAACCCCTTCTTCCTCTTAACTGTCACCCTCTTTTTTCTACTCTGGTAAATTCTTGCTCCAGAATATCAATGTGGTGTCAGAGAATATGCTGAACTCAGAGCATTAAAAAGGCAGCCAGAAATGGAATGGTTAATGTCATGGTGGCTACATCCATTTAATCTAATTATACAGTCCATGGTGTGGAGTCGCAGTGAACTTTCTTTGAAATGCTCGGTGAGATTCTAAAACAAGACATATGTTTGATAAAAAGTGCTTAATTGAAGGAAAATTGTCAAGGTCAACCACTTGTAGTCTGACACAGCATTAGCATTTTTTATCATTTCAAAAAGAGGAGATCGGTGAATTCCAAACATGTTCTCTGCATCCTCAGCAGGTCTCTGATAATTCCTTGAATGCATGATTTCCTGTTTGACCTTCACCAGCCATCCCGTCGCACACCAGGCTCCCTATCAGTGCCTCCTGGGGTAATTTCACATGCTCAGTTTCACACATCGATGGTTTGTACTGCACAGACGAGCCCTCCAAAGCTGTGAGACCAAAACCTTTCAATTAACCTGAAACCAGATACTGTCACCTACTGTACCCATCAAAAGTTTTACATGACAGAGCGAGGCATTAAAAGTGAGGAGAGACAGTGGCAATGTCAGGAAGTTTCACATTTCCTGAAACCGGTGACACCTCCTGCAGGCCTGATGTGAATCGTTAAGCTGCGGGAGAGGATCAAAGAGTGTCAGAGTGGACACAACATTAAAATCTTATCTGTGGATTTGACACAGAAGTGATGAAGCCTTACACTGACCAACCGCGAAGGGCTCCATTTTTTACAAGCCGTGACAAGGAGCAAATGGAGCAATGCTCCACGACAATACGACTTTCTGTACCTTCTCCGCGAGGCTGAAAGAGCACAATATTCATCCTTGCTGACAGTTAAATAATAGATGTACCAAAAAAAATGTAATTTTCCCTCCTGAACTCCATCATGCTCATACAACTATGAATTCGGAATCTCAAGAAAATGGATTACACTGCCTGCATGTCATAGAGGCATACTAACATGAGTGACAAGAAGAGATTCATTTTCTGGTGTGTATTCGGGAAGACGGTGAAATTTATGGAGCGCTGCAGTAGAGGTCTTGAGGGTGGTTATGTCTGAGGCCTCATAAAAAATTTAGTTCGTAAAAACAAGAAAGGAAAGGCTATAGGATCGTTCTTTTCTGTGCCAATGGGCATCATGAATCCGACCGTCGAGTGAGAGGAGAGGAATGCAGCAAACAAAGATTGCTGCATTCACAGATAAACAAGTGCAAGTGAGCTCAACACTATATGAAACTGTTTTATTCATTTATTGATGAACCAAATGTAAATCTCTTTCCTGTTTGGGTCAGTGTGTTCAAATATGAAGCACATTCTGTATTCCTCTCCACCATGAACAGATTGTTAAATGCTATCTTTGTTATGCCAGGGACACTGGCAGCAATGCTGGTGGCAAACACCCTGCAAGAATCTTTTAATGCGGTGGCACAGCTTCAGCATGTACCGCTGCAATGCAATCCTCTGGGAGATATAGCACAAAGGTTCACAGAGTCAGAGGCACAATAAATGAACATGATCTCCAACATGATCCCTAAACGCCACGTATCATTCCTGATGTTCTGCGCCGCTTCTCTGGCTTCAGCCTGGGAGCACAACATCCAAAACACTGCCTCTCCTGGGTTTGGACACCAAAGACTGATGGGATTAGGAGTGTGTGGGCTGATAGGACTCTGCTCTGATGCTATCCCCTCAGATATACATCATTATAGAGAGGGGGGGAATCCCACAGGCACTGGGATTAGCCCGATTTTCACTGCAGGTGATAAGGGAGAGAAGGGGAGGCTGGCAGAACTACACAACATAATGGGGAGATAGGGAGGCAGAGATAGGAGGGAGCCGGAGGACCGCACTGCCTGCTGTAATGCGTGTGGTAGGAGAAACAGAGCACTCGAGTATGAGTAACTGCGAACAATAGCCACAGGGAAGGACAACTTTGAGATAGGTGAACATCTCCGACTCAGCGGGCAAACATGCACAGGCTAGATCGCGGCGAAGAGGGATGTTTCGAAATGCAGTAAAATGAAGTGTGGAGCAGATGTGGGAGATTGTTTTGTATGCTTTCCACAATCCAGCCGAGATTTCGTCTCTGCAGAATTGTGTGCCGAGCTGAAGGTTAGCATGTGAAGTTCAAGGAAACAGCCATGGCCCACATGGCTACATGCCAGCCGGTGTTAATGCATTGTAAATGACAACTTTGTGATGAAGCAGTGTCAATGTGGCTTTGATCCTCCAGCTGAACGCTCACCCTGGAGTTTCGGAAATGACACAGAACCAGTACAGGCCAGTGCAATTCCTCCATTTCAGCCATGCAGACACAGATAAACCATATAGAATAATCCCTCACGTATGGCTCTGGCAAAGGCACCTCAGCTCTCCCTCGCTCACATATCAAACATGTATTCCCTCAGCCCTCCAAATCCCAGCTTAACCCTCACCCCGCTAAACTAGGCGGCTAGTTATCACCGCTGCTCTGACATTAGCATGCACGCCCTCTCTCATTTGGGAGATCTTCTTAAGAGTCAGGGATGATAAAAAGCTTTCCTCTCTACCGCTCTTCCATTCCTGACTTTGACTCACCCTTCCTCAGCCCGGACCTGCCTGCCTCTAACTATGAGTCGAAGATGAAACGCTTCATTCTCTTTCTTTTTTTCCCCCCTCCTCCTTTTCTATTATCATGCAGTGCTAGCACAGCCCTGCTTGACATTTTTCTTTTCTCCGGCTCTTCTCCAGTCTCAGTCTACACCTGCTGACACTTGAGAAACAACTGCTGTCCTATGCAAAAAAACAGTCCTATTTCACTGCTATTATATGCCAAGTCACCTCCATACTCCAGCTCCTCGTCTTGGTTACGACTTTCCTTGTGGCCATTTCTTTTAATTACGAGATGATTGGCTGTTCTGTATTAATAGGAGTTTTATAAGGGTTAAGTACCTGTGTGGATCGATAAAAAAGCACACTATCCTGCGGACACATAAGTGTGGAAATAATATTTTTTGTATGTCAGAAGGAGGCCAGGATGATGCAAGTCTCTGATCATCCAGGACATGATGAAACGAACACAAACAGACTCAAACTTTCTGAATCTAACTCGTCATGCCATGTTTAGATTTCTGCCCATCCTTCTATATGTTACTCAAGACAGCCAGAGGCTAAAAATATATTCCTTCCACGTCAGTATAATGCTTTCGTAATGCAATTACAGTGCTTCGTGGCTGAATAAGGAGGGCAAAGGGACATGAAAGAGGGGCTGGGAGCTCGATGGGGCGCCGCAGCAGCTATGGATTATAAGAGAAACGTGATAATAAAATGAAATCATCAGACACTCCAGCGATTATGCAAATGAGCTCATTCCGTATTCATCACGGGTTAATCGGCATGTGGACGAGAGAGCGGTGGCATTTTGTTGAACACAGAAACCTTTGATCGAGCAAACTGTGAGTTCCCTCACCTCTGGTATGATGGCCTGACGAGGGTTAAAGGTGGAGAAAATTAAGAAATGACAGAAGAAATGAAGAAATAAAAGCTGAAGCAGGAGCATTTGCAGTGTTAGTTAGCAGTTTTGTTATCTTCCTTTTTTTCTGCAGTGAGAAATTTCTATTAAACATGAGGAGCACAATCAGGATGCTGCTCGACAGACCAAACTGGCCTCTTACTGGAACATACTGTACATGAGGATCAATGCAAATAGTCACCTAGCACTCAAAAGATGATATTTCAAAGTGACCCCTGTGCCCTTTGTAGTGCGGTCAGGTGATAGAGAAGAGGGAAAACGTGAAAGGTCTCATGGATTAGTGCCTGTGTGTTGGGAAGGGGAACTGGTCCAGGAGCCTCATCACAGTGACAGCAGATTAGTGCTCGGCGGCACCAGAGCAGACGGTGAAAGATTAACTTTGATGTGCGATTCCACACAGAGCAGCCGCTGGATATCAGCTCCCTCCACCAAATGGCCCCTTAACTCAGGGTTTGCAGCGTGTGCATCCACGAGCTACAGGATCTGAAAATCAGCTTTTCTTAGAGGCAGTGTCACCAGATTCTGGGTTCGGTGAATCCCTCCCTGTTCTTGGTAATCTTGCACCCACAGTAAACCTCTGGTTACATGTTAGTAATTTAGATGTGCCAGCTTTAGCCTGCGGCCATCTACAACTGTATACTGATTGTTTTGAGTATTGATTTTTCTTCTGTTCAAGAAGTACTGAAGCACATCACACGTGTATCCTCAGCCTGAGGAGGACTACTGAGCATACAAAAACAGGTATATAACATCTTCAGCGGCTCTGAAGAAACTTTTTAAAGTCTAAGAAACACCTCTGATCATGTCAAAGCCATGAAAGTTGCAAACTATAAATGAAGAGTTTCAAACCATCAGCGTTCACCACTAATGGAAAGTTTAAACAAGAGAGCGCATTTTGGGGATTTGAAATCCAGTGCACCCGTACAAGAGACCAAAAGTCAGGACTGCTAGGCCTCTGCTCTTTAAATTTTGTCGCTTCTAATATATCTCTTACAACTTTATGGAAATCAGTTAACAAATCTCTGGAGTATCCCTGTAACCTAATAACAGTTTAAACTACTCAGTGTAAATGTCATAAAATAATTGAAAATGCCCATCACCATCTCTCACATCTAAAGTCTAATGCTTTGACCAGCAGGTCAAAACCAAAAGGTTATTTAATTTCCAACAGAGGTAGACAAAGTTGTGCCGTATTACCTCCCTCTTGAGAGTCTGGAAAAAGAAAAATGTTTGGTCTCCAAATGATGGAGCTCACATCTTAACAAATCAGCCTTTCTGACGACTGAGCCGACTCCATCTGCTGACGTAGACCATGAGGATTGGAAGCTCCAGAAAAGCTTGTATTTGGACATTACAGAGAGATTGTTTGGACAGAATATTATTCCCAGAGACCAGAGGAACTCTCCTGATTAAGAGACTAATGGTGAAAGCCTAATTATGCAGTCTCTGAGTGCGTTTCTGCTCATATAAAAGCTAAGACTTAACGCCTATTAGGGCGAATATATCTCCAGAACTGGAGGAGAGCAGGGGGTCTCTGGATAATACATGTTTTGTGGGTAAGATCGATTTTTTTCTCCCACTCGACCCCAGAAAACTTCTAGATTCTGTTTGAGTTGCAGCTTCAAAACATCTATATCAGCTTTTTACACCAAACAGCTGCAGCCCCTCATCTCCAAATTTGCTTCCTGTACAAACAAAACAGTCACGTGCGCAGTAGTAAATGTCTCCCATGAGAAACTGTAGGTAGACAGATATCTAAACAGAAACTGCTACATATTATTAGTCACCCCAGATAAAGCAGTGATTTAAATTTCTCAAGGACTGTCTTTGAAATAAACATCAAGGTACTAATTCCAGCCGTTTAAAAAAAACAGCTGCAAGTTCAAAGGAGCACTTCAAAAATCTCACAGCGAAACTGAGGGGAATAGCGGAGGTTGGGATGAGACAGAAAGAGTGCTGAAGCGTAAAAATGTACTGAGCGCTCTCTCAGAGAGTGTGGACAGCAGCCAGACTGGCGACAGCAGCGCACCCAGATAACAGCGCGTACCAGGAACCAGCGAGAACCTTTAGGGAAGCGTCGAGGAGGAGCTGCATCTTTTCTAACAGCTGCTGACTGGTCCCTGAGGGCAAAGCAGAGCTTCTACTAGCTGCAGCCATATCCACCATCTCCCCACCTGCAACCGCGCCCCTTCACGCGCACGAGGGACATCATTACTTTTTCCATTTCACTCCACGACACTTCTCCTGTCAAATTTAAAAAATACACGAAAAATAATAACTCAGGGCCATGGGCGGAACAACAACACCAACACTGAAAGGTCATTTTACCCATGAAAATTGGTCTTTTCGTCCACGCAATCTATCAGTCATCAACAGGTTTTATTGCTTTGTCTGCTTTCACAGCAAGAGTGGCTGAAGCTTGAATTAAACTGACCCTGGACCAGTGGGAGAAATTATGTGTACTTAATGACACTACGCCCATTATTTAGAACTCGAGCATCTTTGTCAATGCAGAGGACAGGCCTGCTGATGAATAATGATGTTAACACTGTGAGGACAGGCAGAGTTTTGGCTCCAGCACAGACCGCACCATTAACAATCGTGACTGAATGAAGGTTATTCATTTTAATCACACTACAGCACGCCCCCCCTCCCACCATCCCAGGAGGGTTTGCTATATTTAAGCACTTTTTCATTCCTTCTCTTTTCTTTTTTTTTGGTCTTGGCTGATGGCAAGGCAATTGCTTTGTGGGACGTCTGCCCTTGAAGAATCAGACAACAGAAGGAGATATTTATACATACTGTAGATGTGGAGTGAGAGCAAGCTGTATCAAATTCAGCGCGTTCCTCTCTGCTTGTGTAGTGTTAAGAAATCAAATCACAGGCGCTTTTTTCCCTCCGCTTGCCTTCTAGCTTTTATTTTCCCTCGTTCTCTCTCTCTTTTTAAATGTTTCTCCTCCAAAACAGAAGTGATGTTGGTTTTTGTACCTGTACCCTAAGATTAGCTGCTTTGTCCCGGGGGGAGGGGGGAAGAGTTGGAACGTTCCTATCCCATCGCTCCCATTCGTTCGCCTGTTTTCTAATTGGACTTCTCCATCTGTTGAGGTCTACAAATTGTCTTGTGGGGATGCTACAGCTAAAACATCCTATCAAACACTCAAATGCATCAGGGACAGTCTTCTTGGAGCACTGCCATACAAGGCACTGAAAGAGTAGTCCGCGTGTGTGTGTCTGTGTGCCTGTGTGATGTATAATCAGAGGTCCAGCAGCTTTCAGCCTGGAGATAAGTAGATATACAGTATACACTGAACTCTGATTTCAAGCTGGCAGGATAGGCTACTTGGAAAATTAATCTATCTACCACACAGCGGATCTGTCAGTGCGAGTGACATACTTTAATAAGAATTATTCCACAAGACGACAACATTGATGGCTGCCTAAAACACAGTGTCAGTAATATTGACTGTATGTCACATGCAGCTCTGATGAATGTTTCTCCTCTGCAGTCCCAACAGATGTTGACTCAACAGACAAGATTTTTATTTTTATTCTGAAAAATGGCAAAGTTTTTCTGATTTTCTTCCATTTCTCGCTCAGAGTTCGTTAATGACATGGGAAATTGTGTTCCTGGAGCTTGTCACTCTTTACATCCCATTGACTGGGAGTTGAATACTTGGGAGTGAGCAGTGGGACGTGTGACAGTGTATTTGTGGTGATGATTACAGCCCATTAACTTTGATGGATGCCATTTCGTAGAAAAGACGATGGGAGTCGAAACGTATCGGCGACGCGCCTTGTTTTTCTGTCACCAACATGTGTGTGCAGACAAAATTGTGCAGAGGGGCTTGAAGGAGCAAACTGCAGCCCTGTCCATGCAAAATTGATTTTTGGATTCGAATGAGACCACTTCACCTTTGGTTGTAATTGAATGTCACATTAGAGAAGCTGATGCTGGATCTGTCTCCCATGTGACCTCCAGAGGACAGCAGGGACCAGAGGATCCACCATCCCCACATGTGCCACCAGAAGATACACCAAGAATGTAAATTATGTGGTGTGTGTGTGAGTGTGTGTGTGTGTGTGTGTGTGTGTGTGTGTGTGTGTGTGTGTGTGTGTGTGTGTGTGTGTGTGTGTGTGTGTGTGTGTGTTACCATGCATGTCAGAGTGTGAAAGAAAATGAGAGTATCCTGGCCCTGGAATTGATTGCAGTGTCTGGCTTTGTTAATGCTAACTGTCTGTGTGGCTTTCTTCTTTACTCAACTTGCTCGCTTGTCTTTGCCTTTCGGCCTGAATGTGTGGCTTAGTCAAAAGCAGACACATTCCATTTGTGTGTGGCCGTTATGTAAAGATAAGGCCATGCAAGCCAGAAATCTAACTCTTAAGCTCCTCCACAGGGATTATGGACAATTGGCTAAGGGGAGAACTACAAATAATAATCAACTGTTTACGTTTTTTTCACTAATACCTTAAAAAAAGGAGCTAAAACCCCAACACGGAACTGCAATCCTTAAGCAGCCGAGACGCTCCTTTGTGAGACTCGTGCAGAGAGACACACAGGCGAGGAAATCTCCAGGTGGATGCTGAACCCACACTTCAATAACACCTAGACAAACATATCAATCCACTGTAGCTCTCACCTGTCTCCCTCTAAAGAAAGGGTGTAATTGTTGCCATTTTTAAGTCAATACAATCCAACTAGAAGCCCCTGACAGGATACACTCTGGATTTGTCTTTTGCTTTTTTAATTCCAGCTTCAATATGCTTACCTGCTGTGGCCGTGTTAGCTGTTAGCCTAAGTTACCGCTTTGAGTCCGAGCTCACAAGGCTTAAATACACAAAGAAATCTTTTAGAATTTTCACAGTTAAACCTTTAAAGGGCTGGCCAGTCAGGTGAGCAGGAGTCCGGCTTTGTGTTGGACTGCACAGCACTTCTTTCACTTGTCCTGAGTCCCACATTTGATTGGCTCGTGTTCCCAAAGTGTAGGAATGTCACTTCCTAAAGCCTGGCTTTTATCTAATTGCTGTGTTTAAAGCAAGAGAATAATGTTACCATTGCCTATGTCAGATATCAATAATCAGCACCCATGTGGGGTCAATGGCTCGCCAACATGTCAACATCCTTGTCGCTTAGTGTTAGCTATGCCGTAGGTCTGTGTAGCCATTTTCCAATGCAGATGCCTAAGCATGTGGCTTGACGTGCACCTCCTCGCAAATTCAACTACGCGTCGAAACAACACTAACTGCAAGTTGTAATTGGCATCCCTTCATCCTGCATTTACAAAACTTCCCCGAATTGCTGCAACATCGGCCGTACTTCCCATCTCCTCCGACGTCTCCTCTCTGTTCTTCTTTGTAATAATTGCTGTATGATTAACAGTAACATGTACCAGCTCCAATTTAACATTAAATGCTCAGAATCACTGTGAAAAAGCAAGCAGTAAACGTAGCAGGACTGGAAACAAGTGACCTGATTATCATAGAGACCACAATGCCCACAAGCATTTCAGTGGAGTATTGCAAAGTGACGTGGACACAGCTACAATGGGATGGGGCAAGTCAGCCACGCCCCCAATAACACCTAATTATGCAAAACCTGCAGCCTTTATATCTTCAACAGCAATGACAACATCCCAGGAACTGCACCTTTTAGCACTCCTGCATTGGTTCCATTTTCCAACACCAGAGGTTGCCACTTGGATAAAACAAGAATTAGCAGGGGATAATATCCCAAGACTGTTCTAACAGATACCTTAACAGACTGTTGCAATCACAAACAAACCTAGCTGCAATGTGAGGATGCACAGATGAACCAAATGCTGCAGTAAAGAGAACATGCTCACAAAGTCAAAGCTAAAATGCCAGTTCTGAGCAGGCGTGACGTTTTATATGCTAACCATCTTAGTTCAGCATGTTGGTACTTTCACATTTACTAATTAACACTAAACAAAGAGCAGAGCTGAGATTAATGGGACTGACATTAGTTTAGTGGGCCATAGAACCAAGAAGTGGAAAATTTAATTATTTGACCTGATGTTGGATAAAATGTTAATGGATGACCAAAGTTAATAGACGTCATCCTGAGGGGGACATAAATGTGTGCCCCAAATTTCATGACTATCAGAGATTTCACTTAAAACAGATCATCTCGACCTCATAGTGGTGACAAAGGAAAAGTCAGTAGATCACCAAGTTCAGTGAGGATTTGATGATAAAGATGTCAGTATCAAATTGAATTGAGAAGTTTTTGAGATATTGTAACATTGAACAAAGTGATGTGCAGACAAACCTACGGACGGCAGACACTGTCATTCAAAGAGCCAGGCTGCAGCTGGGTTTGTGCAGAAACCAGGAAAAATACAGTGTTTTATCCCTGGGGGGTAGTAAATTACACTGAAATACAGACAAAAGACAGGTCCTGATATGTGCTGCCTTCAAACTGCCATGTGACTTTCCCTGAATTTACCGTGGGTGGGCACGATAAAAGCATCACCACCATTTCCCTTTGTGGAGATTTAATGCTCCATGCTTGTTGAGACTGTGGCAGTGAAGTGTTGATTTAACACAGTGGTAACTCTTAAAGACCAACGACATGGTAATTCAATTGCATTATGTTGTTACATGTGATTGAAATTTTGACTACCAACCACACAAGAGCCGACAACTTTCTAACACACTGGAAAAAAAACACACAGAGACTAAAAATCAAGGCAATTTTCACAGGCTGGTTGTCAGTTCAGAGGGATGCTTTTTATAATCCAGGTTTTAATGTGTCCAAATATAGCCAGTAGCCTCTAACTGGAACTGTAATAATAGCAGAAATATAATGAATCTGACTAGATGGCAAAAAAACAGCTACTATGTTCGTAATATTTATCTTTAAAACCAAGTACTGCCCTAGCTTTGGATCACCTGAAATGATCAGTTGAAGGAGTGTAATGGTCTGAACCTGACATGAGATAAAGGCACTGTGCCATCCTCACTTATTGTGTCATCAATCTACCTAAGACAGCAGGGAGACAGATAAAGAAGATGGTGATATTAAGACAGTGATGGTGGCACGGACGCACCTGTACATGAAAAATCAGTAAGAGCTGAAAGAGGAAAATATCGCCCCACGAGCCACACATGCCCTGTTTAGTTTCTGTTTGACCAAATGGCCTACATTAGGTGATATATTTGGCTATTTATAGAAGCTGGGCCAGGCAGGAAACAGCTGCCATGCGTCAGGGTGACAGGCTGACATCCCTCATCTCAGCAGGACCTCCCTGCCAGGCAGACGAGAGGAAGCTCTTTATACCTAAACTCAAATGGGACATAGCCTCTTATCATTCACTCTGCATACAGAAACTAATAATCTATGGAGCCTGTGGCAAAGACTCGACAATGAAACTGGGTTAACAGTGGAGAGTGTGGGCAGCTCCACACTAGTGGAAATACAGAGATCTGTATTCTGCCTTTACAGCGGGCACTGTGAATCTCATTCAAGAGGGATCAGTATTGATCATAAGGAGCTTTTATTGCGGTATCCTGGTGCTGCAAACTGGCACATGATTCCTCAGCTCCGATAAAAAATGGGACGGTTCATGAGCAGGGAAGCCGAAAGCTTAAAGCTGACAAATGGGCTGAATCAATATTCATGACTTTGCCATGAAGCAGCTCACGTTTGAGTATTATGAATGGGCTGTAAACCAAGTTTCAATTAATGTGTATGCATCAAAGTTTCCCTGTTTCTCTCTGAATCTGATGACAAACTCCTTCTGGTAGTCTCTGGCGGATGAAAGTCTGTATTGATTTCACAGGATACGAGATGTTAACTGTTGTGGAAATTACACATTACTATATCATAAAAAAGCATGTCATCTTGAAATAAATGTATGCTACACAGCGTTGAAGTGCAGGTACTTTAAATGTAGGGTAACTGTCAGGTTAATGGATTTCTCTCATTTCAGCCCAGTTCATGTTTTGCTGAGAGGCTTTAAAAACAGCATAGCTTTCTTCTTAAAGCCGTATCTGCAGTGATATCCCATCACTCTTCAGACGAGGTGTCAGCCAGCAGAAGTTACATCGCTCTTTGAATTCTTTTCTGTTTTGTTCGCAGAGCAGACTGATGATTGCTGTTAGCTATAATCTCTGAATCTCTGCTGATCACAGATGTTGGCTTGTTGGCTGAGGGGCATTTTTGATAAAGAGACAAATGTCAGGGGTAGGGATACTCACGCTCTGGCATTATAAAAGCTGGCACCATTTCAAGATATTGTGTTTGCTATGCCATCCCATGCGCTTCAGGAATAAACAGTGCAATGAGCAATATAACCCTCCCTTAACTCCTCACAGTAAAGGGGTGGGACTATCATCACCTTCCTCACAACTTCCTGTTCATACATCAGTGCTTTATAACCTGATTTTCATGTCAGGAAGGATGCAGAAACTGGTCTGGGTCTGGGATATACTGCATAATGAATGTTGGTCCCATGCTTACAGAAGTGACGGGGAATCTAAAAATATAAGAACAACTGTTTCTGCCTCACTCAGCACTCATTACATGCCAGTGCAGGGAGCAGTGTATGTTCAGAGCTGACACTGAAAATGCAGCAGCTCTTCATGACAACAAACTCTGGCCTGTTGTTTGTATGCTGATTAGCACCGAGTGTTACGCTAAAGTAACAAGTACAAGGCCGGTGACTCACATATGTTTAGTCTACGATTCATTACGGAGAATTTTCTCACAATGCTAATGTGACCGTGTGGGAATTATGGGTATCATTTCATCCCTCTGTTGTTTCCACACTCGGTGGATTTATTAATTAGTTCTCTGACCTTGCAGAAAAAACCCTCACCGTGAAAATTCAAACAAGTGAGTGGAGGAAACTTTTAGTAGCTGTTCTTTACTTATTTTAATGTCTGCAAAGTGTGAAAATGTTTTACTCATTGTGAGATCTGACAAAAAATTAAATAACATGAAGTGACACAATGGAACAAAAAAGCCATTGAAACGATGTTAAGATCTTTTCAGAACAAGAGAGTTGTTCAATGGCAGAGAGAGCTTGATACATTTCAACACTTTTCAATATGCGTATTTGCTTCCGTGCAAAGAGATTATGCAACAGGCCCATCAAATTAGTAGAAGTTAAACAACACTAAAGGGAAAGTAAAGGTAAGTCTTTTGGGGGAAAGTAAAGAGACAGCAGCAGCTGGTTGGCTTGGCCTCGCACAAAGATTATGTAAGCTATCCTGGCTGTGTCCAAAGAGACTAAAAGTGCCCCTGAGCACCTCTAATTACTGTAACACTTCATATCTTGCTTTTTAATCTGTACAGAAACTGTAGTGTAAAAATAACCTATTGTTGTTGTTTTTTCCTGGCAAGATGGGGTGACGATGGGGGGACCATCTGAGGAAGTGACACACAAGAAAATAAAGATATTCACTGCAGTGACATTTAAGTAACAAAAAGAAGCCCACAGTTAATGGAAAACTAAAGTATTAGAACAGTTGGTTAAAGATCATTTGAATTCACATTTATGATTGTACTTTTACTTAACTTTATATTGTCTTGTCTCTTTACATGCATGAGATTAACTCCTCAACCAAGAATAGGGAAAATAACTAGCAATTTGGAATTGATGAAGATAAACTGAGATAATGCTTTTTAATTAGATGTAGGATATATATTGGGCTGATAATGGGAATATTTCATTAACATTATCATAGCTGGGTAGTATTTTATCATTATGAATTATCTTAATAATACAAGTTTACCCAATAAAAGCAGCTATAAAACTTTGCTTATAAGCTTATACATGCCGACACAGTAAGTGGTGGAACGCTAACAGCCGTTACATAGAAAGACAACACAATGTCAACACAATGGCGGAGGTCTGTGAGGAGGAGAAAAGTCATCACACTCGTTTTGTCGAGATATAGTTTCCTGGTTTAGAGCTGCTGCTGATGCTCTTACATGATTTCTATCAATATTTTTTAAAGTTTCCGGGAAGCGGAAGTGACTTTTTTTCGACTTTCGTTACCTAGTAACAGTAAACGCTGGTGATAGGCTCTCTGAAACTGAGGTTATTGTCACTCCCAGTGCAAAAAAACAGCGGCAGTGGACACGCCACCTAGGTGCAGCCACAACAGGCCGAGGAAAGAATAAAATGGCGTCACTGGTGTGAACTTTTTTCACTGGTCCAGAAGAAGACAACCTCACTGCTGATTGCAAAATACTGTGCTGCAGGAAAACAGAGAAGAGGAACAAAAGTCCTAAAGTTTGAGCAACATTAATCTTTGAAGCCATCTGAAAGTCGCAAGCTACAGCTAGCTTTAGCACCAAAATATATATGGCAAGTGCTGTGGTGCCAATTTGGGGAGTGTGGAAAATTAACCAGACACAACGCAATCAAAGCAATAGATGATATAACGCTTTAAAGACTGACATAAAAGTTATGTTCGAAAAGACATAGGATGAAGTACAGCTAGATAAAGGCGTATTAGGAACTGTGTCCCAAGTTGACATATTCCTACCTTCCCTGTAAGTAAGCATGGTGATGTAGCCAGGTTAAAAGATAGCCTGTTTCTTGACAGTGACAACTCTGACTTTGAAATCAACAGATATTCCCTTCAACTCTGGCTCAGCAGAACACCTCTCAACCTTTTGTTCAGACGTTTTAGTGTTTTCACTGCATTCAAGCTAAACACTGATGCTGCTATTCAAGTGCTGGGATGAGGAGTTTCCTCATCCCAGCACACGGACTCACAGGCACACAAACAAAGCCAATTTAGATAGAAATATACTGCCTGTAAGATAGTTATAGCAAAACTAAACTACTGCAACTCTCGTATTGAAGCGTGGATGCTATGCCAAACAGTTCAATATTATATTGAGATCTTTGTTTAATTTATATATAATTTATTAAAGCTGGGGTTGGTAGTCAGATTTAGATACACTTTTTGTTATACTGGTTAAAATGATCTTTATGTCCCAATCGCAATCAATACATAATTTGTTCTTAAAAAAAGAGTGAAAAAAAGCCGCTATCTACAGCCGGAGTAAACCTGGGAAAACACCGACCAATCTCTGCCATCAGGAGCCAAATTATGAAACCAATCAAATCCTGTCCTGCCATTCTGCCCGCCTCCGTCACATACATTTCATGTTTGTTTATGTTTTAAACTTTCACTATGATAATGTTTTGATGTTTTCTTACCACTGAGTGAGACATCAGTTGACGTAGTGCAAAAGACAAACGATGTGGTGAGGACTGAGTCTGGTTCTGCCTGAGGTTTCTGCCTGTTAAAAGGAAGTTTTTCCTTGCCACTGTAACTAGCAAAACATTGTGATGTGAAATGCTCATGATGGATTAAGGTGGGGTCAGATTGAGTCTTACCCTGTCTTGAAGTTGGGTCTGTGTTCATAATTTGACAAAGAGTGGTCTAGACCTCCTATGTTTGTAAAAGCGGCGCTCGTGCATGTGAGCAGGTGCGTCGTTTTGGTGGAGCTCCGAGGGGAGGGGGGGAGGGGGGAGTGGTTAGACGGAGTCCTGAGGAATGCTACATTCAAATTCATGCTAGTTTTCTGTGACTACCAACCCTAGCTTTAATACTGATAAATCTGCCACTGAAATTTAATGTTTGATTAAATAGTGTTTTTATTTGTGTTGAAGGTTCTGTAATCACCTTTAACTTGACACTGTAGGTAACAGAGGTACAGTAATTATAGTACGGGTTAAAGCAGAGCTTAATGTTCAGCATAAGAAGTTATACATGGAGTTAATGATGCTAAAATCTTGTTTTTTGTTTGTACCAAACATTTAATGTAATTCAGACATGATACCTACATGGACTTTATTCTAATCACAATGTAAATTAGAGGACTGAAGTGAAAAGAATCCATTCTGAATACTGTTGGATACATCTCTACAAAGTGATGAGGAGGCATTATGTGTGTCTGAATACCAATCTCCATGACCAGACAAGCAGTTTCCATCTGTATGTAAATGCTGAGTATGTAAATAGGCCATGCAGTGCTATAGGAGGAGATAGCTGTTGGGCGCTGCTTCATCATTTTCACACTATTTGATCTCATCACACACTCTACATCTGATATCTTTTACAACATATCAACCTTCAGGATAGGACATCGTCACAAAGAATTCTACATTTCCACATTTCATTCATTGACTGTAGCCTGCTCAGGTTTTTCAGAGCTGCTAGATTGGATGGAAGCGGAGTCAGGGAGAGCAAATGCTTTCTAACAACAATGAAATCGAGGTGATGTGTTTTCTCACATATCTCCTTATTTCCTAATGCAGTGATGCTGCATTCATTCAGACCAACTTTAATCTTGTTCTGGGAAATTCCATTAATCTTGTTTGTTGCCCGCAATACAAAGTAGAAGATAAAAAGTGCTGAGCAGTGGGGAAAAACACTGATGCCATATTTTATGTCCTCACACTACGTTACCCAGGCCCAAGTGCAGAACATGCTAGTTTATTTCCCTGCTTAATGCAGCACATTCAAAGTGAATTAATGAAAACCTTGTGTGTGGAATGAGTGTTATTGGCGCTGCCTTCAAGACTGGGGTTGTCAAAGAAATCGAATCAAAAAGAAGGACAGCCAATTTGTCCTTGCCATATAGATTATTTATCAATCTGACCATCCACAGTGACACATGCCTGCTTTAGGAGTCAGTTCACACACACAGTATCCTCACATCAACCTAGCAGCTGCCCATGATCTGTTTTCACTTCAGGGTTCACTGACCACAAATACATTTCCTCTTCGACACTGTATAATCCAATAAAAAAAATACTGTCATTAAAATGTAATTTAGGGCCAAATGAAAGCCTTTGAAGTTTCTCAAGTCCACAAATATGATGTCATAAATCTGTAGCATATGAAAGCCTATAAAATGTTTCTCAATCATTCAGCTCACACCTCCACATCACCCTTTTAAATCTCTCCCTGCCAGTGTGAAGCTGTTTCGCTGTGATGAAAACAAAGAGAAGAAAGAAAATGCCAAGCTTGCGTATTTTCAATTTAGCAGGAATAAAAAACGTCTCTGTTTTTCTTTTCCACACTGATCCTGTCTTTCACAATGATCTTAATCTCTCTCTGAAGAAGGCTGCCTGTTTTCCGTCCCTCGCTCTCACTCCTCCATTTCACAGTCATTTGCATGGGCAGACAGGAACTCACACTGAACACATTTCAGTGCCAGGTTCCCCTCATTAAGTCACCTGTCACTTCAGGACCATTATACCAGCCTCGTATTAGCATCACCTCTCCTCACCAATAAAGCACCTGGAGGGGCGCTGCGAGCCTGCAGGCTAATGGAGGCCTACACATCTCACAGCAGCCACTTCTGCTTCACACCGTAATACATCACATCTCTCATAATGGATTGCTGATTTTCATAATGTGCATAACACACACAATGCCAAGTGGTGTAATGTATTCTAGTGAACACAGAAATTATGCCCATTGCAGTTCATAATCAAACACACCAAATGTTCTTGATGACTGTCATGCTCAGATGAAGAAAAAAATAAGAGGAGTGAAAATCCTCTGCAATGCTTGCCAGGGGCATGCTAACTTATCCCGCCACACGAGCACTGTATCATCAAGACTGCATGCGTTATCTCCTGGGTACAGATACAGTACAGGCCCTCCAGATTGTTCCTGTGTATTTCAATTACATCTGACATGCAGTGGAGGGTTTGGACTTCAAAAAGCTTTGATCTGCACCAGAACCATCCATGGAGGCGACGCTTTGCATTGTACGCTGTGATTGCCATAGGGCGGAGGTGTCAGAAGTCACGAGCATGATAATGGTTATACTTGTGCTAGTTTATGGGCCCTACAGTGACCCTCCTGTCTGTTAACCTTGCCTCCTCTGTCTTATAAATCCTAACCGGAGAGGTTTATGGGGCTCACTTGTCAAGCCTTTCCAGCCGTATTTGGTGGGTGGAGCTGGAGCGCAGACAAACGACGTGGTGATAAATTCTGCATCTGTTGAGTGGGTTCAATCTACAGCTGTGTGTGCTGCACCGAGGACAATGCACTGAGTAGTTGTCACGACAAATCAGTAATTAGAACGATAATTCCTCGTAGCATCACCTAGAGGCAGCTGCTGAGAGGAGGATATTGATAAGAGGGACGGGAGAAAAGTGTGTGCATGGGTGTCTGAGGCCTTAATGTCTATCACAGGTAATGTGTGTTTGTGTCCGGCGGAAAGTGTGTGTCTCCACGCCACACTAAACCCTGTCCTCCCCACTCCTCTTTCCCTTGTGGGTTGCGCTTGACTTCCACCGTTTTCACAGCTGCTCTCAGCAGTGCACTCCATTACACCTTAAATCACTTAAAAGATCTGAAGCACCAAAAACTCTCTCTGCTGCTAATTCACCCTGACTGTGAGGATCATCTAGAGAAAACAAGAGCAAGAAAACACTGCAGCATCTGATTCCAGCCTAATAAAGTGCAACGCTATCTTTAAATTGGAATCTATCGCCGCCTTAAATGCACAATATTGAATCAAGTCCCTAAATTATACTCCCTGGTGTTTGTGCAGTTTTCACAGTTGTTGCAAAACAACAATACCATCGATAAAAGATGCATATTTTACACCCAGTCACTCAATTCTTCAATCTCTTGACAGCAGCATTCTGATGGTGGCAGCGTCCTCTTTGTTGGTATACGAAAGCAGCCCAGAGATTAGCCTCAATAAATAAGGAGGGATAAGTGGGTCTCGTCCTGTGTTTGGTGGCACAGAGCAGTAGACACACAGAGGTGTGACACGCAGCTGCACAGAGCTATTGATTCTCTGCTGGTCTCCAGGCACCCTTCCTTTTCATTCAGGCTGCCTGCCAAGTGCCTCTGAACAGGAGCCCCTGCTCCCCCAATGTCTGCACGTCTGCTTAAGCACAATCAATGGGCCATCAGCAGGGGAGGGAACGAATGCCTCTGTCTTTACTTCCACAGGGTGTGAGGCAGGGAAATTGAAAATATATGTAGTGGAAACGCATCATGATACCATGCAGGAAAAAGCATCATTGACTATCAGACTGAAATCAAATGCTTTCAAACGCTCCAAATTGAGGTTTCAGTCTGCAGCGCCGAGTTGGGCTTTAAAGAGCTTATTTGCAAGCCAAGAAAAGACTACCTCTTTCAAATGTGACTCAAATAACTATTTGTTGGATGAGGATCCATTTTTCTGCATGCTGGGTTCCGAAACAAACCAGAATAGCTCATTTCCCCTGATCAGATAAGAATGTGAAGGTTACAGGACGAGAGCACAATATCACTTTAGTGCGTTCAGCACACAATGACAGCATCACATCAGCTCTACTGCCTGTGTGAGGAATGTTTTCTTAAAAGCACACCTGAGGACAATGATGGATCATGAGAAGGAGACGACTTTGTCTCTCAGCGATGGGTATTCTGCCTCTCCTCCGGTGGTCCACTCTGCAGCATCCTGCACCACTGCAAGGCTACAGTTTAGGTTGCAAATCTGTCAGCCGGGCTGTCATGGTTCACAATAGAGTGACAGAAACGTCCCCATTACCAAGGAAGGTTCAGTTTTGTTCTCGTGCAGCAGAAAATCTTTTTCAAATCCATCTTAAGGAACACAAAAAGGGGATTCTGAGCTGAATGCACCAATATCTTTGTTGCTCCCAATAGATAAATAATGTACCCTCTCACACAAATCATCTTTCATCTGTGCTATAAAACCAAATGGGAAGCATAGCCAATGCAGCATTAGGTTTGAGGTGGCAGCTTCACTAGATCATGCATATTACTAATTATGCTCTTATTGGTCATTTAGCGGGTGAGTGGTGGTTCGACTGGTATTGAATGACTGCTGAGGGAAGCTGTGAATGCCATAAAGGAAACAGAAAATCTACTAACTCTGTGTCATCTGTAGCATGATGCCAAACAGAGGAAGGGTGTCATCGTTAAAACAAATACAAATAAAATCACAGAAATAGTGATGAAACGTTGCCTGCAGAGCTAAAACAGGTGCAGAGAGGCTGCATCAATGCAGATATGAAGGCAGACAAACAAGAGGGAGGGTGTCAAACACATGAAAAGTCAAGAATATGACTCAGTTTGCTCGTATGAAGCATAGACAATCCTGCTCAACCGAAGTTAATGCAGAAGAGCATGCATTTAAGCTCTGCATTCACAGCGCCCTCACATCTCACGCGTGTATATATATGCACATGTAACCATACACAATCACACATGCACGCACAAAGAGGAGCACACACAGCAACTGCACACAGCCAAAGGCAATTTGTTTTGCAATGTTTGATGTGTGGTGTTTTGACTTTAAATGAAAAAAAACAACATTATTTCAACAGGACCTCATTTGTGTGTCATCAGTAAAGAGGAGGGCACAAGGACCAACATTAGCTGTTTAACCTTGTTTGTGCAGCAGTGAATACAGAACACAAGCCATCAGATTCTGCAAAAATAGGAAATATGAAATGTTTTTAGCGATTGTTGAATGGGACATTTTCCTTTAGTCAGCAAACACACTCACTTTTAAAGGTGCAGTGTGTAGAAATGGGAATATTTAGCAATATCTAGCGGACGGATTTTAGACTGAAACGCTCCCCTGCTCATCCTTCCCTCAGGAAGAGATGGCTGCCTCAGAGGACAAGAAGCTCCTGTGATGCATGATAATGTGATGCTTCAATTTTCACATTTTTCCCATCATCAAATGTCAATCAATACAAAATCTTTTACGCACCACATCTTCCACTATCTTCTTTTTCTTTGTCTCCTAGCGGCTGCATTTAGCACGGCGACTCACTAATACAAAAATGTGTATGTTACTGGTTTTTCTATTCTGTGCTACTTTAGAAACACAGCAGTGCAAGATGGTAGCCTCCTTGGAAGGGTACCCACGCCAATGTAATTATAAAAGGCTCATTCTAAATCAACAAAATCAGAATGAATTTTATATTCAGCAGATTATACACTCACTTAAACATACATGTGAATATTGCATTCAATTTCTACCTTTTTTTTGTTCTGCTAAATGCCACTAGATACTACACACTGTGCCTTTAATGTGTGAAATATATACACCTAAAAGAAGCCAGTGGACTCATTGACACAACTTTTCAGCACCTCGGAAAGCACTCAAGCCCAGAATGCTGAGCTGGAATGAAAAGCGGTAATAATAACAATACTAATAATAACCCACGACGAGCAGCTGAGCGGCTGAGTGAGCTCATCAATACAAATTAATTTGATGTAATCGTCTTAACCACGTTTAATTATTTTATGCTACATCAGCACAAAGTACAGCTGAGGTTGTTCATGAGCATGAAATTAGCATTCAAATATTTACAGTAGCTCATCTAAGGAGAGGAAAGAGTGTGGATGAGAGGAGGGGGAGATAAAAGATGTGTGTGTGTGTGTGTGTGTGTGTGTGTGTGTGTGTGTGTGTGTGTGTGTGTAGGCTATCTTGTATAATAGCTGAATTTAATAACTGTCCCTGTGCTTCACTTTAGCCTGTAGATTTGGTGCCTTTGTGTCTTTGCTCCTTAAAGGTCTCCTATACTGATTGGTCAGAATGTGTCTGTCCATTGCAGTAACCTTTCCAAAAGAGCGCATCAAACAAAGACCCTCGAAAACAGGCAGGGAAGAGGTCCAACCTCAAAGGCTGCCTGTGTGGTGCAGACTCATTGATAGGCAGCGAACATGGCAGTGAATGGCGCACACGCGCCTCTATAAAGCAGAATCTTCCTGCCTTTTTATTGGCTGAACGGCGCTCGAGGCCGTTAATGTGCCCAATAAAAACACACCTGTGGTTGCACGACTATCAGTTTTGCCTCTCCTGGAGAACTTAAAGTATTAAAATACCTCAATTATTTGCAGCATTGTGTTGATTAAACAGCTTGGCTTGTTGCTCGATTCATAAAATACAAGTGTTTGACGAAAGCAGTAAACAAAATAAAGTGTGGTTTATGGTGTTAGGAGAAATCTATATGGCTTTTATTGACTTTATGAGGCCACCTACCCCAGTGTTGTCATGGTGACAATGGTGTACCAAAACGCAGCAGGGATACTGGTGAACTTGCTGGCTGTTGAGCCTTTTTCTGCATAAAACATGACCGTGGCAAAGATAATGATGGCCATGGTGAGGGAGAAGAGGAGGAAGCCCAGCTCGGAGGCGCAGCTCTTCAAGGTGTAGCCCAGGATGCGCAGCCCTGCGGAGTGCCGGGAGAACTTGAAAATCCGAAAGACCCGAAAGACTCTGAGCGTGACGAAAGCACCGCTCACCTGGTCATTGTCGGTCATGACCAGGCCGATGTAGTAAGGCATGATGGCGACCACGTCAATGACGCTCATCACACTTTTCATGAACTTGTAGCGGCTTGGAGCTGCGATCAAACGCAGGAGATACTCGAAGGTGAATATCATGACACATGCAGTGTCCAAACAAAAGAAAGCGAGCGCGTAACGGTCTCCACAGGAAATTTCCTTCGACCTGTTGGGCATCGACCCGCAGGGGACCGTCTCCACCACGTTGGCCATCACTGATATGGCAATGAAGAAGCCTGTGACATAATAGAAGACTAGAGCTACGGTGCTGGTGTGAGGGTTTTCAAACGCCCGCCACAGAAACTCCCGGTGCGTAAGGTTCACCGGCGTTACGTCATTGTTCATGTCCATTTCCTCGTCGTCTTGAAGCCTCTCTGCATTCTCGCGCCTCCGGTCCTTGTACTCCTCATAACAGCAGTCCCCAATGATCTCAGGGATTATCCCGAAGAAAGCCAGCTCCTCGTCGTAAGCAGATATGCATTCTTGGCGCGGGTAGTGTAGTTTCCCCGTGCGGTAAAAATTCAGGATATGTCTAAAGATGTCAGGGTCACGATCAAAAAAGTACTCATTAGTCTCCTCGTGGAAGAAAAAGTCTCTCTCCGTGCTCCCCAGCAAAGTGTCCGGATACCTCTCCAAAGTGGTCCGCCACGTCTGAAACTTGGTCCCGCTTACGTTAAGGATGATGAGTCCGTCCTGGGCTTTCTTCTTCTCTTGGGGAGGGATGGGCATCGGGGTGCTCGCCACGGGCATCCATCCTATGGCCGCCGCTCGGGCGAACGGGAGCCATGCCGCTACACCTGCTGCCATGCTGACCTGTAGTGTTTAATACAACCCTGGTCCGGTTCTCACAGTGCTATGGCTCAGAGATGAATCGCATCTGCAGGAAAAAAAAAGCACCACATAGAGACACTGATGGTCACCTATGGCTTAACAGATTGTGATAGAAAACACACGAACCTATTTAGTTATACTGGCATTGCGCATAGCACTGTTGAGTATCACTCTCGAGCCTTTTCCTCAGTTATGGAAGCCTACTTTGCGGCAGAATATGAATTGGCTGTCTAAAAGAGTCAGCTATCAATAAGCGAGGATAGATTTCTTTCAATGAAAATCGAAGTAACGGAAGACCACCCACCTTAGTGAAGGTTGCTCTTTAAACCGCATCCACGGTGAGTTTCATAAAAAATCCTCGGAAGAGAACACTTGCGATTCCGCCTGCCATCTATCAGTCACTGCAGCCACACGTTAGAGGAGAAACAGCAGAAATACGTCGCATCAACAAGTTAAACAATTCAGGCGGCAGTTTCTCAGCACAGAGTGGTCATTCGTCCGAGCGCGATCTTTCCTCCTCTCTCTCTCTCTCTCTCTCTCCTCTCCATCCGCAAGGCAGCGGCGCTCAGTTGCATGCGTTTTTTTTCTCTCCCGTTGCAGCTACTCCTCAATAAACTCCTGTTCCTCTCGTCGACTGCAAGACCACCCTCCCCCCTCCTCACCACCACCGAGCCCCGACTGTGGAGAGAGGAGAGGGAGAGAGAGAGAGAGAGAGAGAGAGGGACAAAAAAATCATATGCAGAGAGAGGAGTGGTCCTATCTATCTGCATCCAGAAATTCCGCTGCTGCTTCACTGTGGGGGGACTAATCAATGCGTAACGGTGCTCTAAGTAGGCGGCATCTCCAAAAGCTCAAGTTAACGCGTATGTTTGTGTGTCTGCTCCCACTGGACCCTCACAATTACCATGTCCCCAATGTATAGTACACAGAATACAAATTATCTCATAAACATCTCTAATGGGTTCTTATTCAATTTTACCAACGACAAAGTCCTTTGAAGTTTTCGTCTTTTTATTTTGAAAATCCAAAATAGGGGGATTTACAGACGTAAGTTTAATACCACTCAGTCTGGAGAGTTTTGAGCGTTTGTCTAAGATATTAAACCTCTGATAGGATATCCATGCGCATGGTTTCTAGACAAGATCTATCGATCGCAATATCATGGCTCAAACTGATTTTTTTGAGAAGTAAATATAATATTTAAGATCTGCAACAAATCGTGATCAATAATGTTTCCTGGATTGCACCGTTCTGTGAAGCCGTTTCAGCGGAGTTACACAGCTTAAAAGGTCAACATCATTGGACTACACCGCCGTACTGACATTTTCCCAAATAACCATAATCAATGAAATGTCTCTTGTGCTCTATAACACAACACTGACACCTCAAAGGGGATTAGAAGCAGCAGCGTCCACTGTGAGGCATGTGGTACAGCGTGGACCATATCTGGCTTTAGATTGATGTATTCGGGTACATAGCAATGAGCACGTTCAACCTTTTCTCTCCTTTTTTTCAGTTTCAGCACCATGGACAGCACCAGAGCTTTCAACAACCCTGCAGATGTCACTTTCCCGTGCCGCTGTGTGCGTGCCTGTTAGTCTACTGGCATGTTTTACGCAGTGGTTTTGTCTGCTGCAAATCTTCTGTAGCTTTAGTTAAGCACACAGGGGGGTCAGAGTCATGCTTAAGCACACACAGCTGCTGAGCTTCAAGAAATGGACCGTTTCTTTGACCATTAACTCAGAGTCCTGGCCCCCAACGACATGAGGTGTAGATTCATTCTCCTTAGAAATGTCAACCCAGCTGTTGCTCTTTTCTGAAGCAATGTGCCTAAATTTGCAACAAGTAAAAGGAAAAGGTGTTTCTTAAGGCAGTTTGAAGGAAAATGTTAGAGTTCTCTTAGTCAGAATCGGGACCAAAACAACATTTGGGGCTGCTTTGGTCTAGTTTTATAGCAGCCTCTTACTACCTAGAATACGATATGGGTGTTAATGCCAGTCAGTGCACCCATCTGATACCATAGCCATGTTGCCCTTCAGAATATCAACTGGTTTCAGGGAAATTCAAATATGAAAATAATTGTTTGAAAGCAAGCAACAACAGTGTGGTGCGAGCAGGATGCAAACTAGCAAAATATTAGAATCTACTGTTTTTCCCCCCAATTAGGGTTGCAAAGGGGTGGACGTTTTCCAGTAAATTTCCATGGGAAGTTAAGCTAGGGAATTTTGGAAATATTACAAATTGGAAACTTTCCATGGGAATTATGGGAATTTATGGGAATTAATGGAAATGTATGGGAATTTATGGGAATTGAGGGTAATTTAATGGAAAGGTATCATATCCAAGCATACATTTTTAGTTTGTTATAAGCAGACATCCATCCAAAATAGAAATCATCTGTGCATGTAATGGGAGAATGTCTAGTGCATGTAGGAGGCGTGGTCTCGATAGCCCTGCAGTAAGCAGTGTGCTATGTGCATGTGATTGAGGAATAGCATATATATTCAACTGTACTTGCATGAAATCTGGTTATTTTAGTCAGGATTATGCTAAAACATATATTTTCCCCAACTATATTCAAGTTCCCTATTAAGAGCCAACCTTCAATTTAATAAATTCCTGGTTTATTCCCATTTATTCCCCAAACAATCCTGTTAATTCCCATGGTCCCATAGTTTCCAACTTTCAAAATTCCTGGAATTTTGCAACCCTACCCCCAATACACTGTATACTTTTGATGCACCTGTATGAGAGTGGTACTTTGTATCAGCCACACTCAAGCCGGTATGAGAAAGAAAAACAGTATCAGGACATCTCTTAAGACAGTAGCAGCTGATGTACAAATCTGATGTGGCACCAGTCAGACCTGTTGTGCCCTTTTGCTTCCCTGATCTTCAGCCAGAGCTCCTCATCCACGCCCTCCCTCCGCTCGCCTCTGGCACGATGCAGAGTTTTTGTAAGATGAATGCGCAGGACTGTCAGAAGTCCCATTAGTGTATGCTGAGCATGTCAGAGCACACTCTGTTTGAGCAGTCAGGCCCAGGGGCTATGTATTCATCAGGGCATTTAAATATTCCAGCGGTTGCCAAATGGCACCAAACGCAGGCCTCCCAGCTGAGCGGGATGCCAGTCTAGCTGCACAGCTTGTCAGAGCACAGATAGCCACTGTTTTCACTTAAAAAGGTAGTCAGAGTGGTTATTTAGCATTCACATATCCTGTAATTTACGCAAAGCAGCAATTTGTCAAAAATGTATCACAAGCAAACATGGTGATATCTGCATTAGAAAAGGAGATTGGGTATTTTGAATAAACATGGCAGTTTGTCTTTTTCATTCCTCACATATCAAATTGTTTTCACTTTGTAAATTCTTGAAATATTAAGGATTTCAACAAGTAAAAAACAGTTCTTTCCTGTTCAAGAAAAACATCACAGTATACAGACAGGTACATTTTACAGGACTGGTTTCTGCATTGTGGTGTCCCAATGTCCCCTAATGTAAACTAAACTTTAAAAATTCCTTTGTGCCCACTTCGATCGAGTTGTATATAATGTCTTTTGAGGCTGTCTGGCTCAGGCAATAGCATCATAATGTTATTACATCCTCATGTTTTCAGCTGTTTTGTGCAGATATGGGTAATGTGCAATATATGCTGTTTGTGGTTTCCTTGTATTTCTCAGTTTGCATGTGGATTGATGTTGGTTTGTTAGGGCTTTTATTGATCTATTGTAAAGGCAGTTGAGCATGTGCAAAACTTGAGTTCAAAACAATTTTCTCCAAGAGGACAACATATTGTATTATATTCTATCGAACCTTTCTGTACCATATCCTATTGTACCCTATTGTATCATATCATATCGTATCCCTTCTTATCCCATTGCAATACATCACATAGCATTGTACCGTAAAGTACCATACTGTAATGTATCATACCCCATTGCATTGTACTGTATTACATCATATCGTATCAAACCATACCATATCATATCATATTGTAACCTACCCTAATGTATCATTTCATATTGCATCCCATTGCATTGCATCACATGGCATTGTACCCTAAAGTGCCATACCGTGATGTATAGTACCCTGTTGCATTGTATTGTATCGTATTTTATTGTATCATATTAAATCATATCAAATCGTATTGTACCGTACCATACCCTATTGTATAATATCGTATTGTATCATGTCATATGGCATCATGTCGTATTGTATCATATCATGTCATACTCTATCGCATTTTTGTTGTGTCACTATGGTCAGAATGACATCATGCAAGGTCCTGACATACCTTCTGTACACACTCTATTTCAAGAAGTTCCAAGGTCATTCAGATGATTGGTGTTGACACAGAGCTGTGGAGATGATTTAATTGTGTCGTCTGTGTGTTTATGGATTTACTCTTTGGAATGAGTAATTAGCATGTGTCCTTAACAAGGTTGAACGACTTAACCGGTGATTTTGCGGTGCTTTGCATGGACATCAGCTCAAAACAGAGAAACAATAAGTGCATTAGTCTCTCGAAACAGGCAAAGATATGTTGTTTTTGGCTTCCAGTGATAGTAATTGCATTTGGGATGCTGTCCTGTCCAGCCAGATTGTGCCGGCTGACATTTTTGAACTTGTACCACTCAAGTGAGGCTGTAGCCTTTGGGATTAGGTTGTGTAACAGGATACATTTTGTAAACAGGTCCTTAAGTATGCTTAGTGTTGCAACGCAAAGGCATGCACCCAAAACAAACACACACACACACACACACACACTGACTGTTCTTTAGTAATGAAAGCTCAAAACCAGACAGACACAAACACAGACACACGCACAAACACTCACACGCACACATACATAACCACAAATCCATCTTTTTCTCCTTTAAAACCATTGACAGTAATTCTCTCACTGTAGTACACTGATGTGGCCTACACTCAGCTGTTTTCTGTATTCTATATTTAGTCAGGTTCAGCTGAGTGATTGAGTTGATTAAACAGATGAGTCCCCATCTCTGGAGACGTGCCAGGGATTGTTAAAGAAGAGGAATGGGGCAGACACCATTTGATGTAGGTCATCAATAGGGAGACTGAAAATATTTGAAACTATTGGAGCGATTTTGTACGTTTAAGCCAGAAGTAATATCAGCCGAATGAATCAAAGGCAGTGCCAATGTTTGCTTCAATGCCTGTAAGGAAAATCATATAGACCATGCTCTGTGTCTGCCCTGTGATGGTGACGGGACAGTGATAAACTTTACTTTTATGGAGCATTTCAACGAGATGCAAAGTTCATGACAGGTGTTAAAAGGGTAATAAATTAAAAGTGGACAGGATGAGCTGTAAAAATCACAGCGAGGGAGAGAGAAAAAAGGTTAGAGACGAATAAAACAGGCAAATTACACATAGTAGCCTATTTCAGGCCTGGAAACACCCTGGCATGTTTTATGACATGCTACTAATGAAGTCATGAATCGTCCCTCATGACCTCTGGGTACAATGACACGCTGATATCCTCAGGTGAACAGGCCGCAGAGCTGCACAGCCTCGACCACGTCACCTCCCACTGCTGCCTCCGCCTCCCCTCGCCTCTAATGAGTTATTGACCCCCTGCGGATGTGTAAAATAGAGTAGGTCTTCTTGTTTCTTTATTGCACATAGCAGCTGGTGGGTTTGTGTCTGCGTCTCTCTGTGTCCGTATGTGTGTGTGTGTAAGCATGCATGCACTCATGTGTGAAGCTATTTATATGCGTGTGTTCACAGAAAGGGAGTCGCCGGGAGAGGGATTCTGATGTTTGTGCTTGAGGACTGTATGACTCGTTTTATCCCTGTCAGGATTGCTGGGATAATCTGTAATTTAACAACTGTCGGTTGTCAAAAAAGCTACAAATAGGCTGTATTGGTATGTGTGGTTCACAGCACTTCAAATGCTACCTGTTTTTTTAGAAGTATATTAAGTTTTTTACTCTGCAGCTCGAAGAGATTTTCATATATGTTAGAGCACATGTAGTTCATACCATTACAGGTTTTCAGGAACACTTTACATGGTCCAATTCATTAAAATAACTATCATCTATATACGGTACAATCTGGACATGAAACAATGAGATGGTGTTCCACCCACTGGCGCATTTTTAATTGTTTTTCACCTCGCTCCTTCACACTGTGTCTATAGGGAAAGTAGCTCTTGTCATGTGGTGAAGAGGTGTAGAAGGGATTAGAAGAGAAAGGGAGGTGTCTGTCACTGTGAGTGTCTGTGCCTATAGCTACAGCACACACACTGCAGCATGAGTCTGGGGCTTTGAGAACTCCTCGAGTACAGTACATCACTGCACGATCAGCTGAGAGTCCCTTAACTACCACTGCACACGGGCATGTGGGCTGGAAAATGTAAAGTTTGGCCCTGAAGCTAAACTGAACCATACTTTTCCCTCTCCTTGGCTTGTCAGTTAAACCTTGGAGTATTTCTTTCTTCGGCCTTGTTGCAGTGCAGAAATATACAGATGTGCACTCATCTCATGGTGTGCAATTAAAAACTAAAAGACAGCATGGTGCCCCACTTTCAAACCTTTATTGAAATAGTAATTTCTTTTCCAAGGACGTAGCATTGTTTACCCACCTCATGTGTTGAACACAAGCGCAGAGGTGCTGAACAGATGCTCTGTGAATGTCTAGGCTTTCTAACAGGTTCGCACTGTGTGTGTGCAGCCACAGCCCTAAATTGAAACAAAGCTCCAGCAAGTGTTAAAACCTCTTCATTCCAACGAGCTCTCTGCACTGAGGCGATGGCTAAAAGACTCAGAAAGTAGCAGTCGAGGGATGAGATCAGACATTCAGAGTTCATTGTCTATCATTGATGCTCATAAATTTGTATGACGGTTATGTCGCAGCTCATGGGATTGCATCCAAGATAGAAAAAAAATATGATCTAATCTACTTCGGCATTGAAATCGTATTTGTTTGGCAGATGTGAGGTACTGTTTCATTGGATCGTGTTCAGACTCTCATTGCCATTTCAGCTGATTGATACTCAAATGTTGCTGGCTTTAATACTGTTGGCTCAGACGTTAATGTTCAATCTATTTTTTTGGATCTGCTTTGTGTTGTGCTTTTAGACGATTTGAGCAGGGTGACAGTCTATAAATATCCACATGCTCAGGCCATCAGTGTTTTCCTCCACACTCACACAAGTTCTCTTTAATCCCTAGAGATACATTAAACTTGTTTTTAGGCATTCAGCTTTTTTTTTTTTAAACAGACCGACTGGGATTAGCTTTAATTCCTGGATCACCCTCACCATCATTAGTTGCCCGACAGAGAGATAAAGGGTCAGGAGGGGATGGGACTGTGTGTCCGGGCTCTGACAGTGTGGGCTTCTCCTGACGTCATTTGTCGGTACTTGGCATAGGCCGGCTCGGCCAGTGACATTTGCTTTCCCACCATGCGGCCCCTGTTCTTTGAGGCCAGATGGCAGATGATGCCTCCAAAGCAGACGACACACAAACACTAATGCGGGAGTATCCACACAAACACACACGTTTACAGATACATTTACATAAGCACACACACACACACATGCACACACACACACACACACACAGCTCAAAATCAAGTTTCCCTTCACTCAGCAAAGAAAGGGGCAAAGCAACAGATCGATTTGTCACCCAAAATAATTTATAAAGTCCTGATGGAATGCCAGAAAGTAAACTTGGGGAAAAGTGGATGTATTATGATTGGAGCCGGAGAGATCGATGCTCTCCTCTCTCTGTGAGGCTCAGCTTGTTTGTTCAGGGTGAAATATCATCATGAAGGCACGGCACACTCCTCCACCTCCTCTTTATCCCCACTGCAAAATTTGTTTCTCCTCTGCTCTCTGTCTCGTGTCCCCTCCTTTTGTTTCTCTGCTTGTATCCCTGCCTAAGTCCTATAAGGAGGAATCATCGCTCATCTGTGAAAAGTGGCGAAAAACAAGTGAGCTTAGATTTGTCATTGAAGCAGATATCTTGTGATGTTGTCCATGGGCTCAGGGAGAAAAGGGTTGAAAAGCAGCAGAGACACTTTGTGAGGGTGAATGTAAGTGTGAACTATTAACCCTGCTCGGAGGAGTCAAATCAATTTCCCCCCTTTGAAGGTTTTATCAATCATAAGCATCGCAGCTTGAAGGAAGAGTAAATGAAGGAGGGCTTTCTCTAAATACATCATATCGGTAAACTGCGATAAGCATCAACACTTTAATCTAAGCTTCTTTCAGCTGCTTTTGTGAAATCATCTCTGCTGTACTGGAAGGCACACAGACCACAAAGACCACAGAGACACAGGATATTATTATATGGACAGAGAGACGATGACAGGGAATGCACATGGTGATCAATCCATTAGAGAGCCCAGTGCAAGCTGCTTCTCTGAGCATATTTCATTACTTCCACATTCGCTTCCCACTGCTTTTGTTGTGTAACTCACCAGACTATAAATGAACAATTATTTTCTGTGGGGAATTGAGCCCGAGCAATTCCAAATTTGACCAAACGAATGAACACTGCATCACATATGGGGCTTATGTTTCCACCGACGACAGTTAAAGGAGAAGAGCCACATTTTGAGGAGTGTTTTTTTTTTTTTTGCTTTCCTGAAGAGAGTTAAACAAGAACATTAATATCTGTCAGTTTAAGTTGAGGCTAGCATGAAGCTTAGCTTGGCATGAAAATTGGACATAGAGAGAGAAACAGCCAAAAGGGCCGAGCAGCTGCAGAGTAAAATAAAGTACTAGATTATTTCCTCGCTGAGGGCAATAATTTCCTGCAATCTCCTGGTTGCCTGGCAACAGCTCAGCCCAAATATTTTAATTTTTTTTTTTTTTAGTTGTATTAACAAAAGAAATTAGGTTTAATACTTGTGAGTTATTTTATGAGGTTATGTCGGGCAGATTTAGTTGGGATTGCATCGAGCCAAATTAGCTGTTTTCCCCTATGTACAGCCTTTTTCAGTCCCTCCAGGAAGTTGCAATTTTGCGATCTCAACTATCAACGCAAATTCAACCAATCAGCATGTTCTTGCGCTGCCTTGCAATTTTATACAATCACCCAACTTTCTTGCAAGTTTGACCAATTACCTTAATCTCAGCCCCTGTACGTCATCGGTTTCGTCATCAATTTCACTTCCTTGGAGCATAAACGTAAGTCCTCACTTGATTGGCTCTTTTCAACAGCAAAACACACACGGAGAAAGAGTGAGAAGAGAGGACAACAGGCAGGACAAGTGACGATGACACTGTTGTTATATATAGATACTAGAGTTATTATTTGAGGGGCACAGTGTTCGCTTGGTCACCTACCTGAAGCAGGTGTGCTTTCTGAACCAGCTCTCCCCTCCTTCATGCATCTGTCTCGTCTTCATCGATGATTTTTACCCCCTGGTGTGCGTTAGTGACACAGACACAATCGGGGGACGTCTGTTTACTATTTGAGGTTTGACGTTGTTGCCACCATTACCGTAAAAAGCTCCGCGTGTAGAGTTTGATTTAATCCAGTTTGGTGATACATCAGACACATTTAGTAAGTTTGGATCGATTCCTTGATGAAAGATGCAGATGCATTTCAGAGTGCCGTGAACTGACTGTCAAGTGCCTAGCTGTCACTGCGAGGTGCATTCAGTGACCGTCGTAAATGTGCACTTCAGCCCTTTCAAGGCATTTTTTTTTTAAATCAAGAAAATCAAAATACAATCACAGTGGCCACATCAAGAATGTTTTCTAAAAACAACTGTAATTTAGCATATTTACTTGCCCCTGAGATGTTATTGGGGGAAAAGGCAAAAAAAAAAAAAATTGCAACTTCCACCGCAATTTTTTCAAAAAGCTGTCGCAAAATCAGGCTCTTTGGGCTGCAACAATCACAAAAAACCCACCGAAATTCTGGAGGGACTGCTTTTTGCAAAGCTAGGCTAAGTTAGCTAACAAGTTGCTTACTGTAGCTTTACAGTCAAAGTGAAGATCTGATACAGTGGAAACAATCTTTTCACTAAGCTCTCTAGGATTTCATAAAATGTCAAAGGATTGCTTTAGATTCTGAAGAACATCTGCAGCTATTTTTAAAGCAAGAACAAAGACACGGTATAATCAGCTTCTATGGTGATGAGCAGTAAAAGTGAAAATACTACTATAAATAGGCTTTGTGTCATAAACTCAATAGATATTCCATTGAGCCCGAGATTGTGTAACCCTTTACAGAAAATCTTTACATGGAACAGCTTGATACGAAGATAATGATGTATTTCAGTGTTGCAGAAAGAGCCATATAGCAAATGAGCGAGCAAGCTGCAATGAAGAACGAGATAACCTGCCTATTAAAGATAAAGGCTGGGTGTCCAGGTCATCAGCTCCAGAGCAGCTCCTATTGGACGACACTTGAGCTTAAGCAGGGTACGACCGTCCTTTGAGGGTTTTTGTAATTAATCAAAGTCCCCCTTTTAAACTCGACTATTTCACGTTCAATTTTATCTGCTCGTCTCCCACGTGCAAAGCCCTTGTGTGATGTGAGCCCATATCTTAATTACTCTCAGATCACTGATACCCCCCCACACACACGCACTCCTGGTATCTCTTAAGGAGACAGAAAATCATTTTACAGCTGAGCAGATAAGTCCCCGTGCTCCCTTTAACAGCCCCCCTAGCCAAAGCACATCTGACAGTGTTGTAATGACAGACAGGCAGCGAAGGGCCTTGTTCCGATAATTCCTCAGCTACATACTCGTAATGAGCCCCCCCACGCCCGTGATGGATTTCAAATTGAGCCACTGCAAAAATATTATAATTTCAAAGTAGACATACGTCGTTAATATGTTATTAATGGCAGTGGCTGCTGGAACTGGCCTGCTGCTGTACAACTTTTTCAAGTTGAGTGAAGGATCATTATGGGCTGTGTTTGGGCATTGGTATGTGCATTTGCGTTCATTTACTGAAGATGTGATCTGCTTTATAACTGACCTACAACTGAGGCCGCTAATCACTGAGTCTAATCTCATGTCTACTTAAAGCACTGTTTGATCATATTTGGATGCCTGCAACAAAACAGCCCAGTGGTTCCCTCGTTGCTGAGTGCAGATCACTCACCCGAAGCATTCGCGATGTCACGTACCCACTTCTCTCTACCTCTTTTTTTGCTTTGATTTGACGGCTGTAATGAACTCAGCCCTTTTTTAAAATGATCAGAGGAGTGCTGTTAAAAGTTAATCCATCAAAGTTTTAATGTATGTTGATGGCTAATTAAAGATTTGTGCACCCACAGCAGCCGCTGCAGTAGCTGTGAGAGTGATTGCAAAGGTATAGTGTTTAAACTCATGAATATCTAAATGGGAAAAAAAAAGAGTTTGGATAGGGATTATTATCGAAATCCCACAAAAACACTGTCAGAATTGGACTCACAGCACACAGTGAAGTGCCTGGAGCTGCTGCTTGTCAGACTTTATGATGGTGAGTGAAACATACAAGCTGTAGAATGACACAATCCGACATTTCTTTTGGTGCTATAAATAATTTTTAATGCTTCTTTCTATAAATAAACCTGCCATATTAAAGTGCATTACTTTGATAGGCTAAGTCAGAGGTTTCTTTATCTCTAAGGAAGGGAAAAAAAAAAACGCCAGAGGGTGATGCTGGGGCTTTGAGCATAGCTCAGGGCCCACGCTGACGACACAAGCCTGTGGTTAAATTAAACAAGAGGCTGAAATAAACGCAAGGTGAATGACCCAGACTGAACTGCTGATATTCAATAGATTTCGACTTTCTGATCTGCCTCAGCAGGCACTGCAGCACAAAAGCACTTCCACTTCCCAGTGCCTTAGTCGTCTAAATGAGAGTAGTAAAACCACATTTTATTACAATTTAAGGTTCTCATTACGGCTGAGCTTACCAAGACGAGTATAAACATCGTTAGAGCAAATATTGCTGCATAAAGCAACGCAAATATTCACCTGCAGTGGATTGGTTTTTCCCACTGGCGAATGAATCAGCGTGCAGTTGTCTAATCACCTCCTTTCACTCTTTCAGCTTGTTACCGGCTAATCATGCTCATTTAAATGGCTCACATGTGTAATTACCGCCGCCAAGCAGTCCCAGGCCTAACAGGTCAGCTAGCTTAGAGGGCCAAGCCCATTACAGGGATGTTAAGTTATGATCACAGCTGTAGGCCAGCTGTAGTAATACAACCCCAGGGAACAAATGCCAGCCCTTCTCGTTGGGAAAATAAAGTGTTTGTTTAACATAGAACGAGGTATGTGGAGAGTGTAGCTTCGATTAGCATAAATGACCATAACTCATTTATGGCTCATCAGTGGCTGCTGTTTGCCGATGAGACCATTTCAGTGCGACTCTGCAGGCCCTAATGATGAAAACACTGACTTTTGCTTTTCTTCAAACTACATAAAAAAGCCTAATAGTGATGCTGAAAGCTAATGATGGTCATGATGAACAAAAGCTCATGCAGTTGATTGTTAGTGTGTTTTATTGTTTTTCTCAAGGCTGTAGGAGCATCAGAAAGACAGCAGGGAGGGACAGGGAGAGATAGTCACATCTTGGGAAGTGTCTGTACTTACCGCACAAAACAGGTTCTTATTTAGGATGCGGAGAGTGAAGTGACACTCGGAGGATTAGCCGCAGCATTTTCCATAAAGCGAAAGCGCTCTCAGGACACCTTCGAGTCTTTCTCACTTTCCCTTTAACTCTCCGTTTCTTCTTCTTACTTTTATTTCACTCCATCGCCCTGCACACTCCCAGGAGGTGAGAGAAATACACCCAGAACTGTTGGAAAGAGAGGAAGAAGAGGAAGTGAGAACAGGGTGAACATTAATTCACTAGGTGTTTCGCTAAGATGTGTGTGTGTGTGTGTGTATGTGTGTATGTGTGTGTGGGTGTGTGGGTGTGTGTGCTTGCTGCATAGGTTTGGGAATACACAGACAGACATCTGGGGATGTCATGGCTCCTGCAGGCTATAAACCAATGTTAAAAAAGCAGTGCAGATCCGCAGCTGGATTGAACCAGTGTTATGGCTGCTTTATGGACTGTAGCATCCAATCAGAGCTCTAATTAACAAGAGCAGTGTGGGAATGGTAAGAGCATCGCACCTCACAGCCCTGCAAAGATTATTTTGTTGTTTACCGAAGCCCAAAGCCTCTGCACTGTGCGACTGCAGCAGCGCCATGTTGACACGGCTTTTTTATTATGAGCAAATACAGTTTTTTTTCCTGCGCCTTCTCAGCTTAAAAGAGGCTCGGCGAGGCGGACCCAGGAGGCTGTAGATTCTATTTCATTTCCATTTGAAAAACAGTGCAGTGGAAATGACAAATGTGTGAGGCCCGTTGAGGAGCCTTCAGGGCAGTAATGTAAATAACAGAAATTAATCATCTTCTCCAAAGAGGGAGAAACACGCCTCACAGTCACAACAAAGGTCACAAATCCGGCCTACGCCTTCACATCTTCCAAACAAGAGATGACAGACTTCTGACACGCCACTAATGTTTGACTGTGTGGTCTGTGTGTTTTACCGTGCCTGTGTGTGTTTCCCGAGTGTGTGCAAGCATCTCACAGTGAGTGCTTTTTGCTGCATTTCTTGAACCTGTATCTGAATTTCTTTGTTTGTGAGCGCAGGATTGTGCATGTGCATCTGCATCCTTATGCACACGCTCCTCTATTGTCTGTGTGAGTGAGCGTTTGGTCATAGATTCACAGGATACCTTTTTCTCTGAGGCTGAACCATCTACTTTTAGCTGACAGCAGATAGTTGAGCAGAACCAATTTAATCTTGTTTTGCAGCCCAGGATGACATACGGAAGAATAAAGCAGTGAAGCTTGTCCTAACTCTCCTGGTGGAGGCAGCCACTACGGGCAGTCGTACACTGAGGAATAGATGGTAATTGCAATGTGTTGATTTGAACTTTATAGGCATCATGGGAAGCTAAGGCAACACAATGTGGTATTAAAATACACCAGGCAGAGACATACTGCAACCCTCTTAGAGCTAAGTCTAACAGCTTCCGGGGAAACTAATTTGCAGCTCGGGAAAATACTACCTGACAGATCGATTCACCAGTTGTACCCACAATTAATGGACGATTCAGTCTCGCAGAGAAAAAAGAATCCTCTGGGTAGCTTTGGCGCAGGAGAAAAAGTAGCACAAATGTTGCTCTCCTACATCTCATAAATGTCACAATTAAAACCAACCACAAGCTCTATGTACATTACAATGCCTCTCGGGGGACAGCTTGACATTTGGACAATCATGTTGAGTTTCTCATCACGAAAGAAGTTGGATTTTATGTACCCTGAAGAGCTTACGCATTGCAGTATTATTGGACTCATTTGGAGAGAAAAGAGGTAATTGCACTAGAAATAAAGCACGGCAGAATATTGCACATATATTCATAGCAGCACGAGCCACTGAAATAGGCTTTTCAATGACGATGATCTATACATAGAGCTGGTCTGAGCTGAAGTGTTGCTGGTGGAGAGCACACACCAGCTGTCAGTGTGGGGAAAGAGAAGAAAATAGCTTTCATCACTGAGGGGAGAGGACTGTCGGCCACAGGGAGCCAGAGACTGAATCAGTCATACATTTTCGAATAAATTCACATGGGTAAACTAGAATTTGACTACAGGAATTCAGAGTGGTGCGTAATGTAACCGAACTGCTCATCCTCCCCAGAGAATCTGCAGATGAACAGAGTAAAGCTACAAACAACAAATCCTTTCAGCTCCCAGAATTCTGCAGAGTCCAAACCAGATTAACTTAGCTTTGCACCAAGAAGTCGATTAAAATTTAAAGGAAAGGCCTCCCGATTGTTTTACATAACGCCAGGGTGGATGTAAGTGAACTAGTGCTGACTCCATCTACACTTTCTCCATGTTGAACGGCTGAACTGGGTAGCTCAATCATTGCCCTGTTGCTTGTGTTTTTGTTGATGGACAAAATTATGGGATTTGACTAAGAGGATTAAAATGACAGCAGTTAATGAGACACAGCTGGGACTGGATCACAACAGACAAAATTGTATTCCCCCCCTCGCCTCATTCAAGTAACAAATCCATAAACATATTAAACAGACAACACATGCACACATGGGCAAACACATCAGCACACAAGCACATATGTTCCTATTCTCCCTCTCTACCTTTTTTTTCCTCCAACACACACCTGGGCCAAGAGACAAGCTGCCACTCATAGCCTAATGTTATTACACAAGGTTTATTATCCCATTCAAATAAACCAGATTAATTCATGTCTGTTCTGCTGGATTTGAAGTATTTAGTCTTACAAGACACACTGGCAATAAAAGCAGTAAGCTCTCCATTACCCCACCTCCATGTTATTTATAAAGAAGGCCGTCAATACCTCCAAATGTCAACAAGGCTTCTAATTGTCCTAATGAAATTCAAGGTTGTTCCTCATCACATAACCAGCTTTATCCTCGTTATTATGGCTTATAAAGTTACTCTGAATGACTGAACAGGCGCAGCTGGAGTAAGGCAAATATGATAACACCTCATCCCTCTTTACTGCCGTGGAATAAGGCTAATACTTAAATAAGTGTTGATAGATATTCTTGTCAATTCAGTAAATACATGAGCCAAGAAACCGGCAGTAGAACGCTAACATACCTTGAAAGGTGTGTGTGTGCTTTGTACTGAGGTCCTGACGCTGACTTACGAGCTTTCGGGTTAGTGCGCGGTTCTTGATTAGGAGTTCATTGCGCACAGCTGCTGAAGAGGCTGGTACCATACACTGAGTTGAGAGACGACGTCACGCAGCGGATTGTTAGCTGAACCAGCAAACAGGTGTGCCGAATGTCTGAAGAGCAGGTAACAAGCGGCAGCTGACAGAGGTCTGAAACCAAACTTTTGCGCCTGAAAAGTAGCAAAAACTGCAGTCCCTCCAATGATCACTTGAGGCTTTCTCAGAGAAAATAGAGGGAGTGCACAAAGGATACATTTGCCTAGAGCAGGGGTTCCCAAAGTGTGGGTCAGGGCCCCCTGAAGGGTCGCAAAACACATAGTGGGTCGTGAGCACAGACTGTATCAAAATTTTTGGAGCCAGGGACCCTTACAGGTGAGAAAATTGTCCAAGGACCCCCTCATAATTGTAACACAGATTAAGCACATTAGTGATGTGTTAGTGCTGGTGAATCAGAAGAGCAGGCTCACATCCAGAGAGAGGCAGCTCACAGTTTTTTCCTTTTGCTGCTTAGCTCTCACAGTGCTCAGCCCCAGCTCTGCTCACAGTAGAACTTTGTTTGATTGGTCAGCATGGCGGCTATGCGGCCAATCACATGTGAGGATATAGGATATAGGTGATGGAGGGGAGGCTGTGTATCGTGGCTACATATGTTCCTTCTGAGAGGGTCTTCTCAAAGACGGGGCAAATACTCACTGAGAGGAGAAATCGGATCAGCCCATCCAAACTGAGGCAACTGATTTTTCTCAATGCCAACCTGAACTGAGGACATTGTTTGCTTGAGTTGGGTTCTGCTTCTGGTTCATTTTGCTTGAGTTGGTTCTGGTTCGGTTTTCTAGAGATTGGTTCTGGTTCTGTTTGCTTGACTTGGTTCTGGTTCTGTTTGCTTCAGTTTGGTTCTGGTTCTGTTTGCTTGAGTTCGGTTCGGTTCTGGTTAGGTTCTGGTTCGGTTCGGTTCTGGTTCGGTTCTTGTTAGGTTCTGCTTAGGTTCTGGTTCGGTTAGGTTCTGATTCTGTTTGCTTGAGTTTGATTCTGGTTCGGTTCTGGTTCGGTTCTGGTTCTGGTTCGGTTCTGGTTCGGTTAGGTTCTGATTCTGTTTGCTTGATTTTGATTCTGGTTCGGTTCTGGTTCGGTTTCGGTTCGGTTCTGGTTCGGTTCTGGTTAGGCTCTGGTTCGGTTAGGTTCTGATTCTGTTTGCTTGAGTTTGACTCTGGTTCGGTTCTGGTTCGGTTTTGGTTAGGTTCTGGTTTGGTTTGGTTCTGATTCTGGTTCGGTTTGGTTCTGATTCTGCTTGCTTGAGTTTGGTTCTGGTTTGGTTTTGGTTCGGTTTGCTTGAGTTTGGCTGTGGTTCTGTTTGCTTGAGTTTGGTTCTGGTTCTGTTTGCTTAAATTTAGTTCTGGTTCTAACCCTGACCCTAATCCTAACTCTAACCCTAACCCTAGTCATAACCCTAACCCTAATCATAACTTTAATCATAACCCTAACCCTAACCCTAATCATAACCCTAACCCTAACCCTAATCATAACCCTAACCCTAACCCTAATCCTAACCCTAAACCTAACCCTAATCATAACCCTAACCCTAACCCTAATCCTAACCCTAACCCTCACCCTAATCATAACCCTAACCCTAATCCTAATCCTAACCCTAATCCTAACCCTAACCATAATCCTAACCCTAACCCAAACCTTAACCCTAACCCTAGTCATAACCCTAACCCTAACCCTAATCCTAACCCTAACCCTAACCCTAACCCTAATCATAACCCTAACCTTAACCCTAATCATAACCCTAACCCTAACCATAATCCTAACCCTAATCATAACCCTAACCCTAACCCTAATCCTAACCCTAACCCTAACCCTAACCCTAATCATAACCCTAACCCTAACCCTAATCCTAAACCTAACCCTAACCCTAATCATAACCTAACCTAACCCTAACCCTAATCTTAACCCTAACCCTAATCCTAACCTTACCATAATGATAACCCTAACCATAACCCTAACCCTAGTCATAACCCTAACCCTAACCCTAATCCTAAGCCTAACCCTAACCCTAACCCTAATCATAACCCTAACCTTAACCCTAATCATAACCCCAACCCTAACCCTAATCATAACCCTAACCCTAACCATAATCCTAACCCTAATCATAACCCTAACCCTAACCCTAATCCTAACCCTAACCCTAACCCTAATCATAACCCTAACCCTAACCCTAATCCTAACCCTAACCCTAACCCTAACCCTAACCATAATCCTAACCCTAATCATAACCCTAACCCTAACCCTAATCCTAACCCTAACCCTAACCCTAATCATAACCCTAACCCTAACCCTAATCCTAACCCTAACCCTAATCATAACCCTAACCCTAATCCTAACCCTAACCCTAACCCTAATCATAACCCTAACCCTAACCCTAATCCTAACCCTAACCCTAACCCTAATCATAACCCTAACCCTAACCCTAACCCTAATCCTAACCGTAACCCTAACCCTAATCCTAACCCTAACCCTAATCCTAACCCTAACCATAATCCTAACCCTAACCCAAACCTTAACCCTAACCCTAACCCTAACCCTAATCTTAACCCTAACCCTAATCCTAAACCTAACCCTAACCCTAATCATAACCTAAACCTAACCCTAACCCTAATCTTAACCCTAACCCTTATCCTAAACCTTACCATAATGATAACCCTAACCATAACCCTAACCCTAATCATAACCCTAATCCTAATCCTAACCCTAATCCTAACCCATCCCTAATCCTAACCCATCCCTAATCCTAACCCTAATCATAAACCTAACCCTAATCATAACCCTAACCCTAATCCTAACCCTAATCCCAACCTTTACCCTAATCCTAACCATAACCCTATTCCTAATCCAACCCTAACCCTAACCCTAACCTTAATCTTAACCCTAACCCTAATCATAACCCTAACCCTAATCCTAATCCTAACCCATCCCTATTCCTAACCCTAATCATAAACCTAACCATAATCATAACCCTAACCCTAATCCTAACCCTAATCCCAACCCTTACCCTAATCCTAACCCTAACCCTAACCCTAACCCTAACCCTAATCATAACCCTAACCCTAATCATATTCCTAAACCTAATCATAACCCTAACCCTAACCCTAACCCCAACCATTATCTTAACCCTAACCCTAATCTTAACCCAAACCCGAACCCTAATCCTAACCCTAACCCTAACCCTAACCATAACCCTAACCCTAATCCTAACGCTAATCCTAACCCTAACCCTAATCATAACCCTAACACTAACCGTAATCCAAACCCTAACCCTAACCCTTATCCTAACCCTAACCCTTATCCTAACCCTAACCCTTATCCTAACCCTAACCCTAATCTTAACCCTAACCCTAATCCTAACCCTAACCCTAACCCTAACCCTCTGCTTCTGGTTCTATTTGCTTGAGTTGGTTCTGGTTCGGTTTTCTAGAGATTGGTTCTGGTTCTGTTTGCTTGACTTGGTTCTTGTTCTGTTTGCTTCAGTTTGGTTCTGGTTCTGTTTGCTTGAGTTCGGTTCTGGTTAGGTTCTGGTTCTGTTCTGGTCGGTTCTGGTCGGTTCTGGTTAGGTTCTGGTTAGGTTCTGGTTCGGTTCTGGTTCGGTTCTGGTTAGGTTCTGGTTCGGTTTTGTTCTGATTCTGTTTGCTTGAGTTTGGTTCTGGTTCGGTTCTGGTTCGGTTCTGGTTCGGTTTTGGTTAGGTTCTGGTTCGGTTTGGTTCTGATTCTGCTTGCTTGAGTTTGGTTCTGGTTTGGTTCTGGTTCGGTTTGCTTGAGTTTGGCTCTGGTTCTGTTTGCTTCAGTTTGGTTCTGGTTCTGTTTGCTTAAGTTTAGTTCTGGTTCTAACCCTGACCCTAATCCTAACCCTAATCCTAACCCTAGTCATAACCCTTACCCTAATCATAACCCTAATCATAACCCTTACCGTAATCCTAACCCATCCCTAATCCTAACCCTAATCCTAATCATAACCTAACCCTAACCCTAATCATAACCCTAACCCTAATCACAACCCTAACCTTAACCCGAGGGTTACTTTTCAAGTAATCGATCTTAAACGCTTTCAGAAAATGAACAGTAGAAAGACTCACATATCCCTTCAAGCCACTAAATGGTATCGTAACAATGGTGTATATGCCGTTTTGTAATGACACAGCACAATTTTCTAATTTATTAGAAATGTATTCAAAGTATTTCACAGACCCCCACGCTATGGTTCACGGACCCCCAGGGGTCCCAGGACCCCACTTTGAGAACAACTGGTATAAAATATGGACGTAGTATCCGTGACGTCACCCATCTGTTCCCAAGCGCTGTTTTGAAGCCAATCGACGGTGGCAGCCATATTGGAAACGCAGAACTCAACCAGGCATAGTGTGACGTAAAGAGGAGGAGTTTGTGTCTCCTAGCCAACAGCTATGTGTTCCTGTCCGGGAGTCAAGTCAGTCATGTCCTTACTTGTAATCTTAATGTCTTCTGAACCGTCGCTTTAGAAAAAAACGAACCCCCGTACAGTGTGTGCCGATAGAGAAATTAGCTAGAGCCAAGCCGTTTTTTGAACCAGGCTGTAAACATGTTTATTAATGCTGCAAAGATCGTCTTTTTTGAATTGATGTCTTTGTGGTTTCCAGTCTTTCTGCAGCCAGCCTCAAGCGGATTCTTGATGAATTGCAGTTTGGAACACTTCTGCATGGGCTTCATAGTTTGAGACCGGACGTTGCCGCTTGATTAAAACCTAGCCTGTGGAGGGCAGCATTATACTCCCCAGTGTACAGCCTGCCGGAATATCAGAAGAAGAAGAAGAAGGAGAAGAAGAAGAAGAAGAAGAAGAAGAAGAAGAAGAAGAAGAAGAAGAAGAAGAAGAAGAAGAAGAAGAAGAAGGATACATTGGTCCCCTCTCTGTCTGGAGGTAATATCAGTTTATTCAAGAAACAATCACACTTTTAATTTTTAATTGGGTCCTTTTTCCAAGACTCCTTTGTGCACATTTTGGGGACACACTAACTAGTAAATAATATCTCTTATTATCTAACTCACAAACCATCCAAGAAGTCTGCACTCCAAGTAAGTGAAATTCCACTATTGTTTCATTTATGTCGATACTAATTTGAAGCTATCCGGTTTCGCGCACACCTCACAGGCTTGTTAGTTTGACTTGTTAATTAGTTAATTAGCCAGTGAATGAAGCAGCTTTGGGCGTCAAATGTAACATTTTCAATTTGATAACTTTGTGTTTGCTAACCCTTTGCTAAGCCTCTGCTTACAGTTACCAGACTTTCTGGTTTGTTCAGTGCTACCTGTGATTTATGCCAGGTGTCTTGGGCCCAACAAATATCTGAATCTCAAGTGTCCGTCATCTCCACAATCTGACCGATGGATGACGGACCAGTCGGCCATGTACTGATTCCCAATCATTGTGAGAAATGTTGAAACAACATACTATAACTTACTAAAAAAACATTTCAGAATGAGATTCTACTTTGTTTCAAAGTGTTACAGTTGAAGTGATATTTTACTTAAATAGCAAACTATGCGTTTTGCAAAGTCCCCCTGGCTGTAGCAGCTGTCATAACTCCACTGATGCTAATGCAGGCTCTGAAAGTGATGAGAGACAGAGAAATTAAAAATTCATTTGTTTAGTGGTCACATATTTTTCATGTATTCAACAATAATTTTCTAACAATCTATTAAAAAAAAAACAAGATTAAACTTTTCTTTACACCCTCTTAAAATACTATTTTAAACTTAAGATGTATTTAAATGCTTACACTTGTTTTAAGTGCTTACCTAGACCTTTACCATGCTCTCTTTATTTCATAAAAAGCAAAGTACCATGTGTTAGTATTCAACAGTGAGTTGATTGTGTTTATGCTGTTTTGTTTTGAAAGCTGTTGCTAGCCTGCGAGCCATTGGCTGCAGCTCTGACTGATCCTGCCAGTATAATGACAGTTGGCTATCATGCCATTTAGACAAAGAAGAAATGAGAATAAAATGGTAAGTGCCAGAAGGCCAAGCTCAAGAAATAAAAATGGCTGTCCTCAAACTAATGGATGATTTCACACTTGCTACGTCCAATTACTCTACACTAAAACTCTGTATAGCTGAGGGGAACTGTTTTACTGAGGGATAATTCACTGTGGTCTTGTCACTGAGGTAAACTGCAGTTGCAGTACCTATTGTCATTTGACCCTTCGTCATTATTGCAGTTTTAAAAGCACATATTGTCAACAAATAACAAAATTAATAGAGATTGTTAATCAACATAATTCCAAACACAGCTCAGACTCCATCGTTATCACTTATTTCTCATATTTACTGTCGTGTTTGAATTAAGGTCAGGTTTGATTGCATAAGTAATGTTAATGCACACTGCAGTAAAACAAGCTTTAATTATATTCTATTAGTTCTAATCTGTTCAAAAAAAACAAAATGATTGCTTTGTCATTTTCTGATAAAAATCCAGTCAGCATGTAAAATGTTTGTAATATACGTTAATAACAACAAGAAACCTGACCTTTAATGTTTATTTTACACACGGCATCATTCCATATCTTCGATGTAAATGTCACAGTGGTATTTGAAGCCGTTACTATAGTATCCTGTAGCCTGTAAAGAACAAAGTCTGCATCCATCAAATGATCATGTGATTGATTTCCTGTGGCGATGTCATGATCATCTCTGTCGGCAGTTTGTTCATCCATTTTTCCCAGTGAGTCAAACTTTCCATCCTTCCACCTTCATCTTTCCACTCTTGAGTAACGGCATGTCTCTCATATGTATCTGATGGTGATATGGGATGTATGATGTCCATTAAATGTTAATGACATTCCAGGACAAGATGTCCTCATGAGCCGCCTGCAGCAACCCCCCACACTCACTAAAGACAACATGCTTAATTAAATTTGTTGGGGCCAAGATGGGCCTACATGACACTAATGTGGCCTGAACATACATGATAATGTAATATGCATGTTAATAAAGAGGCATCTCGTTTAAAGATTCTAAATAATGTAAGCAACACATTATTAATCATGGCTTGGAGCATCTGGAAGACAGAGTGCCTGCAATGCATGCACTCTGGAGCAATCCCGATGATGTGTGCAAGTGTGTATGTGTGCCTGTCCATTTGTGTGGGCGTTTTAAACTATGTACACCTTGCGACATGCTAATGGTGCATCTCATTTTACTATTTCTCATACAGCAGTCAAAAATGACATTCCCAACATCACTTTGCAGTGGCACATTTATTGTGCTTCATCTCATTTTTCAATCTTACAGACAGCCCAGTATTCATTTGCTACATTTAGTAGGGAGTGACTGTATAATAACCAAACTTTTATAAAAAAAAAACTAGCTGTGGCTCTCTCAGGGATGCAAGCATTAAAGTGAGCCATGCTAGTCAGTTGGACACAAAGGAGAAAATGCAGAGAGGGATTGGAAATCAGAGGGAGATCACAGCAGCCAGGCTGTGGCTGTGAATTTCACTAGAACATGGTGTGCTGAGGGTTGTGGAGAAAACGAGTAAGATCAGAAGGATAACCCTGTCCGTCTGCAGCTTTCCTATGGTCAAACTGCATGACAGACACCACATCTCGGCATGCAGTTCTGCCCACATGTATTAAGATTTGACAATTAAGTCCAGCACTTGTTTAGGCTGTAAACAGCCAGTCTGCTCTAATATTTGGAAACATGTCCCTCTTTCAAAGCTCAAAGGGCCACAGTATTATTTAGCTTGGCCTGATGCTGTGATGAATTAGTGAATTTCTCTGAGTGTGCTCTGAATTCCATTATGCTAATATTAACAGGCGGCCCATCTGTAAGGAGCATCAGATAGGATGTATTTCTGTGCACTCAAGCTTTTTCTACCCAGTGGAACATAGATTTAACCACCTGTGCACATATTCTAATACAGGATGATTTTCCTAGAAGCACCGTGGCCATGACTGAGGAAATATTCTGTAACAGGAATTGGCATACTCACTGAAATGTGAAAAGCAGTGCAGGTGGTGCCCAATGACCCACAGGCCCCCAGCATCTCTGGGTTAAAAGCTGATTGAGACCAATGACTTTGACTCTTACAGTAAGAGGGAACAAAAAGTTATGCTTCTATTTCAAATCAGCCTGAGTTTCAGCCCACACACAGGACATGCTTCATTGATCTGAGAAATTACAGGATACCACCCCTTCCAATTTCGCCATCACTGGACCAGACTGTTGCAGGCTTTTGAAACAATTACCCCAAGGGGACCAGAGTAACCTTGTTTATAGCTCATTGAGCATCCACAGTTCCAATTTAGCGCAGGTAATTACAACATCGTTATCTTCTCCTAAATCTTCACCAAAGGTGTTATCACCAAAAGCTTCCTCTCGCTCAACCGTTTGCCTTTTGGACAGTGATGGAAACAAACACGGCATCAGTTTGCCCAAGCATTTCTTGGACAGGCTTATGTTGGTTCTCCAGGTGCTGTTGACCCAGTGCAGCCTGCTCACCCAGAACACATCAGTCACACTAACACACATCTGTCGCACCAGTCTAACCCACTCCATCACAGCCCTGGCTGCTCTCTCCCCTTGAATGTCCCGCCCTGCTTGAAGAGGACAAACAAATCTTGTGATTTGCCTCTAATCTGCAGTCTACCCTCAGCATGGGCTACCGTACACCCAGCACATCAAGGACAAGCACTCCACAGGGGGGCTATCCATTAGCACAGCATCCTGCTTCCACCATAGTGTGATAGGGACAGGGCAGAGGGATACGCTCCAATTAGAGATGGAGACATGGGGACTTTGCCCCTGACATGTCCCTGCTGCTCCACAAAAGAAGTGTGAGCACACCTTTCTCATACAGAGAGAAGGCTTTTCTTCCTGTCATTTCTCCTGCCTCAGGCTTTTGCTGTTCATTCTCCTCATGAAGCCAAACCAGTTTGCATCATGCTGTTTCTTTTCTGTGTGATGCTGCCTTGGTGTGTGACCCTGTTGGTATGAGCGGTTGGTCAAGCTTATGTGTGTGAACACATCCAAGGAAGAAAATGTGTGATCTTGTGTATGTGCGCTTGGGGTTGTCTTTAGCATGCGCCTCTCGTCTGAAGCTTCCATCAACAGAAATCCAGCCCTCTTTAAAGTGCAGCATGTTCAGCCTTCCTCTACTGGGTTATATAGGTTGGACCAGCTTCATGCCTCTTTGCATTTGCATGCTGCATGAACACAATCTACTGACGCCCAATGGAAACTCCTTCTAGCCATTTGCATTGTTTTTTATGACTCTACGCAAAAGGAATCAATTTGCGGCCATAATCCGTCCGGTTTCTAATCAGGAGTTGTGTACATAGGAGGAAGGAGAAACAGAAGAAGCATAGCAACAACATTCTTGTATGAATATTTCATCTTTGTTCTATATGAATAAAACACAACGTGGTCCTGATTGAACCACAGGACGGCATACCTTTCACCGCTCCTGTGTGTATCTGTACATTCTAAAAGAGAGAGATGAGCACTCGGATATGAATGAGCTTTTCCATTATAAGACGCCTCCCACTGAATCTAAACTTCACCAATAGCCTGCAAGCGCAATTGCAGCCTTCCCCGTAAACACAGAAAAATCTAGTGTATTTGGTTGATTATGCAGCGTATCAACTATGCATGAAGCAATTACATAGCAGGGCCTTGGGGCTCGGATGGAAACCAAATGGATGAATTCCTACAACGATTCCTCCCTATTCTCTCTCTACATGTCCATTCATTAATCCAGCGGGCTGCCATTTGTCTGTGCAAACATTCGTTTAGCTGTTTGTTTGCCTGTTTGCTCAGCCATGGACGTTTTATTTTTTACTGCCTCAAGAAACACCAGTGTCTCGTGACCCAATCAATTGGGATTTCCATCAGACCCGAAGAGAGGGCCTGCATTGATAAATAAAAGGTCAAAGGTAGAAGAAGCAGGCTCGGGGACAAGGCATGTTGTGACAGAAGTGAGACGAAAAATAAAGCAGTGGATCTGCAGAGGCTTAGATTGATTGGAATTTAGGAAGAGGGAGGAAAAAATTAAATTGGGGGGAAAGGAAGGGAGGGGGAGGCTGGATGAGAGTAGACACAGAGAAAGAGAGAGCGAGAGACGAGAGCAAGAGTCAGCATGATAGGGGCCAGGCAGAGAATGAGATTTTTGCCCTGAGAGCACCAACTTCAAAAGCTTTTGGGGGCATGCCTTTGCACAATTTTACTCTTAACATAATCCAGATTTCTGAGAGAGTGTGTGTGCATAAGAGGGAGGATGGGGATGAGGAAGATGTAAAAGAGACAGAAGATCCCCGTCACACCCTCTCCCCATTGATCCCTCCTTGGAAGAGCATTAATAAGCCATCACCCATTTCCCTAAATCCAACATGTCTGATTGCTCTGAAGGTTAAGCTGTAAACGGCACTAGTTTGTTGAGAATGAATCCTGAGCACTGATTGACTTGTATGCTGTGTGTGTGTGTGTGTGTGTGTGTGTGTGTGTGCACTTTTGCCTGTTTGTTTCTGTGTTTTTGTGAGTGCTTGTGTGCCCGTCTGCCTCCCATTCTTCCATCTGTATTCTTTTAATCCTATTCTCCTCCTCTAATCCATCTTTCTCCCTCTCTGCCTCCCACATTCTCCCACCCTCTTTGCCCTGTCCTCCCCCCCTTTTTTATCTCTCCTCTCTCTCCTCTCTCCCTCCCTGTTCTCTTGCTTGATCGCTGCTGTCTGCAAAGCAAAGAGCTGCATCTTCCATGCGGTTGTGATTCACTTGGCAGTCGCTCCAGATAAACATGTTGTGGTGGACAGACGCCTGGGTCCCGGTCCGGAGGAGCAGGACGGGGGAGGACAGACTGACGTGGGTGGGCCCCGGCCCTGGTCCCAACGTCATCACGGGCAGCAGCGGGCAGCGCCAGGCACTTGGCCAGATGGTCCCAGAGTCAAGCTCTTGCCACTGTTCATCAAACACACCCGCTCTCTCCGTCTTGCCTCACCATGGCCCCCAGCATCATGTCACAGTGGAACCAGAGAAAATTAGCACCTAATTATAGGCTCCTCTCTGTGAAGGATGGTGCTAGTGGTGTGTGTCAGCTTGTGGAGGCTGGGTGGTTGACTCACTGTGGGGACCTGGGCCCGCAGACCACGCAGACAACATAAAGAACACACACGCAGGCCATGGAGGCGACTCAAGTGGTTACACACACATATGCAGAGGAAGACGCCGCAGTAAAAGGTTGTAACTCTTTTCTTTCTGGATGATTTGTGCCCCAGCGGGGTCTGCCCCCTCCCCTGCCTGTGAGGATGCCACAACTGAAACCACTTGTGTTCCATCGCTGATCCAACAGGATTAATTACACACACAATGGAAGCTGATGCCTCTGGTTTCTTTGCTCCACAGGCTCCCTTGTGTAAAGGATGTGTAGTTAATCTTGACTGGGAACAATGGAGATTTTGTTCTGGTGTGTTTGGTTAAGTTGTATCTACAGTGGAGCTTGACTATGCTGCCATCTTGTGATTGCATCCTGATAAGTACAGGATGTAAATCGGAAGAAAAACAACCTGGACTGCTTCGTCAGAGCAATACAAATCGCTGAAGTTGACAGATGTGTAAGATAAATGCAGGTTTTTATGGGACTCTTTAAGCTATCAAAAGTTCCTCTTAATGGAAATATTAAAGTCATGTAATGTAGTGAACCATTTTGAAATGGTAAGGTGCTCAAGTGAGAGCCTGACAGAAAATATCCTGACTGCAGCTCAGACAGGGAATCAGCAGTGGTCTGAAAATAACTGCATGATGAAACCATGAAAATTGAAAAAATAGGAAATGCTTCGTGCTGATTCAGTGAGGGGTCTACAAACACTGTGAGAAATCAAAGAAATTCAGTCTGCTTTCTCTGAAAAGTTAGCAATTAAATCTTTATTAGAGCTGCAAAGACTTACCAAAAATAGGTTAATATAACAAAAACAGATCAAAATCTCATTCTTAAACCATACAAAACCATACTGCATCACACTTAAACACTGCTGATAACTCCAACATCTTCAAACATTCATGTTATGCCATTCCTTTACAAGACAAGAACAGATAAAGTATTAAACCAACATTACTCGCAGACTCATAAGCCACGCTTTTGCCTTCATATCACTCTTAATGTGGATGGAATCTCATTAAATGTAATTCCTTGAGTTAATACAAAACTTTGGCACATCAGGTATTCTGTCATCTAGAAAACTGTAAGCAGATGTCCTTGCAGGTTTTAGTGCTTGTTGAGTACACTAATGCGCTGAAGAGCAGCACCAGAAGAGAAGTAGTGGGCAGTTTGATTGACATGATGAGACAAGGGTGGCAGGTCAGTGTAGGAGAAGGGCTGGCACATTGGTCCAGTTTATTTTAAGGAGTGACCACTTTGTAAGGGCTCCCGGGGATGTTGTCGTCGCCCCATTTGACGATGACAGTGTAGCTGCCCTTGTCCTTGATGGTGTAGGTGACGTTGTAGAGCTTGTTGCCCATGTGCTTGACATACACATCCTCACAGGGAGCATGGGGTCCATGCACACCCACCATCAACATGTTGGTACCTGGAAAGAGCAGTAACAGGTATTTAATGAGTGAAGAATGCAAAAGTTTCACAAGTTTATGTGGTTGTGTTGGACTAACGCTGCGCTAATTCAAACTTTCTACAGCCAATAGAAAGAATGATCAACAAGAAACATCGCTCAAAGAGACAAACCCACAGATAATTCTCTCCCAATCCTGCAGTTCACTAAGCTCTACTTCTTTGTTTTAGTGTCTTTCAGTTTTCGTTTGCTCTCACTTCTTTACTTTGTTTTCAGCATCAGCAGGCAGCTCTTTTCAGTAAAACAGCTTTGATAAGATTTATGCACCTGCCTGGCACCAAACCTCAGTGACAAACTTAGCTGCTGCCTCTAAAAGAGCCAGATATTTCCCTCTGGGTTTGATGGAGAAAAACAAGAACAAAAGGGAGAGTGAACGCTAGTCTCGGTCAATTAGAAAGAGACTTGACTTAAAAGGAATTGCTTGTTAAAATTTTCACAGCATCAGCTTTATAAGGTGATAATGTGCCAGTGTTTACAGCTTGTTCAGCTTGCCTGCTAGTGGCCAAAAATCAATATAACTTGAATCTGCTGTGTTTGTATTATGTTGCACTATGTAAATTTACAGTCTACCTGTATCTTCATGTTGTTAATAGTCTCACCTGCTTTACTGCAGTCAACTGTGAAGTTGTTTTTCTGTCCAATCAAAGCCTTGGACAGCCCTGCTCCACGACAAAGCACCTTGCTGGCATCAGATGCCATTATTGTTGAGGTGGTGGAAGACGAGGAGCTGTAGGCGCCACCTACTTTGGAGGTCTTGGTGACTGTTTCCACCAAAACAGAGGAAGTTTCATGGAGGCTGTGTCCCCCTGATAGCCGGGCACCTGTACAAGAGGGAGACGAGAGAAGGAGCAAGAGGTTATCTAATGTCATCATGGCTCAGACCAGACTTTATATAACACACTTGCAATCGACAAAGATGTGAGGGAAGCAATCATGCTGCTGCTTGTGGGGAGTGTTCTCCTTCACAGAAAAAATCAAGGAAGCACACTAGTGCCTGAGCTCAAACAGGGAGGCGGATCCCACCACTGTAAAATAAAGTTAACTTCAGGACTTCTCTCCAAAGTATTTTTATGTCACAATCATTTAAAAAAAATGCATTTTTATACACTAAGTAGTGACATGGCTATTTTTGTGTGGTGCCACAGACACAGCATTTATGTAAGATGTCCTCTGAGCAGTATGAACAATGATGACATAACATTTCCCCGACTTCCACCCTGTTTTCAGAGGAGTACTTGTTTCATAATCGAGACACTTGTCATCTGAGGAATGACAGATCAGATGGGAGAAAGACTGTCAAGCAGACCTGTTATTTTGGCTTTGAAAGGGCTGCCCACGATGTGCTGCGGTCCTCCGTATTTAATTGTGATGAGATAGTTGCCGGGTGCCATGGGTGTGTAGTTGATCTTGTAGCCTTCGGGACACTCGCGACAGTCCATCTTGACCTTTGACGGCCCGTCAATGTTGACAGACAGGGTGCCAGAGCCTGCGTTGCAGGTGTTAACCACAAACTCTAAGGCTACACCTGGAAAAAACAGAGTGATGCAGAAAAAGATTAGAAGACTTTTTATTTCCAGCACATAACATTTATGAAAACCATGCTCAATGTTTGGAAAATGGGGTATACAAATAGTAGTGATGGCAATATCTACCTGTTGTTCCTCCCAGCAGTCCAGGGCCATTTGCTGTCACCATGCCTGGGTCTGCAATCAGCCCAGTGTCCCCCACTCGCACGTTGAAGGGACTCCCAGGAATGTGGCATCCATTGAATTTGACATCTATGGAGTGAACGCCGTTCTCCCGTGGAATGAAGCGGATTGCATTCTTATCTGAACACAATGCAATCAAGGATGTTATTGATCTGTTACCCACTTGTCATGTTTTAATATATTTCTTAAAAAGGCTTAATTCTCCTGTTTCTGGAAGTGACTTTGCATCACAAAGATAGGTTTATGCATACCGCTGTCAAGTTCAGTGACGTAGCATTCCTCAGAAGAGCCAGAGGGGGTGTGGACTTTGGCGTCAACCACACCTCGAGTCCCGTTGCGCTGCACCATGAAGGATGCCTCTTGGTTTACCTTCAAGTCCTTCTCCTGCAAATAGATGGGGTATAATTTGTTTAGAATATATCTGTTGATGTGTGTGCCCGCACCCTGAGGGACACAGTGTGTCTGGCAAATGTGTGACTCATGCCTGAGCGAGAATAGATCGAGCGCTGGGGTGTGAGAGGCAGGGAGGTTAGAGGTCACAGAGAGGCGTTTAGTGTTTTTGCCCTACAGGCAGACGAGCGGTCCTACCAGACACAAGAGCTCGGTGACATTTTAAACGTTTGTCTGATATTGCACTTCACCTGGCTTCTCGTGCTGGGGAAAGCTCACTGGAGTGGCATTTCAGTTAGCTAAAAATATGTGTTTTTAGCATTGTTGGCAGCTGTAATAGAAACTGTGAAAGCAAATAAAACAAGCACCCATGAAGTGAGGAGAGCAATATTGGGAGCTGTCACAGGTTTCCTTAAAAGAGTTCTCAACTCCAGCTCACTCTTTTCTTCTTTTCTTCCTCTCAGACAGAAACACAATCTGACTACCCACACATAGCACAGCTTGTGTTGCCCCACATAAGAGAGGGACAGTTAATCCAGCCCAGTCATCATTGGCCAGCATCACAGCATTATAGTCATGGATACTGCTCCAACACTGGCGTTCAATTACATTTCAAGGGCAAAGTGCTATTAGGCAGAAATATCTACCATCATTCATGCATTACATTTAATGCAATCTGTTATTCAGCCTTAATATATTGTGTGCATGTGTTGAGCCTCTGATGGTTTTGAGCAGCAAATGAATGTGCATTTTGTCAACCATGGGTATGTGATGTTACCTGAAGGCTTGTGACAGTGAGCCTGCGGGCCTCGTCTGACAGTGTTGCAATTGGAACGATGAATGGGCTGTCAGGGATGTGTTCATTGTTGAATTTGATTGACACCTCATAGTCACCTGTGGAGCAGACAGGTTATTAACTTTCACCATCAAACAAACTGAAGGAAATGATGAAAAAATGACTTCAAAGCTGGGTAGTTTAGCGACTGCAAACACTCATATAGCATAAAATAAGGAACATTGTTCAGTCCCATGCATTGAAGTCCTACCTGGTTCTTTAACAATGTAGGAGACACCACAGGAACCATCCTTCCTGTCTTCAAAAGAGATTTCTGCCTTACTTGGACCCTCTACTGCAATAGATAGACCACCAGCACCTGCTTCTCTGGTCCAGATGCTAAACTCAGCTGTGATGGAGGAAATCCGAATTAGATGGAGCTTTATCTCTGATTAATGATTTATTTGCAAAAACAGTTCCTCCCAAAATGCATATATCCACTCAGTGAACTCACAGGGTGCTCCAGCCACGCCTCTCTCAAGACCAGGTCCACCTGCACGGACCTTGTGTGCTCCACCCTCTCCCATGGGTCCCACAGTAAACTGGAAGGGGCTCCCAGGGACATGTTGACCTCTGTACTTGACGTTTACAGTGTGGGGTCCCATTTCCTGGGGGATGAAGCGCACACTGTAGGTGCTGCTGCCTCCGTCCACAATGTCGGCGTCTGCTGTTTTCCCACTCGGGCTGGTCACCTGAGCCGTCATGGCTTGGGAGCCGCTTTCAACTGGACCTGCCAAAGCATCACGGAAGATGTATTAAAATCAAGAATCAAGTAGAAGATGTATCAATTAAGCACATTTCAAGAATCTGAAGGCATTACAAGGCTCTCACCCTCAGGTCTGGCGGCGATGCCAGCGAAGCTAGTGAGACTCTCTCTACCGAGGAAATCTCCAAACACATCTCTGAAGGGACTTCCTCCCCCGCCCAGCTGGGTGCTCTCCTCCACTCGTACCTCCCTCTTGGTCTCTCCCCCGCGTGTTTTGCTGATCTCTGTGCGCTCAGTGCGGGTGTAGGTGTGGCTGCTGCGGGTGAACGTCCTGGTCAGCCTCTCCTGAGCTGAAACCATCTGGAACCAGTTTCCTACAGCGAGGAGGAAGCGGTGAGAATACAAAGATGAGTTTTCAGCAGGTTTTTTTTTTTTTGAGGATGGTTGACCCCTGCCCTTTAAAACACTTGTGTCTGACTTATGTGCTTACCTGGGATCTTGAGGTTAAGGCCACATGTGCTGCCCACTGATGCAATAGAAGACGCCTGTCTCTTTCTAGTAATACTCTCCTTCATTCTTCCTTCTCCAGTTACTTTCACTGTGAAAGGACTTCCTGGAGAGCACAAATATGTTAACAGTTAATAAGAGTGAAGCATTTAGTTAGAAAGTGTTTACCAATTAATTTAAAATTCACCTTATTTTATTATTTCTATAATATCAAAGTAAAAGACTCTGACCTGGGATGTGCTTTTCAGCAAACTTGATGTTAACAGTGTAACTCCCAGGCTCTGTTGGACAGTAGGTCACTCTGCATGTCCCGTCCTCTACATCTTCACAGTTGATATCAACTTTGCTCGGACCCTCAACTGACAATGCTAGACCTCCATAACCTAATGGGAAAAGTGAAAAAAGAAGCAAAGAGGTTTTAAATAAATAGTCCCCCTTGTATTTTTTTCCTGACAGTGATTGTCATTACGTTAAAACAAACAACATCTGAAACCTACCTGCATTTCTTGTATCCACAAAGAACTCAGCCATTTCAAAAGTATGTGCCTCCACCAGACCTTTTCCAAAAACTTTCACTCTGCTGGCCTCACCAATCTCTGACTGACCAACCATGATTTTGAAAGGGCTGTTGGCCACGTGCATGCCGTTCTTCCTCACGCTTACTTCGTGCTCGCCCACCTCCTTAGGGGTGAAAGAGATACCTGGGAATGTAAAGAAGATAGAGAGGTAAAAATAAGGACAAAAAATGAAACATTAAATGCATCAAACAGTGTCTTATCTTTTCCACTCTTCCTTTTTTTTTTCTCTATCTGAGAAGTGAATATCTCACCAAGGTGTCTGTTGGGCAGTCTCTTGAGCAGGCAGGGCTCCTCATTGCCTGATGGAGCTCTGATACTGGCTGATAGAGAGCTCAGATCTGTCTCTGCAATCTTCAGGGACACGTCAGCTGCTGTGCCGACGTTCAGCTGGGATGTTCTGGTTATGGAGTCATCCCCTATACATGAAAAAAGGCAATTTAGATGTTTGTCAACCCCTAAAAAACTAATTTATGATATACACATCCCCACAAATTGAGCCGAGCTGTACAAAAATAGTCTGAAATGATTTATTTCCCCACCTGTGATCTTAGCAGTAAAGGGACTGCCAGAAATGTGCTTGTTGTCAAACTTGACAATGATGTTGTAGTCTCCGGGAGCTGTGGGCAGATAGGACACAGTGCAGGTGCCATCTTTGTTGTCCTTACAGGTGATCTCGGCCTTAGAGGGACCCTCAACTGCCAGGGACAGACCACCTGAGAGGGAGGAAACACACAGTCTCACTTTTCTGCAGTTTTGTGTTGACAGCAGTGAATTGAATCATTATAATCCACTTTGAAGTTGCTGTAAATGTAATACCTTCTCCTGCATTCTTGGTGACCACAGTGAACGTGGCAGCCTTGTTGACCATGCCGTAACTCAGTCCTGGACCATAGGCAGTCACTACCCCGCTGTTTACAGCATCCACAAAGAACTGCAGAGGGCTTCCTATAGAGGGATATTTGAAAAGAATGTACAAAGTCAGAACTTAATAAAATAGCAGAATATCCTGTAATTAACTGGGGTTGTTTTAGAGAAATGTACACCTCCTCTTTAGTATTTCTAACCTGGAATGTGGTTGCCTTCATATTTAATGTCCATCTCATGCAGGCCTCTCTCTGTGGGCTGGTACTTGATTGTGATGGTGCCGTCCTTATTGTCAGTGATATGAGGGCGGGCAGTCTTGCCTGAAGGCATCCGCACCTCACCTGGAAACAAGTCCAATTTTGTTAAATGTCAGTGAGCTTAACAAGACGTTTTCTGTGTGTGTCGTTTCTGTTTGAGCAGAGTTAGTCACACCTGTGATTTCTCCTTGCTGCGGCGTGAAGGGGACGAGGAAGTTAACAGGACGGAAGAGAGGATCCACAGTATCCCGGGGGACAACTGGCTCATTTGTGGCCTGTCAATACAAAGAGAAGATAAATTGTTGGTTTCATATGACTAAATGTCAGGAGAAGGGTGCATCCAGCACTAACCAGCAGCCGTTTAAAGTCTCTTTTACTCACCACCACCTGGAAGGGGCTCTTAGGGATGTTCTGTCCCCCAAAGCGGATCGTAATAACATATTTTCCAGGTTCGGGAGCGGTGTAGTAAATGTCAAAGGTCCCATCATGATTCTCCACCACATCCATGTCTACCTCCATCCCCTGTGGGGTGAGCACCTTACAGGTCACCTTGCCTTTCCCAGCAGCCTTTGCATCCACAGTGATTACTGTATCCTCTGAGGTCTGCAGCTTCTGAAGGCTTGCTGTTTGGGTGAAAAGAGATACAGAAGATATGAGGAAATGAGGGAGATAAAGGCATGGTTTTAATATTTTGTCCACACTTTGCATAAGTGACAGCATCGTCTTTGTTACTCACAGACGCTGTGTCCTCCGATTGAAACTGGAAAGAAACAAATTCAAGTTTTATTACGGATATAATACATAAATTAGATTTCCTCAATTTATGGATCCATAATGTTTCTCTTACCTGTGACACGACATTTGCTGGCATCTCCTGTAGGAAGAGACTGGATGTTGTACGGGGAATAAGGGATCTCGTCCCCGCCATATTTAATGGTGATGGTGTAAGGGCCTGTAGAGTCAGGCACATAGGAAACAGTGTAGGTGCCATCCCTGTTGTCCTGGATTGTTGCGTTCTTCGGCTTGCCCTCTGGGTCCTATCATGAGATAGTAACCAGTTATTTTAGATGCTGACTCACGCTTCTGAAATGATCATGCAGAAAGTAGCAAAACCCACCAGAATCTGCACAGTGAGCAGTCCCTCTCCAGCGTCACGGGCATCAATGGTGAACTCCACTGGCAGGCTTGCAGACACACCTTTTTTGTCTAGACCAGGACCACTTGCGCGTACCTTACTGGCGTCATGCCCGGGCTGAGACATTACCTTGAAAGGACTGTTGAAGAAGGAGAGAGTGTCATGAGTAATTACTAAACCCAGTCCTACGAAAGAGAGAAGTGGGAGCAGTAAAATTGCTGAACTACACACTTCTTTTTAAAAGCAGTCAGACAGAGCAGGACTTTAATTAAGACATCTGCACATACTGCCTGGTTTTAATTCACACTGTACCTGTGTGGGACCTCTTGATCTGCATACTTGACAGCTACAGTGTAAGGGCCATCCTGGGCTGGGGTGTAATGCACTGTGTGGGTGCCATCACCATTGTTCTTTACACCAACTGGCTCCACTGTACCTAAAAAATGAGACAGTATGGAAGTTATACATAATAATAAGCTAGCAAAAAAACAGGTGTGAGATTTCAGTGCTGTCAGCTTGCTCTTACCTGATGGGCCGTAGAGTTTGACATCCAGTGGGGCCTGTCCTGCCTTGGTACAGTCTACTGTGAAAGTCTGAGGAACGTGGGCTCTCACTCCAGCACCCAAACCTGGACCGGAGCACTTCACCTTGCTGGCGTCCACAGGGTCCCTGACAGGTACACGGAACGGACTGCCAGGGATGGGCTGACCTCCGTAGTTAATGTTAACATCATACTCTCCAGGGGTGTAGGGGATGTACTCCACACTGCAGCTGCCGTCTTTGTTGTCTTTGCAGGATATTTTTGCCTCTGATGCTCCCTCAATGGTCAGGCCCAGGCCTCCTGTACCAGCACCCCTAAGACAGAAGCCAGTACCTTTAGTTTACTGCACATATTTGAATTCCATTGCTACAAGTGTCTCCTTCAAATCACTCAATCAAGATCATACAGTACCTGGTCTCCACTGTGAAGAAATTGGGCTTGTTGGTAATTCCTCCCTCTAGACCTGGCCCAAAGGCACGAACTCGGGTTGGATCACATCCCTCCACCACGTTCACCCTGAAGGGACTCTTTGGAACAGGAGCATCGTCATACAGCACCTCGATCAGATGCATTCCTGCACGCGAACAGTTGCATTAGAACATTATCTGATGCCTCACATCTCAAAGCAAGAAAATATTTTCTGTTTTTGCTACTTCTTTTAAATTACAGGCCAGAGAAAGTCCCTTTTAGGAAAATAAACATTTGTTTATTTATAAAAGAAGCCATCTAGAGCGCAGAAGCGCTATTCCCTGTTCATTAGTCTGTTACAACATTTTTCTAACAGAGCCCTCTCAGTAGGCCTATATGCCAGATTCCCAGCCCGCACTGGTCTGATATTAGAGCATGTCTGGTGGTGGAGAAATGCTCTGTGATCTCTTTGCTTTGTGTTATAGGTCTCTATTAATATCCCCTGTCACTCCCCTGCTGTATAGCTGTGTGCAGGCAGCCTTCAGCACACATACCTGCCTGGTTAAGAGCTTCTGTTCCAGAGCACCCTATTTATAAAACAGAGCCAGTCTGCCTCCCTGCTCTCTGCCCCTCACATCATTGCTCCAATGCATCACTCTGTATTTATACCCCTCTCTCCTTCTTTCTTTTCCCTCTCTCCTGCTTTATTCCCAAATGGCACTCAACACCAGCACCTGTTAGCAACTTCTGCCTGTCTTGTTCAGGCAGCTTGTCTATGTACATTTCTTTTTCTTTATGTTCACATTATGTTTGTTTCTGTTGTATTTCTGTCGTAGATCTTAAACACATTATTGTCTCTTCAACTTAAGATCCTTTCCTGTGTGAGTTATTATACTCTATGGTAATAACAGTAAAAAATATTGTTCTCCTACCATCCTCAAATGTAGTGTACTCCACTCTGTAGGTGCCGTCTCCTTTGTCAGTGATGTAGGTGTCTGTGTTGGCGCCTGAGGGGTTGATAACATGAACCTTAACATGATTTCCTCCAGCCTTGTTGAGGGCGCGGGCATCAACGATGAAGTGGGTTGTGACTTCTCTGAGAACCCCTGGAAACAAAAAAGCCCTTCAGGGGATTTGTTCACAAAGATAAACAAGACCATGTTGACCTAGTCATCATAAGACCTGAGATGTCAGAGTTTTGGAACAGATCTAGGAGCTGCCATTGAGCCTGTACAAAAAAGCAATATTGACTAAGAAAATCTACTTTTTATCATTCATTATTATCTAATATTTTTTGTTTTGGTTAATGAATCTTCCTACTTGATAGCAATTAGTAAAGTGCTAAAAAATGTCAATTTAAAATAGTTACGAGTCTACGCAGCTGTGAAGCTGTGCGAGCAAATAGGCAGTTTGATTGAAAAAAGTACTTTAATTGCTTCTCTCACTAGCAATTCATCAATAAACACACTAATTCTAACACTTGGGAATTTTTATGTTAAGCTTGACTTCTCGGTCTGGTTACCTCTGGGCTCCACTCCTGGTCCATAAACATGCACCCCAGTGGTGTCGACTGAGGGCTCAACCTGGAGGACCTTGGGAAACTGGGGAATCATGGAACCACCATATTTGATAGTGATGGTGTGTGTGCCATGGAAGGAGGGGATGTACGTGACAGAGAAGGTCCCTTCTGCAGTCTTCTGGATGTGCACTTCAGCCTTAACCCCGGTCTCTGACACAATCTCAATGGTGAGCTCAGCCTCTCCCGCCCGAGTGCAGTCCACAGTGAAGGTAGCTGGCTCTCCTGCCTTGGCCCTCTCAAGTCCAGGCCCACTGGCTGTTACCTTGCTGGGGTCCAGGGCTGAGCGCACTGGGGCTTTGAAGGGAGAACCGGGGATGTGCTTCTCAGCAAACAAGATGTTGATGGCGTACTCCCCTGGCTCAGTGGGCAGGTAGTTCACTGAGCAGGTACCATCACCATTATCCTGGCACTCAATCTTTGCCTCACAGGGACCCTCCACCGTCAGGCCCAGTCCACCTGCACCAGCTCCCTTCGTGTCAATGGTGAATGGAGCTGGTTTGCCTACAATGCCTCCCTTCAGGCCTGGGCCATAGGCTCGCACCTATGATGCAAAAACCATGTCAGAATTTCACTCAGACAATTTCCAAATTCTGTTCAGAAACTTGAAAGTTTGCATGTTGTGTGGCATGAAGTTCAGAGTGGAGAACTACACTCAGCTCTTATGAACTCTTACCTTTGAGGGATCGGCAGGCATGACTGCTTCAACCCCAAAGGGACTTCCCATCACTGGGTTGCCATCATAGCTGACATCAACCTTGTACTGCCCCTCCTCTGGGGGAATGTACTTAACACTGTGAGTGCCTTTGGCTTTGTCTGACTCCAGCTTGCATGGGATTGGTCGGCCAGAGGGTGAGGTCATCTTCACACCTACATTGCCCTGCCCACCAGCGCCCTTTGTGTTAACTGTGAACTCCTGATCCTTTCCGACTTCCACTTCTGCAGGAAAGATTAAACACTTCAACTCTTGCAATTCGACATGGTGAATACAAAAATATAACACTAGGTGCATTTATTAAATACAAACACATCATTATGTGTATGTAACTTACTGTTCTCTAATCCCTCCACTTTGACCTTTCCAATATCCAGAGGTGGAGCCACTGTGATGTTAAAGGGGCTCTTGGGAACGGGATCCCCTCCATGAGTGACTGAAATTGCCATGTTACCCTGAAAATGCACAAGAGAAAGAATGAATTGGAGGCGCTGTCATGAATAATCTCTTCCCTGCTGTGATGTTAATGGACTTCAAACAAAGGCCTACTGTACCTGTTGAAGAGCCGTGTACTTGACAGTGTAGGAGTAATCGTGGTTATCGATGATCTCAAAGTCACGAACCGCCTCTCCTTGGCCTGATGCTGCAAAATGCACCTCGGGCTTGGCCTTACCAGCTCCCTTTGTGTAGATGGTGAAGTGGGTTGGAGTGCCCACCTCCACACCTGAAACACACATGTGTTTGTTAGTGCTACCCATCCTAGTCAGACCAAAGCTTTTGTATGACATCAAAGTATGGTAGTGGGTGTTTGTTTCAAACACAGATCTCTATGAATGTAATATCTGTGGTGTTTGTGCTACCTCCTGTTCTTAGTCAGTGGATCTCACCTGTTTTGTTGAGTCCAGGACCTTCTGCTCTCACTTTGCCCGCATCATGGGAAGGATCCACTTTGACTTTGTATGGACTGACAGGAATTTCCTAAAAAAATTAAATAAAAAGCAAACAAATAAAAAATAAAGCAGCCATAAAGCATTACAAAAAAAGTCAGAATAAATCATCATTCCAGAAAACTCATCTCGAAACTGTTCTCATACCTGGTCGGCAAACAGCACCATGATGGTATATTTGCCCGCAGCAGGGGGAGTGTATTTGACAGTAAAGGTGTCATTGTCATTCTTGATAATGTCAAAGTCGATGTCTGCCTCAGCAGGGCCAACCACCCCAGGGGCACACTTGATTCCAATGCTGATGTCCCCTAATGGTGCATAGAAATGAGCACAGTTCACAGAGGTCAGACAGAAGCAGATGATCAGAATAAATAGAAGCTGTCACTCCAATGCCTGGAGCTTTATTTCAAGTGCCTTTCAAAAAACTTCTCTGTACTTTGTTGGCTGAGCTGCACAGATAGACTTATACTCTTCAACACATCTACAGCTCTAACTTCCTTAAAAGTCATTTAAGTCTACAAATGCTCACCTTGACCGGCCTCACCGCAGTCCACAGTGAAGTATGTTGGCTCATTAGCCTTGAGCCCTGTCTTCTCCACTCCAGGCCCGTAGACTTTGACTTTATCTGGATGAGAACCCTCTCCAACCAGCACCTAATGAATTCACAGCATACTTGAGTCAAAAGCAATTGGTTTAAGTATAACTACTGCAGTCCTCTTACTTTCTGAAGTATCATTCAATTAAGCTTTCCTATTTAAAGTGCAGCATAGTTATGTATGTGTTGTGTTTGTGTGTGTGTGTGTGTGTGTGTGTGTGTGTGTGTGTGTGTGTGTGTGTGCGTGTGTGTGTCCACTGTCATGTGTCTTACTCTGAAGGGACTGCTGGGCACGTTGACCTCCCCCCAGGTGATGATGATGGTGTGTTTGATGGACTTGACAGGAGTGTACACACATAGAAAGGTGCCATCTCCCTTGTCAGTGATTTTGATGTCGATGGTACAGCCTTCGGCGTCCTTTGTGGGTAAAAAAAACATGTCAGCTCTCATGTGTGTGGCCACATGCAATATGAATGATGCAATCCTATGAATAAACGATGAAGTTCTTCATACCTGTGCATAGATCTTGAGGTGACCCTTCCCTGCCATACGGGCATCAATGGTGAATTCAGTTTGTCTGTTCACAATGACGCCGGTTGGCTTAAGACCTGGACCGAAGGCTTTAACCTGCAACATTTAATTGTTTTTGTATTTATTTAAGGCAGGGCCCCATGGTTATTTGCTTTATGCTTATAAATACAGTATGTAATTTAGTGAGTGGGAATTACCTTCTCAGGGAAGACATCGTTCACTGCAGGGAGAATGTGAGCCATGAAAGGGCTGTCCTTGATGTCCTCGTCGTCACAGATGACGTGGACAGCATAGTCACCAGGCTCAGTGGGCCAATAGCGCACATCACAAGAGCCATCACCCTTATCATCACACTCAATTTTAGCCTGTGATGGGCCTTCGATGGAGAAGCCTGAACATCACAAGAAATGTAATATTAATACTTTTTGTTCAGAGTCCATGAAAATAACACTCTTCTTTTATCATGTGCACATCGCTCACCTAGTGTTCCAACTTCAGTGCCGATGGCCTCGACCACAAAGTCAGCTGATTTTCCTACCATGCCAGTCTTCAGACCAGGACCCCAGGCCCTCACCTTCTGAAAACCTGCCTCTGGCCCCACCTCCACCTCAAAGGGGCTGCAGCACACAAGAATACACAATGTTACCTCGTGTGAAAGTGAATTTGTTTTGTTAATGATGAGCTAAAGGCAACAAAATAACTGTACCTGCGTGGGATGGGTTGGCCTCCCCAGGTGATGCTGACTGTGTATTTGCCAGGCTTAAGGGGCAAATATTCACATTCATACACACCGTTTCCTGCATCTTTCACTTGCACTTTCTCCTCTGCTCCAGCTGAACATGAATAATAGAAACAATATAGATTATTTTCAAGTCAAAGGGACATTTTATGCATTATGCTTTATGTTTTTTCATATTAAAATGGAAAAGCTTTCTTTAAACAAAAACCCAAACAGGAGATCGTTCTTAAAAAGTAGGAGTAATGCTGTTTTCTGACTCACTTGGTCCTTTGACTGAGACGTTCAGCACTCCGCTGCCAGCTCCCTTGGTGAAAACTTTGAAGTCTGCAACCTCCTTTACTCTCACGCCTTTAGGCTGAAGGCCTCTGCCTGTAGCTCTGCAGGCATTTGGGTTCATGGCTGAAAAGAATAACAACGAGTGTGAAAGAGGAATATTTAGTAAAGCAAAAAGCAACTGAGAGTAGCCAGCAGTTGACAGCAATGTTAGTAGCAAAGTCTGGAAAATATCCAATTCATGTGGGATTCCTTAAAGGCTGACTGACAGAACCTGTAAATGAGAATGATGCTTTTTGCTGCACATACAGCACAAAGTGCAGCACATTGAAAGGGATATTGACACATTTGAGAGCACCAAGGGAGCTTCTGACAACATTTCAGTCACTCTGAAATGTTGACTGCAGGCTTTAACTCAATGCTGGCTGATGCAAATTTGGACAAGATAAAACAAACATGTCAACAGCACAAGCAAAGATATTTAACAGAACAGAACAAAGTCGACAGAAATGCAGCGTGGGACAATCCGTGAGGTATTTCTAACAACATCGCACCTCATAGCTCGCTGAACATAACTAAACCATCAAGCTGCAAGATGCAAGAACAAGGAGCAGGCTTCCAAGCACGGCACTCAGCCGAGGCACCATGTCTTAGAGAGCAACGCAGATTGGTATCTGCGGCGTAAGAGAAGGTTCAGGGGAATCTGGCTGAGCATTGGGCAGAGGCTTCTCCCAGCAAGCTATACTAACTTGGACGGCCAGGTTTTGTGGGGGGTATCCCCTTCCCACCCGTCGCTCTGGGAGGGGAGAGCACTGACTGTGGGACTATCTGCAGTGGGGCTCCCACAGGAGGAGCAATTTGTGGAGCTAGAAATGACAGATAGGAAGGGTTATGGTCTAAACTTGGAGGCTGTTCCCAGGGAAAATAAAATAACTGTATTTTGTGGTAGATAGTTCACCCTGACACTAACTGCACAGGCAGGAAATCAGATTTGGATGACAGTAATTTACAGCACAGACAGATGGCTCACCCTCTGCGATGTTGACAGTAAAAGGGCTCTTGGGAATCTCCTGGCCTGCAAACAGGACATGGATCTTGTGGGGTCCCTCCAGCACGGGACGATAAGTACAACGAAAAACGCTGTCGCCCTTGTTTTCCAGGATGAGCTCAACTGTGTCCTTTTTGCCTTGAGGGTCAACGATGACCACACTGACATCACCATTACCTGCACCTGGAAGTGAGAAGTAAAGTTATCACAAGTAATGGTAGATGTTGTGGCTTTAGTCATCCAAAGGGTTTCAACATCCCATACTAACCAGCTGTATAGATGTCAAAATAGGTGGGCTTGTTGGCAACATTTCCTGTAGGGTCCAGACCTGGTCCCCTAGCATGGACTTTATTGGGGTCACCCAAGTCCTTTGCTACATTCACAGTGTAAGGGCTTTTGTCAATGTCCTGACCAGCAAACAGCACTTTGACCTAAGAGGGTAAAAGTAAGAGAACTTTAGGCCTTCTTTTGATGTGGCATGGTACGTGTGAATGTGATGTACAACATAAAAACAAATAACTTGATCTTACCTTGTGAACACCTTCAACTTTTGGAACATAGGTGACTGTGTAGGTTCCACATTTGTCCTTGTTGGGTTTAACTTTAGCCTAGAGAAGAGCAAGGCAAAGTTAGAGTTGATACAACTTTGAGCGAGATTTACTGAGCTGGAATGCACTCCGTGACCCTTTGGTCCATCAAATGTAACATGCCTCCTCTTTGTATCCCTCAGGATCCTCCACATAGACCAGGACCTCACCACTGCCAGCCTCCAGAGTCTCCACAGTAAACACAGCTGGTCTCAGCACCTTGTTGCCATGTGGTTCAATACCTGGAGTCACAAAGTGGCACAACAACAAAATGGTATTTAAAGTTTCATAAAAGTAAGGCACTTAAAATACTGCAAAGACTTTTTTCTGTCATTTGTCTGCCATATGAAGAGTTATGAACCCTGCAGGTGTTTAAGGGCTACCCACCAGGTCCGTAGGCTTTGGCCTTGTCTGGGAAAAGCTGTTTGGACTTGAGAGGAGCTCCAGGCTTCAGCTTTGCCTTGGGGAACTGGGACAGGTAAGTCATCACTGAGTGCTCATCCACATCTGGGTCCACAATCTCCTCAGGGGCAATCACCTACAGCACAGAAAGATGACCAGCACAACAGGGGTTAAACAAACTTGCGAGTATCTGGCGTGTAAACAACATGGAGGATAAAGTTGAGTTTTTCTGTAACCACTTGCAACAACTATGACCACAAAAAACACCATAAGCTGATGAATGTTTACAATGACTGTGTTTTCATTTGTTAGAAGGGATAGTTGGCTCTTAATACCAATTTCCTTTATTAAGCTAAGTGCAATGGGATTAAACAAGGATTAAACTTAGTTATTCCCAGAACCTCTGACTCCTTTCTCCCTTTCAGTTTGCCCGCCTATCACACAGTGGCACAAAGCCATGCTCCACGTTGGTTATATTTAACCCCAGGACAGCAGGGTTAAGGATTGTTGCCTTCAGTAAGCCATGCAGGGGGGGATTTATCCTGAGCCAGACCTCTCCCACATCTCCTCAACACCACCACACTGGAATCTAGCCCCCCAGCTCTGCAGAGCCATGACATAAACCCTGCGGCTATCCCACCAATGCTAAGCCACATGGAGAGGAGCTAACCCTGTGTCTTAGACAAACAAGTAAACAAGCTACATAGTGCACATTACATGACGAAGACTCAGAGTTGCACAAAAGGGACTGGAAATATCACACTCTGGCTCTGTTCACATTGTTATTCTGAGCAGCATGTTTCATATTTACACGTATGTTTCACTGGTTGGTTCTGAAGGTGTTAAGAAATCTCTCACATCCACAAATTCACAAATCTACCAAATAAAATTCTACAAGCTCACTTAATAAGAGCTACACCACAGTAAATGGAAATATTAGAAGTGAGCTGGGAAATAAATATTTCATAACAACCCTCAAGCATGATTTCTCTGGAAAAACATTGGGCTCCATATCATGCGCAGAACTGTCTGTTTTCAGTTCAGTGCTGCCTCACAGGGGAATGTACATGTGGTGAGGCATGTTTGTATTTCCAAATGCATCTTAGAAGTTGCTTTAAACTCGTGAGCTAATCAAAAAACAGGACACCTGGGGTGGTGGTGGCCTAGCGGTCTAAGCGCCCCACATATAGAGGCTATAGTCCTCGTCGCAGGGGTTGCCGGTTCGATTCCCGGCTGGTCAACCATTTCCTGCATGTCTTCCCCCGCTCTCTGCTCCCCACATTTCCTGTCTCTCTTCACTATCCTATCAAATAAAGGCAAAAAGCCCAAAAAATATAACTTAAAAAAAAAAAAAAAAAAAAAAAAAACAGGACACCTGCTGTTTTCTGGGAAGTGTTTTTTATTGAGCGCCAGCTGAGCTTTAGCAAACTAAAAAGCACATTTTAACTGTTGTCTCTCATGCATCTTACCTGGGGCACGCCCAACCAGTCGTCGGCCTGCTGCATGGCCTCTCTGGCATTCTGCACTGGCTTGTTTGGGTCCCACTCTGCCCAATCAGGACACAAACCTAACAGAACACAGACAGGGTTATAATTCTGCACGGATAAATGCAGAAGGTGTTGCACTGCAGTTGCTATAATAAGGCCACATGGGCCGTCAAAACTATCTGTCCGACACCTCCAGCTACAACACTGCATGACCTTACCCACACTGCTTTGCTCCTGTGAATGACGAAAATGAACTTGTCTTGACTGTTTAAGAGAAACAACCTCCAGACACGCTCACACTTTCACTGACGCTAACGCTAGCCTGCTGCGTGCTGCTAATGCCTAAATTGGATTAGTGCTGGCAATGAAGTCGCCTCCCACTTAAAAGGCCCATACAGGCAAACCATAGGATACTATTATGTGATTAATAGAGACACGGGACAACAGTATTAACAGGGTGGAGTTTACACACATCTTAGTGTACCGTAACATTACAGGAAAATGCGTTCCACTATCTCACAATAGGGAATTAGTACTATTTAAGATGATGTCATCTCTGCAGTACAACCTTGGGCATGTAGTTCATAATGCAACATCACAGATGCAGATGTCTGCCATAGCTGAGGACAGATATAATACTGAAAGTGGTGGTACAGATGTAAATTAGCATCCTTCTAATTCTGGCATATCTACATTTTGTATCTTACTGACGATCATCGACATGAATACATAAATGGATTCAGAGTTTTCTGCCTGCCAAACAAAGTTAACTTGTTCACTTATTTTGAAGAACTCCTGTTTTTCAGCACTAAGCTTGTTTCGTCAGTCTCCCTGCTGTTTGGTATTAGCTGATGAAACAGCAGAACCTTGTATGGTCAGTGTTGCAGCACGGTGTTTGAAAGATGTGTCTACTCAGATCAATGGCTCATACAAACACAGTTAAACACCACGTTCTACTCTCCTCTCGCTACTCCTCCACCTTTTTCTCTGTAAAGCACAGCTAGGAAAACACGTTCTGATGTTCTTTGTGGAAGCAGAGGTCTGAACTGGCAGTGACTCAAACTGTGGCCTTGTGGTCCTTGGATCTGTGGATTAGGCACCTCCCTGTGACAGATCACTCTGCATTTTGATGCGAGGCCAAGCGTCCCCCTTGACAGAAGAGAAGGAATGGTGCCCAAATTTGGGGGTGTTGTGTAGCAGTAGGGCTATAAACACTAAAGCCGGGCTTGGGCCTCAGGGCTCGAAAAAGTGAGAGTGAAAGCTTCAGTCATTGTGAGACAGCTGGCAGGGACATCCTCCGGCCATCAGCAACCCCTCTGTATCCCACCGACACTACCTGGTCCCCAGAGAAAGATAACTCTGCCTGACGTCTGAATCTGAATCTGGCTCTGTGTTTGTATGTATGTTTACCCATGTTTACTCCAAACCTTGAGAGTGACATTCTCATTTATTTTTAAATGAGGAGTAAAGGAGACACATTCTCCTGAGGAGGTGATAGAGTTTCTGACACACTGACTGACACATACCTGACCTTAGCATCCATAGCAACCAAGGAAAACCGCTAAACACAAAAAGCCTTTTAACATTCAACACATGCATTCTGACTCAGCACTCACTCTGCCTCGCCCGTGGACTCAGCCTGTCCCTGTACACACATCTTACCGGGGGCGCAGTTGTCCACCAGAGCTCCCAGGGCTTTGCCGTCCCGCCAGTCACGATTGAAGTTGTTGATGGGCAGCTGGGGCACCTTGTTCTGTATCCAGCCCAACAAGCGCTGTTTGGGGGTCATCTTCTTAGTCTCTTCATCATCATCGTCATCCCACATGGGCATGGAGATAGAGTAGTGGAGAATGAGGGTCCAGATAAGACCCAGAATCAGCTTTAGATTTCCATCCACGATGGCTTTGCTATCTGCATTAGGATGGTGGAGAAAACAGGAAACATGAGGATTAATAACTTCCAAAAAGTTCACATAAAAAACATGTCCAGCATTTATTCACAATTTGACTGCACCTTTCAGATGTACTGTCATTGTCATTGGGCCCTGCAAAGCCATTTTGCACTGTAAGTAGAGAGTAAAACCTAATCTATAGTGCATAACATATGACGAAATTCTCTGTCCTTGATGTTCTGCAGAGATGACCAGGCTATTCTGAGTTGAAATATAAACAATGATGATTGACTGCTGAGGAGACAAGAATCTAATGCTCCTCGTTGCTTCCCCCCGAGCCCCTTTTCTCTCAGACAGCTGTCTGGCTGAGGACCCCTGACAATCTGTCATCCAGTCACAATGCGACTCTGCAGACAGTGACAGCTGAGGATATGTGGAAGTGGATCCCTCTCTGCATAAATACCACGCGGATTTCAATTACCTCCCAAACTTGTAGCGCTAGAGTGTGATAAATCACACAGAGGCAGATTAGATCCTTTGACAGCACGCATGCAGCTCATTTCTCTGACTTTCTCAAAGGAAAAGTTGTTGAATAAGCCATTTTGAATCCGCTCTAATTTGGATATTTTAGCCATTAAAGCCAACAAACCTCTGAGGAGTGCTAGACTTAAATGTTTTCTAATCTAGAGTGATACACCCGTGTTAATTCAGTGGGACTTTAATAACAGAGGGACTTTGGTGCCAGTTGTTTATCACATGGCTCTCTGACAAAGCCTGTTCCTCTTTTCATAGATCAGAGCCTCCCATCAGAGCGTAATGTTTGACTGTTACAGGCAGGTGGCATGATGTGCCACAGCATGGTTTTGATCCTGTGACACATGTGCAGCTAAGCCTTTGGGTTTTTTTTTTAGTGTCTCTGGGTCACAGTGATGGGACATTATCTTAAGAGGACTGCATTGACCCACTTCAGCTGCTTGGAGGGAAAGGGTGTTAGGAAACAAAACGCCAGGACTTCTATTATCACGCCCTGTTTCTGTCAAAGCAGTCTGACCTAGTGTTTCTATACATCAGGGACAACTGTTACAGACACACACTGACATATTAAATCCATTCCTGGAATCACACTCTGCACACTTTAAAGTGATAGCTGCTATTTGGAAATTTAACCCTCAGTAATCACCCTTAGATTTGAGCCTTTCTCAGAATATCCTCACACACACTAACACTACAACACACTGTGTATCAAGGTGGACATACTATGGCCTTCACAGTCCAGCGGCCAAAGCCTCAACCATGCTGGGAATTTCACTCATGTGTGGCACCATCATTAGTCACCGAAACAGAAAAATACTCTGTCAAAATGTTAATAACTTTCTCCAGTATGAGTTGTGGGGTTGCCTACAGGTGTATAATTAAGCCATAACTCTTCATCTTACTAAATCTGTGCCTTACAGAATAGGTTTGTTGTTTCTCCTTGAACATTTCTGCGATGTGGCATTCTGGTGGAGTAAAGTCTGCCTCTGGTGACTGTGTGGATGTGACAGATATCCACAACAATTTATTGTAACTTCAGCTTTCTGTTCCACAGTCTGATCCCCCAAAATCCCAGCGGAGTTAATCCTCACCTCGCAGGAGCTGCTGCTGGCTCTGTGCAGACAGCAATAGGCTGTCAGCGCAGAGCCCAAGTGAGTTGTTCTGACCTCTGACCTTGGAGCTAAGAGTATGTGTGTTGTGCCCTGTCTGCTTACTTTAGTATGTGTGTAACAATCCTGCCCACATGTATGAATTGTATCATTCCCATTAGCACACACCTAGTGAATTTTCAGCCCACGTTGCTGCTGCAGGAGAAGTTTAAGCACCCAGGCCTTGGCCCTGACACCAGCTAATGACCTCAGTGGCACCTCTGCTGTAACTTTCCAATAAGATGTTAACCTCGGCTCAATGCAGCTTTTCATAGGCCTGTGAATGCCATGTCTGACAGGCACTGCTGGCTGATAACAGAGCAGCTACAGAATGTGGATGTGTTTGTGTAGATATGACAGCTCTACATCTCATTAGTCTCTGTCAGTTATTTTATTACTTCTTCCTATCAGGCATCGGGTCTTTAACTTTTCATATCTGCATGTTTCAACTGTGTTGATTCAACTTATTATGGCTGAAGTGTTACTCACCTATAGAGACCAGTTTGATGTGCTCTCTGTCCAGAAACTCCAGCGCCACTGAAACATTTTCCAGTTTCATCTGACGAAAGTTGGGTCTGATGTGGTGCTTTCTGTACATTTTCTTCTGGCTCAAAACCTCCAGGAGGGAAATCAGCTTCAGCCCATCAGTGAATTCCCTCTGCAGGTCGGAGATGGTCTTATTGACGCACTTCAGGTGCTCGTTGCACCACCTGGTGAAGGTGTTCTGCTGGATCTTCTTCCACGGCGCGTCCTCCGCCAGGTCCTTCTCTGTGGCTGGCATTTCGTCGTCCTCCTCTTCCCCAAACTCGGTGCCCTGGTAGTACTGTGGAGGCAGCTGGTCCTCGCTGTAGTTATTGCTCATCATGGTGGCTTTTTCCGCGTCCACTTTTATACCTCGATGACACTCGCTCGGCAGCGCAGAAAAACTTTTAGCAGGTCGGTGCCAAGCGCGCGCCCAGTAGAGGGAAGTTCAAACTCGGATGAGTTTCAGAAGCAGCCCGGAGATTTTTCGGATGCACTTGTGAAGAAACCACTAGTGACAGGACAGTGATGGATTAAATTATCCGCTTTACAATGAGCAGGGAAGCTGGTCGTCCGCTTTTTTTTAATTGGCACCCTCTTGGTAAGTCGTTCCCTCCTTCTGGCCTCGAGATGAGGTTTTGAAAAATGGAGTTTAGAGCTGGAGCAGCAGTGTTAGACTTGACTCTTAGCGTGTGTAACTTGACTGCTGAGAGTGGAAAGAGTTTGGTTTATAAAGGACCCAGGGCCGCGTCACTCAGCCTCTGTGATCATAGTCTATTTGCTCATCCATAAGGATAACGGGAGTCGGGGTCGGTTTACGCGGAGGAGGGGGCAGTCATTGGACAGACCCAGGGCAGCGTATGATCCTTATTTTTAGGCGCTCCTATTTGGGAGCCTGGGGGCTGAGCGATTGTTGAGAATGTGTGTCACGCTCAGGGTCCAAGTTGCTGAACAATTGAGCTAAGAAAAGAAGGTGAGACGTATAGTGAGCTGCTCTGTTTCAATAAGTTGTCTTTTTACAGGATTATTGTTACAAAGTGGGTTTTTTATCACCTAAAATTCTATCACAGAAGCCTTAGAGAGGAACAATTTAAGGGATGAGGTCACACTGTTGAAGATGAAGCAACTGCATTACGTGTGTTTCACAGTTATCTGCCACCCATGGGTGAAATGCAATTCTATGCAGTGCAGCAAAGGTCAATACAAACTCTAAGAGGTTATGGGAGGATAGCTGGTTTGAAGAAAAGCAATTTATTATTTTTTTGATCAACTTGATGTCATATATCTGCCCCATACAAAAACATATAATTCTGTCTGTTTTGGTGATGTCAGGAAAATAACTGAGGGCCTTTCTACTCACTTAAATCCAATAGGTAACACTCAGTTCACAGTAAAATTGTCTTTCTTTTAAATGTCTGAAAGACTCTTCTAGAAAGAACAAAGTGACTGGAAACTGGAAACAAATTAGTGTCACCTCTAACTCTGTTCAGTGACAACATGACAGCACCCATTGATTGGAGATGAGGCTGTGTGTAGAAAATACACTGTGGCAGTTGTCAGTGTGTCTGCATAGCAAAATCAATCATCGTACTATATACAAAATGAATCACTTCTTAGAAATATTGTGTCGGCTGCAGGTTCAGGGACCGTGGAGGTGTTGTGACTCAGCAGTCAGTGACATGGCAGTGACACCAGATGCCAGCACCATCCCTGATGAAGTGGTGGGAGGTAAGAATAACTATGACACATGCAGCAGGCATTCTTAGGATACTCAGTCTGGACACTCCAGCCAGGGGTCTCGATGTTTATCAAACACAATGGTATGGAAGTCTCATTTAGCCTTTAAATCAAAAGGTTATAATTTCAACAAGCTTCTTCTACTTAATGCCAGTGTTTTTTTAATAATAATGGATCATAATGTGATGTACTGATGTAAATCTCTGTATGCAGTGTTTTCCATTATAGTTTGACCGAATTTCAGTCATGGTTTGCCGATTCAAAATACTCTCATGAAGTACTAGAATCTTAAGAATGTGTGACTGAGTCCTTAGAAAAGTGAAATTGCACTATAATGGAACATTCTCAAACAAGCTCATAAAAGAAAATAACTACTTGAAAAAAGTTTTAAATATTGATAATTTTCCTTCTGTCGAGTGACGGTGGACTGCGAGGACAAGAGTACGTGGCTCTGAGGGACAAAACAAATTTACAAAAGATGAAACACTTTGAAAGTTGGAGACAAATTTACATTTTGGCAAACATTTTATAAAACAAAATTACATCAGCAAAACACTTTTACCAAGGCCAAAACAAATTTACTCCTTTTAGCCGGACTCCATTTAGCCTGAGTCTATGTGGTCTGAGGCCGTTTCATCTGAATTCTGACACATGATGAAGGTTTTGCGGAGATATGACGGAGCTTTTCTGGAGACATGATGCTTTTTTTATCTGACACCTCTCTCTGAGACCTGAGGATGTCAAAATATGTAAACCATGTCCATCTCTGTTCGATTTCTCTCCATCAAAACAAACTAAATGACCCCTCACTTGATCACTTCCGGATCACTTCCGGTATTTGGTACATTCCCTTTCTGTAAAATTAAAATGTTAATTTGTTTCAGAAATGGTTAAAGTGTTCCATCTTTTGTAAATTTGTTTTCTTAAATGTAAATTCTATTTTGGGCTTGGTAAGTGTTTTGCTGATGTAACTTTGTTTTATAAAATGTAAAAATGTTTTCCAAAAGGTAAATTTGTCTCCAACTTTGTAAAAGTGTTTCATCTTTTGTAATTTTTTTTTTGTCCTTCAGGGCCACCGTAGAAGAGGCTCCTGTGAGGAATGATAAGTATGATCCTCCATTTGTCACGTTTTTACCATCAGAAAAGTCATCAACATAACTTAACAAGCACCACTCTTCTTCTTCTTCTTCTTCTTCTTCTTCTTCTTCTTCTTCTTCTTCTTCTTCTTCTTCTTCTTCTTCTTCTTCTTCTTCTTCTTCTTCTTCTTCTTCTTCTTCTACTTCTACTTCTTCTACAACAATAACATGTATAGCCCTTACTAGTTTGTCCATTCTGTGTTACTGTAGAAACATGACGGTGCAAAAAGATAGCCTCTATGGAAGAGGACCCACTAAAAGGCTCATTCTAAGTCAACAAAAACAAAAATATTGAGGAGATTTTACACTGATTTATTTATTTATTTATTATTTATTTATTTTTATTCACCAATGAGTGTATATACATGTAGTCGAGGACACATTTATACACTTGTGAAGAGAGAGAAAATGGAAGAGAAGAGAGGGGGGAAAAGGAACCCCCCCAAAAAAAAAGAAAAAAATTATACACTGATTTAAACATACTTGTGAATATTATATTCAACTTTTACCAAGTCTGTTCTGCCAAATTCCACTAAATCCTACACACTGCACTTTTAATACAAAAAAGAAACAGTCATAAGAGAAAAACAAATCACATGAGCTACATCTGTTAATCTGGACACTGTTCACTTGACTTTCAAACCCCTAGAGTTTGCCCATGGCCGCTCTCACACTCAGTTTCCACCTGATTTAATTAGCTTTCCCCTGTTAATCTGTCAGTTGAATAGATTAAATATTTAAGAAGGGATTTGGGGTGAAGTTGTTGGACAGATGGGCCCCAGGCTAAGGCCCAGCTGATTAAAGCTCTCTGGTTGACCGTTAAGACACTTTTCATTTCTTTAGTAATAGCTCTCACACTGAATGAGACAGAACCCTTATTCAGAATTTCTTAGGAATATTTGCAGACCTGGAAATCTAATTTACCTTAAAACCTCATTTGACAGAAGGTAGTTCACTGAGATTTTATGCTAACTGTATCGAATGATGAGGTATGCACACCCCATCTACTTTTAAATAATTACACACATTAAAACTCAGTAAAGCATTAGTCGTGGCGATGTGGTAATGAGTGCAGTTTGAAGGAAAAACCTCTGACACACTAGTTCCTGTAAAGAATACATGTCTGTGAGCTTATGTCACGTCTCTAGAGTGAGGGTTATTAATATCTATACAACACGTGTAATATGAGGCCAGCAGGGAGACACTTCTCACCAGGCCGACTGCTGGGGATTTCATGAATGGGACTTCATGATACCTTAAACCCCGAGATTGTGATTGCCAGCGAAGGCTCCTGCCGAGAAAAGAAAGCGCTCAGACATCATGCGGTGTGAGTATATTTATTTTCTCAAGTCATTTACAGTACAAAATAGACCTCCAGGTAACAAAATAGCCACAACTATATCGAAAACAACAATGCTATCAGTATGCAAAGCAACAAGCAGAGGAACACTGCAACACAGAAGTTTGTGAAAGTATGATGAAGTTAATACTGATCAAATAAAAATAAAGTTTGGTTCAGACAACATTCACATATGAACCATTGCAGTCAACGGGAATTTGTTTTCTTATTGCAAACTGATTATTTTTGAAAGAGACAGTGACAACATATGCAGTCCAGTGGCACATAACTTCCTTAGTGTATGTTCATATGCAGAAATAACATTAGTCAGGCATTGCTTATCTACATATTTTTAATGACAAATGTTTCAGAAAACATTTTTTGAATAAAACAGACGGGAAAAAACTGGAGTCATATTGCTCTCTCAGGCAATTAAGGTCAAATGCAATCAAAATGCATGCAATGACTCATCAACCTTTAAACAAAGAGGTACATAAAATGATTAGCAATGCCAGCAGTTCCTCTAATTAACGTCACTATAAATAAACATTTAAACGTGATATCATTTGGCTATCAAATATACGATGCTCTTTCAAAATAGAATAAACTTTCTACAAAGCTAGTACAAATGGATTCAAGAAATATCTCTCCCATAGTACTGTATGTCACATCTATTTACATGAAATACAAAGTAACAGAAACAACATAAGTTATCTTTTGTGCTTTTATATGTTTCTTAGCATGCTGTTTTCAGTTTTAAAGACACGAAAAAATAAAACAGTGCACAAATGTAAACAGTAATCAGAGTCCTTCCACATGTACATATATGTTTTTATCATTGATGCGTTTACAAACTACAATTTTCTGACACTTTCATATTTACATATTTTTGGAATCATATCCATTTCTACAATGCCCACATGAGAAACAAACCTCAAGTTTTACTTCATTTAGTGGTTTCATCTACTTGTGTCAATAGATTCACTTGCCGGTGATTGACATACAAGGAAATCGAAATAAAATAACACTTTGGAAAGCCAAGCAATCCTGCTGAAGAGAGAGAAATAATTTACATAAGTCATAATTTAATGTAATTGTCAGTAATTAGAATAGCTAAATCACATTCAAATGTGATTTTAAAAGTGCTGAGATATATAGATCAGCACACAAGAAACAACAGCAAACCACTCTGTAAGCATAACGATGTCATTTAGGAATTTTAAAACTGAGTGCTAACAAGTAAGAGGAACCAGGAACAGTGCACTGCCTCTCTGGCATCTTGGATTTAAGTGTTAATCGAAGGGGACAGTGGGAGTTGTCTTAGCTCATAGTCAAAAAAAGGACAAGAGTATAAGTGGCAGATCCTGGAGCAAAGCATTGAAACCGAAAACACACTGTGAAGAAGAGCTGCTCCAGCCTTGAGGGGTGACACTGGGTTAAACATCAGCTTAATACACCAGTCTCAAACTGACAGGAGAACCATCAGCCATTCCTGGTCTCCTTGTATGTCATTAGTGGTGAAAAAGGATCTAAACTAGATAGACATCAATTAGTTGTGTGGGGCAAGATCGGTACTAAAATGACATTTCATTCAGAGTTTCTGCATTTAATCCAGTTGGAATTTTTGGAATTAGTATTTGGGGAAGCACTTAAAAGCAAACTGAAAAAGTGAAACGAACTGTCATTTCTGTTAATATTTTAGAGGCATTTTTACACCTTAGGGATTTCAGTGCAGCAAAGGCCAGACTGCATATCTATTTTATCAAAGACATCTGTGAACATATTTTAACAAACAAATGAATAAATAATGTTTAAATAACTTCGAAACCATCTGGTGCACATTAATAATCCAACCCCTCTCTAATCACATTTATAGCTAAAGGAAAGAAACATAATATTCACAGACACCACGGAGGAATGACGCAGCACTAGCATACATTTAGTGGAGGGAAATCCTCATGTGGGCTCTCTGCAGGTCGACCCATCATCACAGCAGCCTTCAATCTCAAATCATACTGAGCACATCATTCTCAGTCTGTGCCTGGATGTAGTACCTTCTCAGTCGAGACAAATTTTTCTACACATTTTCTATGCAGTTGTCAGTCAGCTCTATTACATCTAGAGTATTCCAGTTCAGTCTATAGACATGGCCGGAGACAACAAGGGTTGGCCTGAAGCAGACGTCTGTCCTTGTGCAGTTGTTGCCCATCCAATCAACATCGGACGAAAGCTCTCAACAAGCTAGTCATCATTAGCAGCACTGCTGTGGCAGCAGTGATTGTCAAAATGGAGTTCCAACCTACCTCACTCCCCTGAAGGAAGAAAGGAAAAGATTAGTGTTAAGAGCCAGCAGAGGCCAGACATCAGCTAGAGATTAACAATAGTGGGTTTGTGAAAAACTAGTGTGACATTTTAAGAAATAGGCTTGGCCCTCTAACACAGAGTAAGATGAGAAGATTGTTACAGTACTACAGTTACATTTATTATAAATACATTAGTTAGGAGCTTCACAATAGCCTGACAGGAAAACTAACAGCTAGCTCATACATACACTCCTACAGACACCTCTAAAGATCACTCATAATTAGCATGTTATAGTTTTTGGTCTGGTCTGTAAAGTACAGAAGAATAAAAACCACACTAAATACAGCACTTGGAGGGTTTTTACATTCTGTCAGTGATGGATAGTAACAGAGTAAATTTAC